>NC_072393.2:39695652-40005978 GCF_028885625.2 Pongo pygmaeus | reverse complement strand
TCTCTCCTGTATGAATTCTCCAATGGCGATTGAGGATTGACTGTTTGCCAAAGGCTTTCCCACATTCACTGCATGTGTAGATTTTCTCTCTATTACAAGTCTGGGGAAGGGCAAGAGATTTGCCCTGGCTGAAGGCTGCCCCACTTTTATTAGAATTCAAAAGTTTCTTTCCACCATTGACTTTCTCATTTTTTATAACTGACTTTTTTGGTAAGTTCTTCTTTAATATATCATATTTGTATGAATTCCCTTCAGCAGAAATTTTTTGTGGTTCAGAAAGAGTAGACTTTGAATGAAAGGTGCTTCTAAATATATTGTATTTGTAAACACTGTCTGCAATGGGGCTTTCTCTAGAGGTGAGAATTGCTGGTCTGAAATGATCTACCTGACTTCCATGCTTCCCTTCCAACTTCTCTGTATATTCCAAATTCTTCTTAGAATTTGAAAATTCATAACTTTGTTTTACAACTTTTTCTATTATTACTGTTTGGGGTGAATCTTCATCATAAATATCCTTCTTTGTTGATAATTCCTTGTTTTCCCATCTTGATTCCCAATCTGAAATACATCAAGAAAGCAAAGCACTGCTTTTTTTTTTTTTTTTTTTTAATTCTTGAAAAGAAACTTCTACAGTGGAATTAAGAGAATTGGATTAGAAATGAAGCCCCCAGAAAACACATAGTTCTGACAACTCAAATATTTCAATGATTTCTGAACAGTGCTCAAATGGAGCAGATAATACAAAGTTCACAGAAGTGGGAACACAGTGTGATAATGGAAATGGGAAAAATATATTTAATGGATGAAATAGTACGGAAAAAAAGGAAATTATCAGAAATAAAATGTGGAAGGCATTCTGGATTCCAAGCCATCATTTTGTGCCTATATTCATGTACGAAAGATTCCATTTTGTCTCATAGCCTTTTTCTCCGACATTCAATTAATCTCAATTTGCTGCCAGATTAACATGCTTAAAATACAGAATTGATATTACTAAACAGTTGCAGTAAAAACACAATAATCTAAATGCTCTTTATAGCTGACAAAGATTTAGGCTCTCTGAGGTTATGAAGAAACTGTTTGAATCATGTCATTTACTGGAAATTAGAAAATATTATTCCTAGAAACATATTTATATATGTTCGTTTTTTCCTCTAATATGTTCATATTTCATCTACAACGCTCAGCTTTAGAAAAGTGATTTCCCATCTAATTGACAGCTTTTCTTAGCCTAAAACTATCGGTATGTTTTTCTTCAAGTAGATTTAAGAAAGAATAATTTGCCTTACTGTCATGAATACAGTAACAATTGAATTATTATGAAGGCAAAAACCTCTAACCTTGATTAGATGACATGAGTGATACAGATAATAATTTGGGATAGAGGAACAATTGTTTTGAAAATCTAAGCTAAATATCCCACAATTTTTCATTTCTATCTGAGATCTTTGAAGACAGTATACCTAAAATGCCTCCACACTCATTATAAACTCACTATAAAGAGTTTGCGACCCTTTTTAAACAAAATCTTCCTTTGTTTCATTCACCATGACTCACCTGGAATCAAACCTTTTGACAGTTTTTTCTCCATCATCCAGGGCTCTTTTCCATCCTCCAATAACGTGATCACATGTGGCTTAGTTACGGAAAGACCTGCTTACAGGAAGAATATAGAATTGTTTAAGCCGTGGTCCTCTATTATGAGAGGCCATCACAAGAGGGACCACGGGAAGGGATGAAGGGTGTTCATTGAAATGGAAAGATAAACTTCAGGCAGGGCACAGCGGAGCTGCACATTTCCTTGGGAACATGCTACAGAAATTCAGCCATTTACTTAGGAGTGTCTCCAGCAATTCAGGGTGGCAAAAGAAAGGTGTCCCCTATTGGAGTGGAAGGGGTGATATCCTTACCTACAGAGACAAGGTTCTCATAATTCTGGACCATCACATCCTTGTATAAGTCCCTCTGAGCAGAATTGAGCCATCCCCACTCTTCATGAGAGAAGTCTATAGCCACATCACTAAATGTCACCTGAAATAGCAAATATATTTAGGCTCAGCCATTGCCCAGGCCTCTTCTGTCACTGAAGGGTAAAATTAGCCTGGTTGTGGGTGGAACAAGATTCAGGAGTTGTGGCAATGACTTGGAATGTGATCTCAGTTAAGTAATAATAGGACAGTTATGTAGTTTGAATTATTGTACAATAAGGGGGACAGTTATGTGCTTAGAATTATTATACAATAAGGGTGAGAAACAAATATGAGAGCTTTGCTTCAGTAGAGTTAATTTTGCTAAAAGTTACAGAAATAGATGAATTTTTAAAAATCAGCATTTGACATTTGACAGCACAGAGTCAAGTATTTAGTTATATCTTTTACAGCTTAAGTGCTAGGTAAGTAATTAAAAAATGAGGGTAAAGCAATTGTCTCTCAAATGGGATACTCAGGATGATCCACTAAGGCTCAAAAAAATGGGCAGCTGGGTGTGGTGGCTCACACCTGTAATCCCAACTACCCTGGGAGGCTGAGGCAGGAGAATGGCTTGAACCCAAGAGGCAGAGGTTGCACCACTGCACTCCAGCCTGGGTAACAGAACAAGACTGTCTCAAAAAAAAAAAAAAAACCTTTATATTAAAGACTGATAGAAATACACTGTTATGGTTTGATTGTGACCCCCAAAACGCATGTATTGAATTTAATCACCATTGTAACAGTTTTGAGAGGTGAGACCTTAGGAGATGATTAGGCCTTCAGGGCTCTGCCCTCATGAATGGATTAATGTCATCATCATTAGGAGTGACTTCCTTATTTAAAAAATGAGTTTGGGCCCCTTTTTGGTTCTCTCTCTTCTCTTCGCCTTTCCACCATAAAAGGACACAGCAAGAAGGCTCTTGCTGGATGCCTGCCCCTTGATCTTGGACTTCCCAGGCTCCAAAACCATGAGAAGTCAATTTATATTGTTCATAAATTACTCAGTCTGTGGTATTCTGTTATAGCAGCACCAATGGACTAAAATATACACATAACTGATTCATAAACAAAAAAGAAAAATATATTTATGGTGTATACTTAAACTTTGTACTGATAGACATTAAAATATGAGACCCCTGGGTGAAAAGACTGAAGGATGGTTTCATGCCATAGATCGGGGTCCCTAACCCCCTGATGGTTAGGGCTACCTAACCACTGGTACCAGTCTGTGGCCTGTTAGAAATCAGGCCACAGAGCAAGAGATGAGTGGGAGGCAAATGACTATTATCACCTGAGCCCCGCCTCCTGTCAGATCAGCTATGGCATTAGACTCTCATAGGAGCACAATCCCTACTGTGAAGTGCGCATGCAAGGGATCAAGGTTGCACGCCCCTTATGTGAATTGAACTAATGCCTGATCATCTGAGGTGGAACAGTTTCATTCCCAAACCACCACCTCCCGCTTCTGTGGAAAAACTGTCTTCCACAAAACCTATCCCTGGTGCCAAAAAGGTTGGGGACCACTGCCTTAGATAGTCCTTAAATAGGACCTGAAAGTAAAGGGAAAAAAATAAAGGGGTACATTTCAAAGAAAATACTCTTAAGGAAATGTTCACAGATGTGGCTTAGAAATTCCTTTCAATAGTACTCACTTCACAATATTACTTTTTAGTAAAACTTTGGAAGCTTAAATATTCAATAATAGTTTATTGGCTAGTCAAATTTAATATGTACAAAAAATACATCTATTTAATACAGCATTATTACTGTCTTTGATTTGGGAAACAGACTGCTTGCCTGTGGTAATTTTTTAGCTCTGAGAGTTAATTCAGCATTGTATTACACTATTTGGGTATTTTGCATGCATATTCACCAGTGATACTGGTCTTTGGTTTTAAAGGCAGAATTTACTTTTGCCAGGTGTTGGGAAAATAATTAAAATTCAAATATCCTGCCAATGGCAGAAAATCCTCTCCACAAATGTAGAAAAAGAAGAACACAGTTTTATTACTTAATAAGCATTAAATCAACTGTGATGCACTTCACAGGCAATCCACTAATGAGATTAAAAGGACAGGAAGAAATCTCATCCTTTTTATAGCCAACCAGATACAATCCAATACATACATTTTCCAAATAATCAAGTAAGACCTTACAGTTCAATTTGCTATACATAATTTATCCTAAATTCACCTGTTAATTGGAGTTGCCACTGTGTTAGTTAATTCCCTTTATCCCAAATCAAAAAAACATTTCTCATAGCTTTATGATGAACAGGTTATTACAAGTTAGAGCCAGGGATGCTTCCTTCTTCACCTTCAGTTGCCTGGGCAGCCTGGGGTGTTCACTCATCTCTGTCCCCAAAAGAACACAGGCTATCTGTCCTAGCACTTATTTTAATTTCTTATGCTTTCTTACTTTTCTACCAGTGCTGCAATCCTCAATGCAGTAGCCACTAGGCAATTTGGCTACATATATTTAAACTAATTAAAATGTAAAAATAAAATAAGTAAAATTTAAAATTCAGTTTCTCAGTTGCTTAAGCCACAGTTCAAGTACTCAATAGTCATATGGGGCTGGTGGCTACTGTACTGACCAGTACACATGCAGAGCACTTCCACCACTGCAGAAAGTTCTCTGAGACAATACTGCACTAGATCATGAAGTCCTGTGTGTCAGTGTACACCGATATCCATGTACAACTTTTCCTAACAGATACTTCCTAAGTGTTTAGAAGATGAACCAATCAATGGTTTTGGCATTAGTTCACTTTAGCTGCTACTTTTTCCTTGCTCTGCCGCCAGGCTGGAGTACAGTGACATAATCATAGCTCACTGCAGCCTCACACCACAGGGTTCAAGAAATTTTCTCAACTCATCACCCTCCCGAATAGCTGGAAAAACAGGCATGTGCCACCACACCAGTTTTTCAATTCTAATTATCTAATTTCTCCAAGAAAACAGACTTCACCCAACATGTAAATCTGCTACTCACATCCTCTCCTGTGCAAGCTTCACCTTCCATGCCATGATTCTGCCCCACCAGTTCTTCATTACTCATCTTATTCACTCCACAATTACTTACTAAGCATCTATTTGGTGCCAGGTAACACTCTGGGTACTGAAGCTATAACAGACAACAAAAAAGAAAAAACATTCCTCCCACCAGGAACAGACAATGAGCACGTGCATATACTGAACATACAGTACATCAGCTAGTGAGTGTCACACGCCGTGGAAAACAAAGCAGTGATGGAGGAGTGGAAGCACTAGGCGAGGGAAGGTGACTGCAATTGCAAATAGGCATTCAGGGAAGCTTTTCTGAGAAAGTAACCACGGAACAAACACATGAAGAAGATAAGGATGCAAGCTTGTGTGTATGTGGGGGAAGAATATTCCACGTGGATGGCACAGCAACTGGTGACAGTGGCTAGAGCTCACAGGAATGAGGAGGCAGAGAACGAAGGTGGGATCAGGGAGGTAATGGCCTAATTGTACAAACAGGTCATTGCAGAAGTGACTCAGTTAGAGCTACTGAAAAATTTTAGGTTGAGGAATGACAGGAATTTGTATAACAATAGGATCACGGTGACAGCTGTACTGAGAACAGACTCATGAGGGTTAAGGGCAAATGCAGGGAATCCAGCTAGGAGGCTACCGCAATAATCCAGGTGGCTTTATTGCTATCACTACCGGGGTGGTAGTGGTGGTGGTAGTGCTGGGGTAACTAATGGTCAGATTCTGTATATGGTGTATAGCTTAGCTCCAACTAGAGGATCTGAATATAGTTATAAGTCAAAGGGAAGAATCAAGGATGACTGCAAACATCTCTTCATTTGAGACCGCATGGTACAGTTTTGACAACCATAAACCGAATAACCTTACATTCCAAAGCTGCATTGTGAATTACAGTTTTAAAATGTTGGCAAGACTAGAAAGTCTTCTAGCAGAAAACTGTAGAAAAGAGGAACACTGGGTGAGGAGGACAATACCTTGGAGCTCTCCTGTGGGCTCCATCCTTCCTATACTGAAAGGAACCATAGATCTAGTCCCTTAAATGGACTTGGTTAGGTGGGAACAGGCAGGAGAAGCAAAGCAAACACACAGTCCTGATAAAGTGTTTCAGGAAGATTTGCGGACACACCGACTTACCTGAGGCATTACTCTGCAATTTCCAGTGGCCAACAGAGTCCTCTTTCTAGGCTCTTATCTTGGAGATGGGCCGTGTCCTGAGGGCACAGAAGGTCAGGGAAAAGCAGTCATGAAAAATCAGGCTTACCTTGCGGCACCTGTGACACACCATAATGTAAAGGCACATTGGTAGTCACTCTCCGGGGTGCCAGTCTCTCCCTGGGAACTAACAGGGTGTTTCTCCCCAAGGGCTAACCATTTACCAGGTGCCATCTGACAGGAAAATCAATTACTCTGTAAATAAAAGCCTCATAAAACAACGGTAAAAACTTTATCAGCTCGTTCAATTCTTCATCACTATGCACGGTGGGCATTCACATTTTTCCAGATCTCTTTTTTAAAGGATGACAAAACTGAAATTTCAAGATACTGAACCCATTTGTTCAAGGTTACACAACTGCAAAGCGCCGGCTTCATGAGGACATAACCCAAAGACAACTGCGGTTGGCGTCTACTCACGAGCCCACTTCGCTCTCACAACAGCGCCAAGAGGTTGGCGCCGTCATCACCCCGTGTTTACATAGGAGGACACGAAGGCCAGGAAAAGCCAAGGCACCGGCGGGGGTCACACCGCGGGGCAGACCCAGGGCCTGAGCCCCGCCGCCGCCCCCGCGACTCACACTGGCCGGAGTCCTCAGCAGGGCCTCACAGTCCCTGCAGGCGCCCCGAGCCCGCACCTCTGCGGACCTGACGCCCCGCGTCGCTGGTGAGCGGGCAACGGCCGCCGACCTCCGGCAACGACACTGCCCAGAATCGTCCCTGAGCCGGGGAGTCGCCCTCAGACCTGAGGCTACCGCGGGACGGACCCAGTGCACCGCCCACGGCCGATCGACATTCCCCAGAATCATCCGCGGAGGGGACAAAAGTTCCCGGCGCAACGAACCGCCAGTACCGGAAGACCACACTTCCCAGGAGTCTCTGCGGCCGCGCGGACCTGGAGCGCCGCGGGCAAACCGATCTCGGTTTCCTAAGAAACTAAACCGCCTGGGCCTGTCTCCCAGAGCCGGCCAGTTAGGACCATGCGCGAAGTGTCCTGGGGCATACAGTCATCCTGTGGTGAAAGATACACCCCGGAACCAAGGGCCACTATCTACTTTTAAGGACAATGGCGCCGGGACCAAAAAACTACACTTCCCAGAAAACCGTGCAGCCGTGGCAAACTCTTCTGGGTCTAGCGTGCGCTCACACTAATGTTTCTCTCCGGGGACGTGGGCCGACCTTACTGGTACCACGCGAGCTCTCGCCTTTGCTAGCAAAAGAGTTCCTCTCTTCCCAAACCTTGCTGCTACGCTGCCCACCTTATATGGTCTTTGAGGTTTTTTTGGAATTCACTTTCTGGAGACTACAGCTCACAGAACGCCCTGGGCTGGACTGTGCCAGCTGTAGTTCGCGAACCAAGGACATTTCCTGGAAATGCATGCGGCCACGTATCTGTGACACAAATGGCAGTTCTCATGTGCGTTACGCCCCCTGGAAGGACTTGGAAATACGGAACTTGAGTGAGCACTGGGAGAACAGAGACCCTCATCCTGGGAGGAGTCACTCCTTCCGCAGTCATCAGAGCCTGACAACCCCTTCTCACCAGAGGCGCTTCTTAGACCCTGACCTTGCCTGGCTCACCCAAAGGGGCAATGGCCTTCTTTGTATGCAAGCCAGAGCAGTCTACTGTTGGTGTATATTTGAATTTTTAACTTTATTTTTAATATTTAAATTAAATTTTAATTTAATGATGTCTCTGCCTCTGAGAGAAACAGGGAGAGATGGGGGAGGCCTGGAGTGGGGGCCATGCGGGGCAGGGACAGGGGACCCTTCCTCACTTTGCACAATCTGGGAACTCTCCTCAAGGGGAACAGCCAGCTGCAGTGGAAAAGCACTGGCCTACTGGGCTTCGACCTGGGGAGGAAGGCTGGGAGACTGCAGCTGAAAGATGTGGGCTCCAGGAGGGCCGCAGGGGGCCCAACAGCAGGGTCAGGGAGCAGAGGTCCGCCCTCCTCCCATCTTCCTTCCTTCTCTGGCCCCCAGAGCACTGTCCTCCTCCCACGCCCACAGCTACAGGTGGAGCCGGCTTGTGGGGGTCCTCCTAGGGCGAAGAGGGCCAGGAGGCTTCCTGAGGACCTGAGGCTCCTCTGGGCCTCCCAGGGCTGGGCCTGTGGTCTGATCTGCTTTGCTCTGGGAGGGACATGCTCAGTGGTGGGGTTTGTGTAGCTGTCACTCATTCACCTGTCTGTGCTCACCCACTCACCTGTCACTCCCATTGGCCCCCACCCAATACACATGTGGGTCCTCAACTGCCATGAGGGGTAGTTCCTGCATGTGTCACATACACCCATCCCACCCACCACACTGCAGGTTACAGGATTGCCCCACAAGCGCCACCATGCCTGCATGAGGTCACCTGGCACACAAGTATCCTCACCTGCATGACGTGACCAGATCATGCACTTTCTATGCCAGGACCAGGGCCAGGGCAAGCTTGCACCTTCAGGTTTGAGGACACTGGGGGTGGTGGTGGCTGAAGGCCAGGGAAGTCACCAGGCTAGAGACATCATCTACCTGCAGGAGAGAGTTGATATTAGACATTTCCCGTGCACCACTTTGAGCTATCTCAGCATCACCTGGGACAATGGCTAGCACTGGGACCAGCAATTCCGTGAAAGTTTAGACCATCTCTAGGCTTAGGAAGGGCCTCCCTTGCCATCACTGTGATCCAGGCTGCACGCCTTGTGACCAAGGGCTCTGGGCAGCAGATGCAGCCAGCCAGAGTGTGGGGGTGAGGGGCCTGGGCACAGGAGGGACACGAGGCCTTCCCTGCACCCCCATGGCCACCATTTCAGAGGGAGGACAGCAATTATTTGGGTTTGTCCTGTGAGTGGTGGCAGAGGGCAGGGCCCAGGGTACGTCCAGGGCCAGACAGGCATCCCGTGCTACAGCCTGGGGGCCACGAAGGCACATGATGGGGCCGGTGTGAGGGCGTCCCCTGTGCCAAACACCTGGGCAGGAGGTGCCCTGGGGTCGGTGGGTGGGTCAGAGAGTTTGCAGGATTTCTGGTTTCTGTTGGAGTTGTGTGTCCTGGAGGATAGAGGGAAAAGAGAAAGGGTGGAGAGAAGGGGGAGATGGCCCCTGCTGCTTCCTGGCCTCTAAGTGGGGGTGATGGGTGGTAGGTGAGTGGCAGAGGGGTCAGCGGGAGCTTCAAGGCTGAGTCAGGGAAGCGGAGGCAGCAGGGATGCAGGCCTTGCCTGAGGCTTACTCGGGGCTGGGGCTTCTTAGGTGCCAGAGCCCTAGAGCTCCCGGACAGGGAGTCTGCAGGAACAGTGACACAGCACATGACACAGCACAACTCAACACAGCACAGCCTGGCACAGCAGAGCAGAGTGCTGTGCACTGGACTGCAGCAGAGCACGGAGAGGGGTCTGTAGGGTCCCAGGAGTCATGGAGCAAACTGACCTGAGCCACGTCCCTCAGCCAAGGCACAGGCACCTGGCCTTGAGCCACCTACTTCCTTGTGACAGCCAGATGCCCTGGTGTCCCTGGGGCTGAGACAGGGCTGGGGCTGCTGTCCAAGGTGAGATCTGACTAATCCCCTGCCTCTAACCCTCAGTTGTTTTGGGAACTTGAGTATCTTCTAAGGGACCCAGTGGTGCTGATGGGATTTCTGGGCACCTCAACCAGGCCCCCAGCCCATCTGGCCACAATGGCTCCTACTCAAATCTGACCTTTGGGCTTGCGTGGCCTCTGCTTACTGAGCCCTGTGGTTCTCTGCCAGGCACCGTTGGCCCTGGGCCAGGCTGACACCTGGAGAATGGCCTGTCCTCAAAGCCTGCACTCCTCCCAGCTCACCCGCTTTGCTTTTCTCCCACACTGGGAGGTGGGAGCCGGGTTGACACTGGAGGAGGAGCTCCCTCAACTCTGGCTTCACCTTAGAGTTCTGGGCAGGGTTTTGGGAGATGAGATTTCCTGGAGAGGGGCTGGAGCTCAAGAGCCTGCTGAGCGGGGAGTGGTCCCATAGCAGAGAGACCCATGGTGGAGGGGTGGGGTGGGTGAGGAGGACAACCTGGCTGTGGAGGAGCTGGGGCAGGCAGGTTACACGGGTGCAGCTCACACTCCCTCCTTCTCCCTTTCCTTCTTTTCTGGATTCCTTTCATCCAGATTCAAAAGGATAGCTTTTGATATTTCACCATTAAATAGGAAGTTTAATTTAGGAGTTTTTGGTAGATGCTCTTTGTTAGATTAAGGATATATTATTCTATTTCTATTTTCTTTTCTTTCTTTCTTTCTTTTTTTTTTTTTTTTTTTTTTTTTTGAGACAGTCTCTCTGTGTCTCCTAGGCTGGAGTACAGTGGCACGATCTCAGCTCACTGCAACCTGTGCCTCTTGGGTTCAAGTGATTCTCCTGTCTTAGCCTGTGGAGTAGCTGGGACTACCATCGCACACCACCACACCCAGCTATTTTTTGTATTTTCAGTAGAGATGGGATTTCACCATGTTGGCCAGGCTGATCTCCAACTCCTGACCTCCAGCGATCCACCCACCTTGGCCTCCAAAAGTGCTGTGATTACAGGCATGAGCCACCGCACCTGACCTGAGAACATTTTTTAAACAAGGAAAGATGACAAATATTATAATAAATCTTATTTACTTTTAATGAAATGTGAATTTGTTTTCTTAGTTCTGTTAATGTTTTGAAGTATATCAAATGATTTTTTAATATGAAACCTGGCTTGCTTTTCTGGTATAGATCTGCCTTAATCAGCATGTAGTATTATTTTATATATAATCTCATTGACTTTGCCAATATCTTGTGTGGAAAATTTTGTCTATGTCCCCGAGTGGTTGGATTTCGCTGTCAGGATTATAGCAGCCTCATTAAATGAACTGAGGAATATAGTGCTGATTTCCATTTATTCTACGAGATCTAGCCTACCCTTTCCCCAACCTGCTCCATACACCAGAACATGGCCTTTTCTGGATTGCATCATTGGGCTGCGTTGCCCTTTGTTTTTTTGGGTGTTGACACATTGGAGATATGGCAGGACATGGGAAGGAAGAAGAGAGTGAGATGAAGTGATTTGCCCCCAGATGACTTCCCTTAGGGCTGCAGGTTGGCAGTGGCTGTGTCCCTCTACTGATGGCCAAAGGTCCCATGAGCTTGACCTCTCCTGCAGTTGCAGGTCTCACTGCATCCTTGGAACAGCTCCTTTTCTTTGTCTCCCTTTGGGTATTTTGCTTTTTCTAGCCTTGGATTTTTTTTTTTTCTCCTCTGTCGCCCAGGCTTGAGTGCAGTGGCATGATCTTGATTCACTGCAATCTCCACCTCCCGGGTTCAAGCAATTCTCCTATCTCAGCCTCCTGAGTAGCTGGGACTATAGGCGCCCACCAACAAGCCCAGCTAATTTTTGTATTTTTAGGACAGGGTTTCACCATATCTAACTAATATGGTCTCGAACTCCTGATCTCAGGTGATCTGCCCTCCTCGGCCTCCCAAAGTGCTGGGATTACAGATGTGAGCCACCGCGCCTGGCCAGGTGTTTTCTTATTGACTTCCCTTGACTTTGGTCACACCAGAGCCAAAAGCCATACATTAAACTCTCCTCAGGTGTCCAGTGTGAGTTTGCCATTTCGTTCCTGCAGGAACACTGACCGATACAGACAAGGTACCATCATTATTTATTCTTTGGAAGAATTTGCATAAGATTGGAGTAGTTTCCTCCTTAAGTGTTTGCTAGAACTTTCCAGAAAAAGTCATCTGCCTGGGATTTTCTTTGCAAAAGCTTTTAAAATTTTTATTTGGTTTCATAGACAATGAGAGGACTGCATGGCCACCAGCAACAGTTGCAGGTTGTTATGGGCAATAAAACTCACAGACACAATAGGTGTTCACTTGACTCTAAATTAACATAGATTTATGAAAGGACAAAGAAAAACCATGTTCAGTATTTTCAGTGTTATTGGTGGGGTGAGAGATGTCCAGCAGCAGCAGTCTAACATCTCACACCACCATTCAGTAGCATAGCTATATGGGAATTGAAGTTAATATGCATGAGGTTCACCTTGAAATGTTCATGTATCACTGTCTGACCCAGAACATCTTACAAATTGGAGGACACCTCTATGTCCATGTTAGTTCAGGAAAACCTTGCTTTCCTGACAGTCTTTTACATGATCCTAATCACGTCGTCATTCAGTGTCCGTACACCACTCACTGCCCTCCCAGTTCAGGTGCAGTTCCCAAGCAAAGCTTTCTTAATAAACAATGCCTGAAATGCAGCATTTCTCATTGATCTAAGCCCATTCTAAGGAAACAGTGCTGGAAGAAAATAAAAGCAACATCATCTTCCTAGGATTGAATATAGGAGAGAGCCTAGGCCTCCTGTTCACAGTTCACCCATTAGGACTATTCAGGGTTTCTCTATCTTCTCGTGTCAGTATTTGAATGTTTTTCTTGGAATTTAAAAATCTCACCTAATTTTAAAAGTAAACATAAAGTTTCCATAGTATCCTATTTAAAATGTTTTATTACTTTATTTTTAACAGATAAACTCTCACTATATTGCCCAGGCTGGAGTGCAGGAGCTATTCACAGGTGTGATGATAACTCACTGCAGCCTCAAGTTCCTGGGCTCAAGCAATGCTCCCATGTCAGCCTCCTGAATATACTCTTATTTTAATGGCTGAAAGATCTTTAAGGTGCTATCCTTTTAATTTATTCATTATTTGTGTCTTTTCCATTTTTCTTTTTAATGTCTCCCTCCCCGTAAGTTTTTCAGTTGGTAGTAGATTAAGTTAATGTTCCACAACATTTACTTTGTGCTGCTAAGTTGCCACAGTCTTCTACGTGATCCTAGTCATGTCGTCATTCAGTGTCCATACTCCACTCACTGCCCTCTTAGTTCAGGTGCAGTCCCCCAAGTCCCCTCACTCCATTGAGGTCCCTAGATTTGGACAACGGGATGTTAGCAGACAATAGGCAGTTAATTGCTTCAATAGGACCATGGAGTTAGTCTTTCCTTCCCACATTCCTGTGGTCACTATGAGACGACCTTTCCCCTAGAAATGCTGGTTCTTAGGTGTTAGCCCCTGAACAAATAGATGTGGGTCAGATTTGAGCCCAACCTACAGGAGAGGCCAAGTCCTACCAGGCCCACAGCTTGAGTGTTCACCATCTAGCCAAGCACAGCTTATATCAGCTGAAACACCAGCTATTGTAACTAAGCGAGTAGAGAAACGCCACACTCTGAGACTAATTCAGGAGTCCTTTTATTGCTGGTGACCAAAAGACGGCTAGTGCTCAAAATTCTTTTGGCCCCAATGAAGGGGCTAGATTTTCTTTTATAGTTTGGTTTGGAAAGGGGAGGGGGAGCCTAGCTGAAGCAATTTTTCAGAAGCAAAACAGGCAAAAAAGTTAAAAGGATAAATGGTTACAGGAAAAAAACAGTTCCAGATGCAAGGGCTTTAAATCTATCGCAAGGTGATAGATGCGGGGGCTTTGGGTACCATCAACCGGACACAGACGTGAGGGCTTTGGGTGCTATCAACCGGGTGAATTCCTGGGAACTGCAGATATAGCTTGCCACAGTATGTTATCAGTAATTGCATTCTTGGATGTGCTGGGAGTCAGCTTACACAAGTTAAGTCCTTGAAGAAAGAGGGGTGGGTAAGGGGCTGCAAGTGAAGGAGCCAAAATGGAGTCTGTCCAGCTCTCTCAGCTAAGGGAGAGTCAATTTTAGGTTAAAACAAGGTGGGATATCACATTTCCCACTTGTGTTTTTGGGAAATCAAATCATTGATTCCTCAGTTATAACAAGGGGGTTATATTGGACTTTAAGATACATAAGCTTGACAGAAGCTATGAGTTGCTTTACAAAGTTAAGAAACCAATTTAATGTACAAGGCTCAAAGACTAAGCCTAACAATAGGAGGAGGAGGAGGGGTCCAGCTAACCCAGTGATTAGAGTAGTTAGCCATGGATTCCAGTTAAACATGCTTTGGTACCAGGGGGTGTTATTTTCCCGCTCCTGCTGGCATCTATCTAGATTCTCTCAAACTTTTTGGAGAGTGTCTTTTATGACCCCAGACTGATTGGCATAGAAGCAACAACTCTCTCCCAGAGCTGCGCATAACCCTCATTGGGAGACAAATAGCAGATCTAACCCTCAGCGGTTTTGAAGAGCTACTTTAGCTAGAGACTTTACTTAGGTGTGGAGTATATCTATGGCTGATTGGAAATTGCTTAAATCGGCATCTACTTGTTGAGATACGGACATTAGTCCAGTTTCTCCATGAATAAGGGCAACCATGCTGATGGCTGCCAACCCAGCTATGCTTATGCCGGCCAGGGGGTGTACAAGGAGTGGGGCGGCTCGGCAAAACCTGGCATGCAATTCTTGGGGGGGGTGATGAGAAGTTGTCCTTCTGGCCCACTGTATACGTAGACCTGGGGGAGCACATGAACCAACACACACAGGAGAGGTCCTGGCTCAGTCCCATTGATGCAGCCTGTGAGACCTAAAGTGCAGGCTAACCAGGTATTGTTAGGTGCCTGGTAGGAGACTGAGGTGCTTATGAAAGTAAGTAGAGACTGATTACAGGTAGCCTGAAAGGGAGAAGTGGATAAATTATATCCGGTGCTAATTAGACAAGAAGTGTTCCCGGACACATCTCCTAGTGTGAGGGCACAGGGGCATGTATGACAAGAAAGAGAGTCAATTTTAAGCACGGCTTCTACTCCTAATCCAACATAATAAGGGGGTTTGGCCTTTAGGCACAACCAACAATCTTGGGCTAGTTTAGGCTGGGTGAGATTAAGGAGATGATGTACCTTGCCCAGAATGGACATCAGGCTGGGTTGGAGGTGTTGTCATTGCAGCTGAGGTTTAGGAACCAGGAATGGTGGTGGAACAGTTAAATCAACCCTGTCTGGGTGTTTTTGGAACATAGGGTCACCTAAATCAGTTAAAGGCCCTTTTGGCTTAGGAGGGCTCCATGAGACCAGGATATTTTTTTTGGATGGTGAACATAGTTCCAACATCAAATCCCAGGATATAAAGCCTTAATCCCCATGACATGCCATAATACCATTGAGCTAAATTAGGGTTATGAACAGTTATAGTAAGGGGATTACAGTTTCTCTTAGTACACAGTTTAGGTCAGGAAGCACAAGCTATGGAAAGGGTTGAAGATCGGGTTGATCCCCCAGAGTAGGTGGCCAAAGTTACACATGCCCAGTCAGGGCAGAAAAACTGGTAAGAATTTCGACAACTAGAGTCAGAGTGATTTCCAGGACAGAGGTAAAAGTCAACATTCTCAAATCCTTTTTCTGCACCTTTGGAGCTTCTACATCCAGTCTGGCTTCCGGAGTGTCCAAACCCTGCAGCAAGGTCAATGTTCCTTGCTCCTATGATTGGCAGATTGTTTTGCTCTTCGAGAGTGTGGGCAGGCTCTGGGAACAGAGCACATAAATCGACTACAAAAAAGACTTCCTCGGAGGTTCCTGCCTTCCAGGTGGTGTTTGCAAACACACGTCCTGTCATGAAAGAAGTAAGGAGAAAAGAGTAGGAAGGAGCAGAGGGCATGACAGGTGGAAACAAAAGAGGTAAAGAATCTGATGGCTTCACTCGACTTAGGTGCAGTTTTAAGGGGCCTGTCTCAGGCTTGGGGACCCATGTTTCTTACTGGGATTTGTTGGTCTTCTTGATGCGAGAGTGATGAATCCAAGCAGGAATGCCATCTACTTTCAGAGCTGTTGGTATGGTGAGGATGACAGTATGAGGTCCTTTCCAGGCAGGAGTGAGTCCTTCCTTCTGGAACTTTTTAACATACACCAGGTCACCCAGCTGGAAGAGTGGTAGAGCCCCATCTGGTCAGGAACTTGATTGGGATGTGCTCCTCCGACAAGCAGCTGGGTGATGTCTTGTACCTATTGGAGAGGCTGCAGGTACTGTAACAAATTAGCTTCTCTTCGGATACGTTCCCTCTCTTCAGAGGTGAAAAGAGTTAAAAGGAGCTGTTAATAGTCATCCCAGGTGGGCCGGTGGGTCCGGAGCATGGACTCCATCAATGAGGTCAAGACCTGGGGTTTTTCAGAGAAGCGGGGGATTATGAGCCTTCCAGTTGTACAGGTCAGAAGTAGAGAAAGGAACATAAACTAAGAATGGAGCTGAGCGCTCATCACCCGGAGGGATTTGTGCCTCTCTCAGCGGGAGGAGGGGGGCTACCTCCTCCTGCTGTGGCTGCAATCAGTAGGCAATAGGAGGAGAGCCCACAGAGGATGTAGTTGAGGAGACTAGGGAAGATTCTGAGGAAGCAGGAAGGTTATAGTGCGGCGGAAATGCGTGAGAAAAACTTTCCTCTTCTTCAGAAGGAGGCAGTACAGGAGGAGCCGAGGGGGCCAAGGGTTGGGATGACAGTGAGGCCTGGCTCAAAAGGACCTTGGAGGTAAGATTATTAATGGCACATGAGTGGAGCCAAGTGAGAGGGCTCTGGACCAAGCTCAGCCATTGATCAATATAGGGAAACTGATCCGGGTGACTGGGAGTTCCAGCAATGACCCACCACACAGCCTGAACAGCTGTGAGATTCAGTGACCCTTCTGGGGGCCACCCGGTTCCAAACTGTGGCCATTCTACTTCACAGAATGTCTGGAGTTTGCCTTTTTTAAGGCAGACCCCATAATCCTCTGAGATGCCCAGGGAGAAATTTTGTAACATACATTAGAGAGGGATCCAATCTTTACGAGGCCAGGAAGAAGAGTTCCATTCTGGAGGCAATTTAACAAGGTTTGAGCAGAACTATTAAACCCAGCATGGACAGAGAAATTCACGACCTGGGGGGCTGTAATATCAGGAGAACAGAAGTATTATAACCAGAAGAAGTAGGAAATCAACTATAGCCAACACTTCTTGCCACATAAGGTCTGTCTCTTTAATCTTTCAGATCTAGGGGGAAGACAAGAGGAGGGTCTGAGGCCAGTGGAACCTATGTGATCCTCCTCTCCTCTTTGACTTATAGCTCAAATATTTTTGGTGTCTCCACAACTCGAAGGCAAAAAGTTCAAACTTGGCCTTTTCTTTTAAGGGTTTTAGGAGGGAGAGCAGAGCCAAGTCTTGGAGGCGCTGGACTTGCTGTGACACAGGAAAACAAGATGTGTGAGGTAAGGGATGGGGATGAGGAGGAAAGGGGCCACTGGGATCTTTCCTAAGGTAGGAGAGTAGCCACGGAGGGATAGAATAAGAGTCCAGATGGAGTAAAGCAGCACGGGCATAGGTTTCTCTGCACAGTGCCTTATCCAAGGGCATGGGAAAAGTTATGGGATGACAGAAAAGGTGAGCAAGGAGGTCTGCAGGGTGACTATTTTGAATCCACCACTGGTCTAAGGAGGAGGTGTTCCAGTCATTGGGGCATGGGGTAAGGCAATCCAAATGCCAGCAACCTTTATGGTGCCAGAAATCCCAAACAGGGAATGTTTCCCACATCCCTCCCCATAACAACACCTGATTTGTTTCTGACAGAAAAGGCAGGACTGGGTTGGGCAGCCAAAACGACTGATGAGAGATTTTTCCTCCCAGGATAGAAAATCTGTACTGAGGGACTTTGAAGAAGTCCTTGTCCAATAGCCATGGGCAGTATCGGTGACCTGACATAGGAAATTTAGACAGACCAAACAGAAAAATAGACACTGGGGTATATAAACAAGTATGGCAATTTTTATAGACAGACAAGTGGAGGGGGTCCCATGATGGGATCAGTCAGATGCCCACCTGGCCACTCCCCTGGAGAGGACTTAGGCTCCTCTTGGCATTGGCAGGCCAGTGTAAACCCCCAGCTCAGATCCAGCTATGCCTGATGCTGCCCTAAGCCTTATGAGGTCACCATGGAACCGCAGGTGAGGGCCCACTCAAACTCCATAGCTTTCGCCATGGAGCTACAAACTGGAAATTCAAGTGCAAGCCCTTGAACTCCACATTCACTCACTCACTCACACAGAGTTTATTACAATTCTTATTCCCATTCTAAAACAGAGATCTCCTAGAGACCTGAACAAGAGAAGGAGAAGAGATAAAAGAGAGAGAGAGAGAAAGAGAAGGGAGGGAGAGAGAGAGAGAGGGAGAGAGAGAGAGAGAGACAGACAGACAGATTAGTCTTAACAGAGAAGCCTAACAGAAACCAGGACTCTGTCCTCCAGCATCCTGGAATGTGGACAGAGTCTGAGGGAGGGCCTCGTCAGGGCCGTTTCCCTCCCAGAGAAAAAGAGTCAGATCTGACTTACCTTCTTGGGACCAGAGACTGAAGACTCAGGAGTTGAATTTGGTGGGCACACACTGGCAGTCAATCCATTCCCCTCCAGAAGACAGTGGCCTACAGGGCCCTGGAATGTCTTCAGGTGGCACCTCCCCTATAAGCCTGCCGTCTGTTGGGGGGAGCCTGGAATGAGTCCGGCACTCACCTGGTGGTGAAATCTCACTGGGGCCTCCAAATGTTGTAACCAAGCGAGTTGTAGAGAAACGCCACACTCTGAGAATTATTCAGGAGTCCTTTTATTGCCAGCGACAAAGAGACGGCTGGTGCTCAAAATTCTCTTGGCCCCAATGAAGGGGCTAGATTTTCTTTTATGCTGTGGTTTAGAAAGGGGAGGGGGAGCCTAGCTGAAGCAATTTTACAGAAGCAAAACAGGCAAAAAAGTTAAAAGGATAAATGGTTACACGAAAAAAAACAGTTCCAGGTGCAGGGGATTTAAATCTATCACAAGGTGATAGATGTGGGGGCTTTGGGTGCTATCAATTGGATGAATTCCTGGGAACTGCGGAAATAGCTTGCCACAGTATGTTATCAGTAATTGCATTCTTGGATGTGCTGGGAGTCAGCCTGCACAAGTTACGTCCTTGAAGAAAGGGGGGTGGGTAAGGGGCTGCAAATGAAGGAGCCAAAATGGAGTCTCTCCGGCTCTCTCAGCTAAAAGAGAGTCAATTTCAGGTTAAAACAAGGTAGGATCACACAGCCAACCCACAGCACATGAGGGATCAATGATTGTCATCATCATCAATGATTGTCATTTTAATCTATTGAATTTTCAGGTTGTTTGTGACTCAGTAAAAGTGAGCCAATTGAATCATTAATTTCTATAAATATGAACAGTTTGCAATCACTTTTTGTTATTTATTTCTATGAAAATTGCATTGAGATCAAATTGTATCCTCTGGAAATTTTTAAATCCTTTGAAATTTGTTGAGAGCTAGTTTATGTTCTAATAAGTGGTCATTGTTATTAATCATCCACATGCAATTAAAAATGCATATTCCTCCATTATTACATGCCTTTTTCTATTAAGTTTTCCTAATTGTATTTTTAAATCTTATATATGTTTATTTAATTTTTTTATTTTAACAGCTTTAATGAAGTATAAATGACATATAAGAAGCATGTATATCTAAAATGTACAATTTGTAACTTCTGACAGTTGTGAAAGCCAGAAAAATCATCACCACAATCAAAATATGAACAGATTTATCCCTTGTGAAAGTTTCCTTGTGCCTCTTTAAGTGCCTCTCTCCTCCTTGTCCCCTTCCTTCTCTCTGGGCAACCACTGATCTGGTTTCTGTCAGTATAGATTAGTTTGCATTTTCTAGCACTTCATGTACATGGAATCATAGAGCACACACTGTTTTTGGTCTGATTTGCTTCACAGAACTTATAATCTTTCAGGTTCATTGGTCTTATGAGTATCAATACTTCATACCTTTTTTTGAGTTTCAAATGTTAAAAAATTTACATACAGCAAACTCACTCTTTTTGATGTGCATTTCCATGAGTTTTGAGAACTCTGTCTTATGTAGGTTTTGTATGGGTGTCTGGAGTCGTAGGCACTTCCACAACAGTAGAGATATTTCCTAACTTCAGATGCTCCTTGTGCTGTGCTTTTGTAGTCAGGTGGTCTCCTTGCCCTTAATCCTGAGTGGCCACCAGCTTGTTCTTCATTCTGATGGCTTTGCCTTTTCCAGAACTGCTTATCAATGAAATCATGTACTATGTAGCTTTTTGAGTCTGGCTTCTTTCAATAATTTCCTCATTGACAAATTCTACCTATAATCTTAAAATACTAAAGGTATAAGTATCTTTATTAATACTCATTTTTTCAGATGTTTTAATTGCTGGAAATAAGATTACCGAATTTATTTTTTAAAAATCAGGTTCTTATGTGGCAATGTATTTAATATATTTTTATATAGTAACTAGATAATAAGATTTCTTTTTTCCCTCTAGCTTTATTGGTATAATTGACAAATAGGAATTGTGTATATTTAAAATGTATGGCTTTATAATTTGATATATACTTACAGGGTGAAGTGACCACCATACTCAAGGTAATTAACATATTCATCATAGATTTGATTATATTTAGAATTTTAAAACAAAAAAGTATTGAAGTCAGCCAGACTCAAAGGCTACATATTGCATGATTTTACTTATTAGCAATTCTGGAAAAAGTAAAGCTATAGGGATAAGAGCACACCAGTGGCCACTAATGATTAAGGTTGAGGAGATTATTTGAGTACAAAGGAACAGCAGAATAAATTTCTTGAGGGGTAGAAAACAGGTTTTTTTTTTTCTTTGCTGGTGAGGACACTTAAGATAAAAATTTTTAGCAAATTTCAAGTACGATGGCTCCTCCCTTTTTCACAGTTTTGCTTTCTGCAGTTTCAGTTACTCATAGTCAACCAGAGTCCAAACATTGGTGAGGCAGTACAATAAGATATTTTCAGAGAGAGACACTGATCAGATTCATATAAATTTTACTACAGTATATTGGTATAATTGTTCTATTTTATAATGAGTTCCTGTTAATTTCTTACTCAGTTGAATTTATAAACTAAACTCTATGATAGGTATGGATGCATAGGAAAAAAGCATAGTATATTGTATACAAGGTTCAGTACTATGCATGGGTTCAGGCATTCACAGAGAGTTATAGAATGTATCCCCTGAGGATAAAGGGGATTCCTCTATACAATACAGTATTATTAATCATGGTCACCATGCTGCCCATTAGATCTCCAGAGCTCATGCATCTTGCATAGCTGAAACTTTGTACCCTTTGACTGACAACTTCTCACTCATCCCACCCACCACCACTTTGTGGCCCCAGGCAACCACGGTTCTACTCTCTGATTCCATGAATTTTATCATTTTAGATTCCACATAGAAGTGAGATCATGCAGGATTTGTCTTTCTGTGTATAGCTTATTTCACTAATGTCCTCCAGGTTCATCCATGTTGTTGAAAGTAGCAGGATTTCCCTCTTTTTTAAAAGGCTGAATAGTATTCCACTGTATATTTTGTAAAACACAGATGATAGATAGATAGATAGATAGATAGATAGATAGATAGATAGATAGATGATAGACAGATAGATAGATAGCTTTTGTATATATCACATTTTCTTTATCCGTTCATCCATTGACAGACATTTAGGTTCTTTCCCTATCTTGGTGACTGTGAATAATGCCACAGTGAACCTTGGGGTGCCAATCTACTGATCTTATTTTTTTGGATATATACATAGAAGTGGGATTTCTGGATCATACAGTAGTTCTATTTTTATTTTTATTTTTATTTTTTGAGACAGAGTCTTGTTGTGTCACCCAGGCTGGAGTGCAATGGTGTGATCTTGGCTCACTGCAACCTTTGCCTTCCGGGTTCAAGTGATTCTCCTGTCTCAGCCTCCTGAGTAGCTGGGATTACAGGCACACACCACCATGCCTGGCTAATTTTTGTATTTTTAGTAGAGACAGGATTTCACCATGTTGGCCAGGCTGGTCTCAAACTCCTGACCTCAGGTGATCTGCCCACCTCGGCCTCCCAAAGTGCTGGGATTACAGGTGAGAGCCAATGCACCCAGCCTATTGTTAATTTTTTGAGAAAGCTCCATTCTGTTTTTCATAAAGGCTGTATCATTTTATATTTCTACCAATAGTGCACAAGGGTTTCAATTTCTTTACATCTTTGCAAACACTTATAATTTCTTGTCTTTTCAGTAGAAGCCGTGCTGTGTGTGAGATGGTATCTTGTGGTTTTGATTGGCATTTCCCTGATGATTCGTGATGGTGAACATCTTTTCATGCAGCTATTGGCCATTTGTATGTCTTTTTAGGAAAAATGCCTACACAGGTCTTTGCCCATTTTTAATTGGATTATTTTTTGCATTGAGTTGTATGAGGTAATTATATAGTTTGGATATTAACCCCTTATCAAATATATGGTTTACAAATGTTTTCTCTCATTTTTTAGGTTGATACCTCCAGCTTCATCTTTTCACTCAGGATTGTTTTCACTTTTGGGCTTCTTTGCGATTCTATAAACATTTTAAGATTATGTTCCTGTTTCTATAAAAAATGCCATTGGGATTCATAGAATCTGATGTATGTCTTCTTTAATTTTCTTTACCAATGTTTTACAGTCTTCAGTGTGCAAGTATTTCACCTCTTTGGCTAAGTTTATTTTGAAGCATTTTATTCTTTTTGTTGTTACTGCAAATGTAATTGTTTTCTTATTTTCCTTTTTGAACAGTTCATTATCAATGTATAGAAATGTCTCTGATTTTCATATGTGTATTTTGTATCCTACAACATTACTAGAATCATCAGTACTTTAACAATACATTGTTAATTACACTCATCCTATAGTGCTATAGAACCCTAGAACTTATTCCTCCTATCTAGTTAGTTGCATTTTGTATCAGTAATCACTCTCCTTCTATGAGTTCAACCCTTTTAGCTTCCATGTATGAATGAGAACATAGAGCATTTATCTTTCTGTGCCTGGCTTATTTCACTTAACACAATGGCTCCAAATTCATCCATGTTGATGCAAATAACAGAACTTTGTGATTTTTTAATGGATAAACAGTATTTCATTGCATATATATACTGTATTTTCTTCATCCTTTCACTTGTTGATGGACACTAAGATTGATTCCAAATCTTGGCTGTGAATAGTACTCCAATAAATATAAGAGTGCAGATATGTCTTTGATATACTAATTTTCTTTCTTTTTTTTTTTGATGTATACTCAGTAATGGTATTGCTCGACCATGTGGTAATTCTGTTTTTAGTTTTTTGAGAAATCTCCATATCATTCTCCATAATGGCTATCCTAATTTACATCCCCACCAACAGTATGCAAGGTTTCCCTTTTCCTTGCTTCCTCACTAGCATCTGTTATCTTTTGCAATTTTGATAATAGCCATTCCTACTGAGGTAAGATGAATCTCATTGTGGTTTTGATTTGCATTTCCCTGATGATTGGTGATGCTGACCATTTGAAAAATACCTGTTGACCATTTGTATGCCATCTTTTGAGAGATATTTCTTCAGCTAATTTGCCATTTGTACATCAGATTCTTTGTATGTTTTTCCATGTTGAGTTATTTGTGTTCCTTATATATTCTGGATATGAACCCCTTGTCAGATGAATAGTTTGCAAATATTTTTTTTCCATCCTGCAAGTCATCTCTTCTCTTTGTTGATTGTTTCCTTTGCTGTGATGAAGCTTTTTAGTTTAATATAATCCCATTTGTCTATTTTTGCTTTTGTTTTCTGTACTTTTGGGTTTTCTCCATAAAATCTTTGCCAAGACCAATGTCCTGAAAATTTTTATTCATATTTTCTTCTAGTAGTTTTATAGTTTCAGCTCTTGCATATAAGTCTTTAAGCTATTTTGAGTTGATTTAAGGAAAAATATGATTAGAGATGGATGTCTGGTTTCATATTTTTGGCATATTAATATCCAGTTTTCCCAGCACCACTTATTGAAAAGACTGTCCAATCCCCAATAAATGTTCTTGGCACTTTTGTTGAAAATCTGTTGATGGTAAATATGTGAACTTATCTCTGTGCTATTTAGTTCCATTGACTATGTTTCTATTTTTATGACAGTATCATACTTTTTGTTTTTCTTTTGTTTTCCTTTTCGTGGCGAACAGGGTTTCACTATGTTGCCCAGGCAGGTCTCGAACTCCTGGGTTCAAGGTATCCTCCTGCCTCTGCCTCCCTAAAATCTGGGATTACAGGCATGAGCCACCATGCCCAACTGTTTGTTGCTGTGTTGTTTTTGTTTTTGTTTTAACCATAGCTTTATAATCTATTTTGACTTCAAGAAGTGTTATGCCTCCAACTTAGTTCATTTTTCTGAGGATTGCTTTGGTTATTCTGAGTCTTTTGTGGTTTCTTACCAATTTTAGGATTGTTTTTTCTACCTCTGTGAAGACAGCATTGGTATTTTGACAGGGATTGCATTGAATCTGCAGATCACTTTTGGTGATATGCTCATTTTCACAACATTAATTCTTCCAATCATTAATATGGGATGCCTTTTCACTTTTGATGTCCTCTTCACTTTCTTTCATCAGCATTTTACAGCTTTTTTGGTAGAGGTCTTTCACCTCTTTGGTTAAATTTATTCTTATTTTGGTAGCTATTTTACATGAGATTGCCTTCTCAATTTCTTCCTTTACTAATTTGTTGCTGATGTGTATGAATGCTACTGACTTTTGTATGTTGATTTTGTATCCTGTGCCTTTACTGGATTTCTTTATCAGTTCTAAGAGTTTTTGTTGGTCCTTTTAGGTTTTTCTATATACAAGACCATGTCATCTGCAAGCAGAGACTGTTTGACATCCTCCTATCCAGTCTGGATGCACTTTATTTCTTTCTGTTGCCTAACTGCTCTGGCTAGGACTTCCAGTACTATGTTGAATAAAACTGATGAAAGTGGCCATTTTTCTTTCTTGTTCCAGATTTTAGAGAATGACATTTCAATGTTTCCTTATTCACTGTGATGTTGGCAGTGGGTTTGCCATATATTTCATTTATTATATTGGTGTACGTTCTTTTTACACCCAGTTTGTTAAGAGTTTTTATAGTGAAGCACTGTTGAATTTTATCAGATGCTTTTTCTGCATCTATTTACATGATGGTATGGTTCTTGTTTTTCCTTCTGTTGATGTGATGTGTCACATGTATTGATTTGTGTATTTTGAACCATCCTTGCATTCCTGGAGAACTCCCACTTAATCGTGGTGAATGATCATTTTGCTGTGCTGTTGGGGTTGGTTTGCTAGAATTTTGTTGAGGATGATGGATATTGGCCTATAGTTGTTGTTGTTGTTTTTTTTCTGTAGGTGTGTTTGTCCTCGTCTGGTTTTGCCATCAGGATACTGCTGGTTTTGTAGAATGAGTTTGGAAGAATTTCATTCCCTTCAATTTTCTGAAAGACTTTTAGAAGAATTGGTATTAGTTCTTAAATATTTTATACAATTCTGGAAGAAAGTGGAGCCTGGGTTTTTTCTTTGATGGAGACATTTTATTACAGGTTCAATCTCATTACTTGTAATTGCTCTATTCAGGAGTTCTATTTCCTCTTGGTTCAATCTTGGTAAATTTTATGTGTCTAATAATTTACACATTTCTGGTACATTTTCTAATTTGTTAGCTTATAGTTACTTGTAGCAATCTCTAATGATACTTTATTTTTGCATGGTATCAGTTGTGATGTCTACTATTTCATTTCTGGTATTGTTTACTTGGGTCTTTTTTCACAATCTAGTTAATGGTCTGATGATTTCTTTTCTTTTTACAAAACCAATTCTTCATTTGTTGATCTTCTATACTGTTTTTTAGTCTCAATTTCATTTATTTTTGCTGTGATCTTTATTATATCTTTCCTCCTGCTAACTTTGGGTTTGGTTTGTATTTGCTCTTCTAGTTCCTTGAAATGCATTAAGTTTTACTTGAAATCTTTCTTTCTTTCTTTTTTTTTTTTTTTGATGTAGGTAGTTACTACTAAACTACCTTGTTATTATTGCCTTTTCAGTACCCTACAGATTTTGTTATGTTGTGAAGGTTTTATCTGAACTTTTTCTACATTTTTGATGAAGATATTTATTATCAAAATTCTTGCTAATATTGTGTTTGCTGGATCACACAGGCTTTGGTATGTGGCATTTCTATTTTAACTTGCTTCAAAAAATTTTTTAATTTGCTTCTTAACTTCTTTACTCATGGTCTCATTTTTATGTATTTGTTCATTTTGGAAAATTTATCTTGTTATTGATTTAATTTATAGTGTTACTTCATTGTGGTCAGAAATGATACTTGATGTGATATTTTGATGCAGGCAAATGATGTATAATAATCACATAAGAGTCAATGGGAGGCTGGGTGTGGTGGCTCACACCTGTAATCCCAGCACTTCAGGAGGCCAACGCAGGCAGATCATGAGGTTAGGAGTTCAAGACCAGCCTGGCCAACATAGTGAAACCCCGTCTCTACTAAAAATACAAAAATTTTTATTTTTTGTATTTTTAATCCCAGCTACTTGGGAGGCTGAGGCAGGAGAATCATTTGAACCCAGGAGGCAGAGGTTGCAGTGAGCTGAGATTGCACCATTGCACTCCAGCCCAGGCAACAGTGCTAGACTCTGTAAAAAAAAAAAAAAAAAAAAAAAAGAAAAAAGAAAAAATGAGTCTATGGTGTATCCGTCACCTGAAGGATTTATTCTTTGTGTTACAAATAATCTGATTATATTTTTTCAGTTATTTTAAAATATACAATTAAATGATTATTAACTATAGTCATCCTGTTTTCCTATGAAATACTAAACCTCACTCATTCTTTGTTAAATGTTCTTATGGAAAGAAATAATATTTTGCAGCTGTTGGATGAAATAGTCTATAGATATCTGCAAGAGCCGTTTGGTCAGAAGTGCAGCAATTGTGTCAAGAAATTTTGAATTTTTCCACATATATATAAACTTCCCTGTTTTCTTGCCAGTTTTGATTTCTGGTTTCATTCCACTGTGGCTAGAAAAGACATGGAATATGATTCTGATCTTAAATTTGTTAAGACTTGTTTTTGAGTTAACTTGTGTTCTATGCTGGAGACTGTAATGTGTATTCTTGAGGAGAATGTCTTCTGCTTTTGGGAGGAAAGTTCTGTGTGTGTCTGGTAAGTCCATTTGTTCTATGGTTTTGTTTAAGTCTGTAATAAGTTGTCTGTCTAGATGGTCTATTATTAAATGTGACATGTGGAAGTCTCCTACCATTTACTATTGCCATTTTATTAACTTTTTTTTGCCCTGTAGTTCTTTTGTCCCTCTGTTTCTACTCCCTAGGTGTCCTTTCATTGTGACTTAGGGTGGAGAGGAAGACAGTGGGAGCGTCCCCCCAACAATTTTCTCTCCTTGGTTCCTGTGTCCCAGCATTGTGTTAAATGTGCTGCCCATTGTTATAGGCGTGGTCCTCCAAGTCATGGAACCTTATGAACTAAGTTATGGGATTAACCACTCTTTACCCACACAGCCTTAGCTTATCGATCTGTGTGATCTGCCTGGCTTCCTGAAGAAATGGATCTCTGGAAAGACTGTGTCCCCTTTGGGCAAGGCTTCTTTAACAGAGTCAGTGTGCTAAATTACCTGCTATTATGGCCTGTGCTAAAATATTTACCCTTAGCAAAATGGTTCTGTTTAACCTCCGTACTTAAAATCACTTTACTAATTAAGTACTGCTCTCATTGGAGACAGAAATGAACGTAGGGACCTAATGCTGATTTTTCCTGCTGTTGGGACAGTATAGGCGCTAACATTTGGCTGTGAAGGGCATTTGCCTCCTAATTGTTGAAGCTGGAGCTTTCCCATTCACAGAAAGAGCTTAGAGGCGGATTTCTAGCGGTGCAAAAAGAAAGAATTGAGAAGCTGCAGTGTTACTGTAAAACACCGGCAATTTGCCTCATGAAGAGGGTTTATATTTCCACTAGGTGGCGCTGTTGGCTTAGAAATACCATGTGCTCACCGGAGGAAAGATAGAGAGATGCTTGTTAGTTGCTGCACGTGGTGTTTGCTGATCTTTCCTAACAGAACTGTTTCCCTGAACTGTAAAATTTCCTGCACACTGCACACACAAAAGATAGGAGACATAGTGACTGCAGATAGAAAAGAAAGGAAAATGTTGTGACAGGTTAGCTGGAGATCCATGATCAACACCTGGATGGGCTGTTGGAGGCTGGGTTCAGTCCCGAAGCCTTTGAATAATGCCAGGGTGTGCCCTAGACAGAAATTCTCAGTTGCCCTAAGACTTCTCCCAGCCTCATGTAATGGCTAGGAACTCTGGAAAACAAACAAACAAACAAACAAAAACCTGGTTTGAAGACAGCCTTGAGATTAAAGGGTAGATTTGAGGCTCACTCCATACTCACCAGTCCGATGTTTCTATCTTCCATTCTGATCCTGATCCTGGATTAGAACCTCCAGATGAAACAGCTTGGTTCACTGGGGTATACACCCTGTTTCTTTGTCTCAGTCGAGAAAAATTCAGGACACGAACACACATGAGGAGTGGGTTTAGGAGCAGAAAGTTTAATGGACAAAGAAGAAGAAGAGAGACAAAAGGCTTCCTCATGCTGAGAAAGCAGGTCGCCCAAGAGAGGGTCTCCAGTTTGCAGCAGGATGCAATCGATTTTGTGCAGAGGCTTGGGGAGGTGGTGATTGATTTACATAGGGCCCAGGGGATTGGTTTGACTAGATGTTCCATTTGCATAGCCTGCAAAAAGACTGGCCTTCCCACCCTACTCTTTTATTATGCAAACGTGGTTCTACCTGGTGGGTCACCATGATTCCTACACACATGGTGACCAGGAAAAGGAGAGCAGGAACCACCATATTCAATGTAACTGGCTTCCAGGTACCGCTGCTGGCATTTACATATGAAAGCTCCTAGTTTTCATATATATCAGGCTGCTTTCTGTTGGAGAAGAAATGGTTTGGGGCTGCTTTTTATTAAAGGAAAATTCCACTGAGAACTTTTACCCTTTCTAGCTGCCTAAAAATAATTTCTTAATAAATCCTGTATTAGAAAGACTCAGGGCTCATCGTTTGGAGAAGATTCACTCCATAGTCTCATGTGCTCGAGAGGCTGGAGGCAGGGAGGTCAGAGCCAAGGGTCTAAAATTGAGGTTGAGTGGTGCCATGGACACAGGAGGTCCTGGAGGTTCCCAGGCTAGCCTACAGAGCTGAACAGCCAGAGCCAGCCCACAAGCTCAAGGGCTAGCTGAATCCCCCTTCCTGGCCCTTCCCTGTGTCATTGGTGTCTGCTCCCTCCTCTCTACCTCCTCATTGACGAGGTTCCTTTTCCTCCCAGATTCCCAGGGAAAGGCCTTGGTGGTAGAGTACCTTGTCATGCTCTTATTTAAATGCGAATTTAGAGAAAAATCATATAATACCCTTTTGAATTTAGTCAATATATTCATATATAGAGTTTTTGCAAGATTTATTTTTACACTTTCCACCACTTGTTTGAACTTTTAACTTCATATTTTCTAATTTAAAACAATTCTTTAACCCTAGGCAAGAATTTACATTTTTATGCCTCTTATAACCTTTTATTAAAATACATTTTACTGTTGCTACACACCTCACATGTAAATCTATTTCCAGTAGTCTCAATTACATATCATAATGGTAACTTGGTGGGAGGAGAATAAGCACTCCCACCCACTGCCCTAGAACCAGCAGACCCTTCACCCAGACTAAGGCGCAGGCACACACAGCTGCACTCACCAGCCCACTGAGCACATGCTACTTGTCCTCATCTGCCAATTTGCCATTGACACAGTTCTTCAGCTTTCTAGCATTGGACAATATTAATGAGGATGTTCAGTATTGTGCCACATAATCAACATATTCATCAGGGGTTCCCACCAGGAAGAGATCAACATCCTTTTTCACAACTGGGCAGATGTCACAATCTGGAACACAATGACACATGGACAGGCCCTTGAGAGACACTCATCAGAGCCCACACATCCCTTTCTCTCCATGTATGCTCAAAACTGACCTTGGATGCCATCAAACCCCAGCATCCACATCCCCAGGCATTCACGGCGTGGCACCTACTTGCCCTGGAGATCAGGAGCATGGCAGTGAAGAGCAGCCCGAGAGTAGGAGCCAGCTTCATGGTGCCAGTGGCAAGTTCATCAGGCCCCATTTGAGGCCCTTTTATACCTATGCCAGGTCTCACAGTGGGGCAGGAAAAGGCCTGTGTCTTGCCATTTGCTGATTATCTCCCCCTACCCATAGATGTATAAGGAGCTCCAATGTGCTGCTACATCCTCAGGGCTCAGACCAGGACCAACACAAAGTAGATGCTCTATAAATGTCTGTTAGATGAATTGAAGGGACATCCCATTGCTCTGGAGTCTATAAACTACACATTTTTAAAACTTATTTTGGTTTCTTATTTTATTAAGACAGAGTCTCCTTCTGTTGCTCAGGCTGGATTGCAGTGGTGCAATCAGAGCTCACTGTAGCCTCAACCTCTCAGGCTCAAGCCATCCATCTTAGCCTCCCAAGTAGCAGGGACCACAGGTGTGCACAACCAAGCCTGGCTAACTTTTTTATTTTTAGTTTTTGTAGAGACGGGGTTTCCCCATCTTGCCCAGGCTCGTCTCAAACTTCTGGACTCAAGCGATCCTCCCACCTCAGCCTCCCAAAGTGCTGGGAGAGACACTCATCAGTTGTGAGTCACTGTGCCTGGCCTCTGGAGTCTATGAACAAGAACTTTTACAGATACTTGCTGTATATTAGTTTATTAAATTGCTTTGTATTAGTTAAATAAAGTGAAAGTTTTCAGTACTTTGTTAGTTCAGAATAAGGCAGTTTTTGGCTAGAGGTTCCTGGCTGACCTTTTCTCTGAGTCTGCAGTGACAGGATAAGGTTTGCTGAAGCAGCAGAGTCAAAGGTAGAATGCAAGGTTTTTGGCCTTGATTAGAACCCTGTGCAAAACAGGATTCACATCTGCTAAGGGCTCTTGGTTGAGAGGTGCCAAGCAATGAGTTCCAGCTGTCAGCTGTTCATCATGTCTTCTGGTGTGTGACAGTGTCTTAGTCCTGCCTTGCTTTTTTATGTCCTTGGTAGTCTTGAGGTGGTGGACATCGTCAAATGCCCACCAAGCTGAGTTTGGCATTTTTTCTCATAATATTTACATTGGGATTAGGGTTTTAGGGAACACACCCTGGAAGTGCAGGACTCTGTGACATCAATGTCTGGGCACTGGTTATTACTTATCACTTCATTAGTGTCATCTGTGTTGGCTTTCTCTACTGTTTTTCCATTTCCCTACTATTTTCTTGGGAAACATTCAGCACATACTCAAGGTGGGAGGGCAGTAAGCTTGATGGTGGCTAGATGTTTCTGAAGACAAGAGTAGGGTGGCCAGGTGTGGTGGCTCAAGTGTACAATACCAGCACTTTGGGAGGCAGAGGCAGAGGCAGGAGGATCCCTTGGACCCAGGAGTTCAAGGCCAGCCTGGGCAACATAGTGAGACCCTGTCTCTTAAAAAATAACAAAACTAGCTGAGTGTGGTGGACTGTGGTCCCAGCTACTTGGGAGGCTGAGGTAGGAGGATTACTTGAGAGCCTGGGAAGTTGAGACTGCAGTGAGCTATGATCATGCCATTGTACTCCAGCCCAGGTGACAGAGGAAGACCCTGTCTCTAAAAAAGAAAAAGAAAAAAGTAGGAAATGGGGAAAACAGTAGCAGGGAGGGGAGGATCTATGTATATAATTTGGAATTATTCGGTAAGGAATATCTGTCTTTTCTTCGTCATTTATTTATTTGTTCAATCATTTATTTGTATTTTTTTCTTCCCTTTTTTTTGTTTCTTTTTTTATTTCAATAGGTTTTTGGGGAATATGTGGTGTTTGTTTACATGAATAAGTTCCTTAGTGGTGATTTCTGAGATTTTGGTGCACCCATCACCCAAGCATTGTACACTGCACCCAGTGTATAGTCTTTTATCCCTTACCTCCCTGCCACCATTTCCCGAGTCTTCAATGTCCACTGTATCATTCTTATGCCTTTGCATCATCATAGCTTAGCTCCCACTTATTAGTGAGAACATAATCTTTTGTTTTTATCAGTATAGACTCACATGTAGTTGTCCCTTCGGATGGGGGATTGGTTCCAGGACCTCCCATGGACACTGAAATCCACAGGTGTACAAGTCCCGTATATAGAATGGCATAGTATTTGCATATAACCTGCACACATCCTCCAGTACACTTTTAAGTCATTCCTAGATTACTTATAATTCCTAATACAATGCCCACATATAACTTCCTTCACATGGATTCAACATAGCGCTCGGTATGGGATATATTCAAGTTTTGCTTTTTGAAATTGTGTGGAATTCCCTCCCCTACTTCCCAAATATTTTCAATCTATGCTCAGTTGAATTAATAGATGTGGAGCCTACAGGTGTGGAACCCACCTATACAAAGGGCCAACTGTACGTTATTTTATACTATTTTATACTCTGGATTATAATCCTATACTATGTGATTTATTTCATTGCTCAGATTGTTCCAGATTTGATCCTTGGGAGCTTTCTCAGGCCTCCTTCTGCTACAATTTTCATAGACAATCTCATCTTGTTTGTGCCAAGAAACTGCTTTCCTAAAGAAGGTTCTGCATGGTATTTTGGTTACCTATGGTGGCATAAACCTGTCCTTGGACCTTCTGTGGTTCTTACCTCCTAATTTTGGGAGAGTGCTGCTTTTGGAACCAGGAAAGGTGAGGGAAGAATGTGGCCAGAAAGCAGAGGTGACAGTTGGGGGTGGGACAACAGAGCATTTGGGGCTGAATGGTGCCACTTAGAAAGGTCAGCTGCGGTTGTTCCTTGGCCAAGGTACAACTGCTTCTCTCCAAAGCCACCAGCAGCAGAATCAACAGCAGCTGGATCAACATCTTTAGCCCTTTGTTTCCACAGAGTAGGAGGGGCTTCCTGTGGGCACCATTTCTCAGGTGAGGAAAGCACATGTGCCAGGTCCCAGCCCACAGGCATTTGTTTATAAAGCAGCAGAAGTTCTGCCCTGAGCAGAACACTCCAGTAGACAACACGATGAAGGGGGCACTGCTTGTGCTGGCCTTGCTGGTGATCAGAGAGCTGTGCTTCCAGACAGGTGAGAGTGGGAAGGAGGAAACAGATGGCCCTCCTATCCTTGCCCCACTCTCTCCCATTCTGCCCCCCAATGGTGATCTCTCAGAAGCTTCCAGGGACAGATTTAGGGGCCAGTATCACACTGAATGGGCAAAAGCTGGAAGCATTCCCTTTGAAAACCAGCACAAGACAAGGATGCCCTCTCTCACCACTCCTAGTCAACATAGTATTGGATGTTCTGGCCAGAGCAATCAGGCAAGAGATAGAAATAAGTGGTATTCAGATGGGAAGAGAGGAAGTCAAATTGTCTCTGTTTGCAGAAGACATGATTGTATATTTAGAAAACCCTATCATCTTAGCCCCAAAACTCCTTAATTAGCATGAAGGGCTGTTGAATTTTATCAAAGGCCTTTTCTGCATCTATTGAGATAATCATGTGGTTTTAGTCATTGGTTCTGTTTATGTGATGGATTACATTTATTGATTTCTGTATGTTGAACCAGCCTTGCATTCCAGGGATGAAGCCCACTTGATCATGGTGGATGAGCTTTTTGATGTGCTGCTGGATTCAGTTTGCCAGTATTTTTTTATTGAGGATTTTTGTATCGATGTTCATCAGGGATATTGGCTTGAAATTTTCTTTTCTGTTGTGTCTCTGCCAGATTTTGGAATCAGGATGATACTGACCTCATAAAATCAGTTAGGGAGAAGTCCCTCTTTTTCTATTGTTTGGAATAGTTTCAGAAGGAATGGTACCAGATCCTCTTTGTATCTCTGGTAGAGTTTGGCTGTGAATCCATCTAGTCCTGGGCTTTTTTTGTTGTTGTTGGTAGGCTGTTAATTACTGCCTCAATTTCAGAATTTATTATTGGTCTACTCAGGGATTGAAATTCTTCCTGGTTTAGTCTTGGGAGGGTGTATGCATCTGAAAATTTATCCATTTTTTCTAGAGTTTCTAGTTTATTTGCATAGAGGTGTTTATAGTATTCTTAGTATTCTCTGATGGTAGTTTGTATTTCTGTGGGATCAGTGGTGATGTCCCTTTATCATTTTTTATTGTGTCTATTTGATTCTTCTCTCTTTTCTTCTTTATTAGTCTGGCTAGTGGTCTATCTATTTAGTTAATCTTTCAAAAAAACCCATCTCGATGGGTGGAGCCAAGATAGCTGAATAGGAACAGCTCCAGTCTACAGTTCCAAGTGTGAGCGATGCAGAAGATGGGTGATTTCTGCACTTCCAACTGAGGTTCATCTCACAGCGGAGTGCCGGACAGTGGGTGCAGTGCACTGTGCAAGAGCTGAAGCAAGGCAAAGCATCACCACATCTGGAAAGCACAAGGGGTCAGAGAATTCCCTTTCCTAGTCAAAAAAAGGGGTGACAGAGAGCATCTGGAAAATCGGGTCACTCCTACCCTAATACTGCGCTTTTCCAATGAGCTTCACAAATGGCACACCAGGAGATTATATCCTGCACCTGGCTTGGAGGATCCTATGCCCATGGAGCCTCACTTATTGCTAGCACAGCAGTCTGAGATCAAACTGCAAGGTGGCAGCAAGGCTGGGGGAGGGGTGACTGCCATTGCTCAGCCTTGAGTAGGTAAACAAAGCGGCTGGGAACCTCGAAGTGAGTGGAGCCCACCACAGCTCAAGGAGGCCTGCCTGCCTCTGTAGGCTCCACCTCTGGGGGCAGGGCGCAGACAAACAAAAGACAGCAATAAACTCTGCAGACATAAATGTCCCTGTCTGAGAGCTTTGAAGAGAGTAGTGGTTCTCCCAGGATGCACCTTGAGATCTGAGAATGGGCAGACTGCCTCCTCAAGTGGGTCCCTAACCCCTGAGTAGCCTAACTGGGAGATACCCCCTAGTGTAGGGGTGGACTGACACCTCACACGGCCGGGTACTCCTCTGAGACAAAACTTCCAGAGGAACTATCAGGCAGCAGCATTTGCGGTTCACCAACATCCACTGTTCTGCAGCCACTGCTGCTGACACCCAGGCAAACAGGGTCTGGAGTGGAACTCCAGTAAACTCCAATGACCTGGAGCTGAGGGTCCTGACTGTTACAAGGAAAACTAACAAAGAGAAAGGACATCCACACCAAAAATCCATCTGTACATCACCATCATAAAAAACAAAAGGTAGATAAAACCACAAAGATGGGGGAAAAACAGAGCAGAAAAACTGGAAACTCTAAAAAGCAGAGTGCCTCTCCTCCTCCAAAGGAATGCAGCTCCTCACCAGCAACGGAGCAAAGCTGGATGGAGAATGACTTTGACAAGTTGAGAGAGGAAGGCTTCAGAAGTTCAAACTACTCCGAGCTAAAGGAGGAAGTTTGAACCAATGGCAAAGAAGTTAAAAACTTTGAAAAAAAATTAGATGAATGTATAACTAGAATAACCAATACAGAGAAATGCTTAAAGGAGCTGATGGAGCTGAAAGCCAAGGCTCAAGAACTACATGAAGAATGCAGAAGCCTCAGGAGCCGATGCGACCAACTGGAAGAAAGGGTATCAGTGATAGAAGATGAAATGAATGAAATGAAGTGAGAAGGGAAGTTTAGAGAAAAAAGAATAAAAAGAAATGAACAAAGCCTCCAAGAAATATGGGACTATGTGAAAAGACCAAATCTACGTCTGATTGGTGTACCTGAAAGTGACAGGGAGAATGGAACCAAGTTGGAAAACACTCTGCAGGATATTATCCAGGAGAACTTCCCCAATCTAGCAAGGCAGGCCAACATTCAGATTCAGGAAATACAGAGAACACCACAAGGATACTCCTCGAGAAGAGCAACTCCAAGACACATAATTGTCAGATTCACCAAAGTTGAAATGAAGGAAAAAATGTTAAGGGCAGCCAGAGAGAAAGGTCGGGTTACCCACAAAGGGAAGCCCATCAGACTAACAGCTGATCTCTTGGCACAAACCCTATAAGCCAGAAGAGAGTGGGGGCCAATATTCAACATTCTTAAAGAAAAGAATTGCAATCCAGAATTTCATTTCCAGCCAAACTAAGCTTCATAAGTGAAGGAGAAATAAAATCCTTTACAGACAAGCAAATGCTGAGAGATTTTTTCACCAGCAGGCCTGCCCTACAAGAGCTCCTGAATGAAGCACTAAACATGGAAAGGAAAAACTGGTACCAACCACTGCAAAAACATGCCAAATTGTAAAGACCATCGAGGCTAGGAAGAAACTGCATCAACTAACGAGCAAAATAACCAGCTAACATAATGACAGGATCAAATTCACACATAACAATACTAACCTTAAATGTAAATGGGCTAAATGCTCCAATTAAAAGGCACAGACTGGCAAATTGGATAAAGAATCAAGACCCATCGGTGTGCTGTATTCAGGAAATCCATCTCACGTGCAGAGACACACATAGGCTCAAGATAAAGGGATGGAGGAAGATCTACAAAGCAAATGGAAAACAAAAAAAGGCAGGGGTTGCAATCCTAGTCTTGGATAAAACAGACTTTAAGCCAACAAAGATCAAAAGAGACAAAGAAGGCCATAACATAATGGTAAAGGGATCAATTCAACAAGAAGAGCTAACTATCCTAAATATATATGCACCCAATACAGGAGCACCAAGATACCTAAAGCAAGTCCTTAGTGACCTACAAAGACACTCAGACTCCCACACAATTATAATAGGATACTTTAACACCCTACTGTCAACATTAGACAGATCAACGAGACAGAAAGTTAAAAAGAATATCCAGGAATTCAATTCAGCTCTGCACCAAGAGGACCTAATAGACATCTACAGAACTCTCCACCCCAAATTGACAGAATATACATTCTTTTCAGCACCACACCACACGTATTCCAAAATTGACCACATAGTTGGAAGTAAAGCACTCCTCAGCAAATTTAAAAGAAGAGAAACTATAACAAACTGTCTCTCAGACCACAGTGCAATGAAACTAGAACTCAGGATTAAGAAACTCACTCAAAACCACTCAACTACATGGAAACTAAACAACCTGGTCCTGAATGACTACTGGGTACACAACGAAATGAAGGCAGAAATAAAGATGTTCTTTGAAACCAACGAGAACAAAGACACAACATACCAGAATCTCTGGGACACATTTAAAGCAGTGTGTAGAGGGAAATTGATAGCACTAAATGCTTACAAGAGAAAAGAGGAAAGATCTAAAATTGACACCCTAACATCACAATTAAAAGAACTAGAGAAGCAAGAGCAAACGCATTCAAAAGCTAGCAGAAGGCAAGAAATAACTAAGATCAGAGCAGAACTGAAGGAAATAGAGACACAAAAAACCCTTCAAAAAATCAATGAGTCCAGGAGCTTGTTTTTTGACAAGATCAACAAAATTGATAGACTGCTTGTAAGACTAATAAAGAAGAAAAGAGAGAAGAATCAAATAGACGCAATAAAAAATGATAAAGGGGATATCACCACCGATCCCACAGAAATACAAACTACCATCAGAGAATACTATAAACACCTCTACGCAAATAAACTAGAAAATCCAGAAGAAATGGATAAATTCCTCAACACATACACTCTCCCAAGACTAAACCAAGAAGAAGTTGAATCTCTGAATAGACCAATAACAGGCTCTGAAATTGAGTCAATAATTAATAGCTTACCAACCAAAAAACATCCAGGACCAGACGGATTCACAGCCGAATTCTACCAGAGGTACAAGGAGGAGGTGGTACCATTCCTTCTGAAACTATTCCAATCAATAGAAAAAGAGGGAATCCTCCATAACTCATTTTATGAGGCCAGCATCATCCTGATACCAAAGCCGGGCAGAGACACAACAAAAAAAGAGAATTTTAGATCAATATCCCTGATGAACATTGATCCAAAAATCCTCAATAAAATACTGGCAAACCAAATCCAGCAACATATCAAAAAGCTTATTCACCATGATCAAGTGGGCTTCATCCCTCAGATGCAAGGCTGGTTCAACATATGAAAATCAATAAACATAATCCAACACATAAACAGAACCAAAGACAAAAATCACATGATTATCTCAATAGATGCAGAAAAGGCCTTTGACAAAATTCAACAACTCTTCATGCTAAAAACTCTCAATAAATTAGGTATTGATGGGACGTATCTCAAAATAATAAGAGATATCTATGACAAACCCACAGCCAATATCCTACTGAATTGACGAAAACTGGAAGCATTCCCTTTGAAAACTGGCACAAGACAGGGATGCCCTCTCTCACCACTCCTACTCAACATAGTGTTGGAAGTTCTGGCCACGGCAATCAGGCAGGAGAAAGGAATAAAGGGCATTCAGTTAGGAAAAGAGGAAGTCAAATTGTCCCTGTTTGCAGATGATATGATTGTATATTTTGAAAACTCCATCGTCTCAGCCCAAAATCTCCTTAAGCTGATAAGCAACTTCAGCAAAGTCTCAGGATACAAAATCAGTATGCAAAAATCACAAGCATTCCTATACACCAATAACAGACAAACAGAGAGCCACATCATGAGTGAATTCCCATTCACAATTGCTTCAAAGAAAATAAAATAGCTAGGAATCCAACTTACAAGGGATGTGAAGGACCTCTTGAAGGAGAACTGCAAACCACTGCTCAATGAAATAAAAGAGGATACAAACAAATGGAAGAACATTCCATGCTCATGGGTAGGAAGAATCAATATCGTGAAAATAGCCATACAGCCCAAGGTAATTTATAGATTCAATGCCATCCCCATCAAGCTACCAATGACTTTCTTCACAGAATTGGAAAAAACTACTTTAAAGTTCATATGGAACCAAAAAAGAGTGCACATTTCCAAGTCAATCCTAAGCCAAAAGAACAAAGCTGGAGGCATCACGCTACCTGACTTCAAACTATACTACAAGGCTACAGTAACCAAAACAGCATGGTACTGGTACCAAAACAGAGATATAGACCAATGGAACAGAACAGAGCCCTCAGAAATAATGCCACATGTCTACAACTATCTGATCTTTGACAAACCTGACAAAAAGAAGAAATGGGGAAAGGATTCCCTATTTAATAAATGGTGCTGGGAAAACCGGTTAGCCATATGTAGAAAGCTGAAACTGGATCCCTTCCTTACACCTTATACAAAAGTTAATTCAAGAGGGATTAAAGACTTACATGTTAGACCTAAAACCATAAAAACACTAGGAGAAAACCTAGGCAATACCATTCAGGACATAGGCATGGGCAAGGACTTCATGTCTAAAACACCAAAAGCAATGACAACAAAAGCCAAAATTGACAAATGGGATCTAATTAAACTAAAGAGCTTCTGCACAGCAAAAGAAACCACCATCAGAGTGAACAGGCAACCTACAGAATGGGAGAAAATGTTTGCAACCTACTCATCTGACAAAGGGCTAATATCCAGAATCTACAATGAACGCCAACAAATTTACAAGAAAGAAACAAACAACCCCATCAAAAAGTGGGCAAAGGATATGAACAGACACTTCTCAAAAGAACACATTTATGCAGCCAAAAAACACATGAAAAAATGCTCATCATCACTGGCCATCAGAGAAATGCAAATCAAAACCACAATGAGGTACCATCTCACACTAGTTAGAATGGCAATCATTAAAAAGTAAGGAAACAACAGGTGCTGGAGAGGATGTGGAGAAATAGGAACACTTTTACACTGTTGGTGGGACTGTAAGCTAGTTCAACCATTGTGGAAGTCACTGTGGTGATTCCTCAGGGATCTAGAACTAGAAATACCATTTGACCCAGCCATCCCATTACTGGGTATATACCCAAAGGATTATAAATTATGCTGCTATAAAGACACATGCACACGTATGTTTATTGCAGCACTATTCACAATAGCAAAGACTTGGAACCAACCCAAATGTCCAACAATGATAGACTGGATTAAGAAAATGTGGCACATATACACCATGGAATACTATGCAGCCATAAAAAATGATGAGTTCATGTCCTTTGTAGGGACATGGATGAAGCTGGAAACCATCATTCTCAGCAAACTATCGCAAGGACAAAAAACCAAAGACCGCATGTTCTCACTCATAGGTGGGAAATGAACAATGAGAACACATGGACACAGGAAGGGGAACATCACACTCTGGGGACTGTTGTGGGGTGGGGGGAGCGGGGAGGGATAGCATTAGGAGGTATACCTAATGCTAAATGACGAGTTAATGGGTGCAGCACAACAACATGGCACATGTATACATATGTAACAAACCTGCATGTTGTGTACATGTACCCTAAAACTTAAAGTATAATAATAATAAATACATAAATACATAAATAAATAAATAGATAAATAAATAAATGAAATACTGGAAAAGAATCTAAATACATAAAATGGATGTAAAGTTTAAAGAGGTTAAAGACATTTCTCTTTAGTTAAGAAGAGGTACACTGAAATTTAAAAGAGTAGACCAACACAGAATATTTAATTTCCCATGATATTTGAAGTTCATCTTCATGCTATACCTTTAGTTAAATAAACATGATAAAAACTTGAAAAAAAAAAAAAAAACCCAGCTCCTGGATTCATTGATTTTTTGAAGGGTTTTTCGTGTCTCTAGCTCCTTCAGTTCTGGTTGTATATTACTTACTTTTTGTCTTTTGCTAGCTTTTGAATTTGTTTGCTCTTGCTTCTCTAGTTATTTTAATTGTAATGTTAGGGTGTCGATTTTAGATCTTTCTTGCTTTCTGATGTGGGCATTTAGTGCGATGAATTTCCCCCTAAACTGCGTTAGCTGTGTCCCAGAGATTCTGGTACGTTATATCTTTCTTTCTTTCTTTTTTTTTTTTTTTTTTTTTTGAAAATAGAGTCTCACTCTGTTGCCCAGGCTGGAGGAGTGCAGTGGCAGTGATCTTGGCTCACTGCAAGCTCCGTGTCCCACATTCATGCCATTCTCCTGCCTCAGCCTCCCAGTAGCTGGGACTACAGGCACCCACCAACACACCCGGCTAATTTTTTGTATTTTTAGTACAGACCGGCTTTCACAGTGTTAGACAGGATGGTCTCAATCTCCTGACCTCGTGATCTGCTTCGGCCTCCCAAAGTGCTGGGATTACAGGTGTGAGCCACTGTGCCCGGCCCGTTATATATTTCTTCTCATTGGTTTTAAAGAACTTCGTTATTTCTGCCTTAATTTCGTTATGTACCCAGTAGTCATTCAGGAGCAGGTTGTTCAGTTTCCATGTAGATGTGTGGTTTTGAGTGAGTTTCTTAATCCTGAGTTCTAATTTGATTGTACTGTGTTCTGAGAGGCTGGTTGTTATGATTTCTGTTCTTTTCCATTTGTTGAGGAGTGTTTTACTTCCAGTTATGTGGTCAACTTTAGAGTAAGTGCTGTGTGGTGCTGAGCAGAATGTATATTCTGTTGATTTGGGGTGGAGAGTTCTGTAGATATCTATTAGGTCTGCCTGGTCCAGAGCTGAGTTCAAGTCCTGAATATCCTTGTTAATCTTCTGTCTTGTTGATCTAATATTGACAGTGGGGTATTAAAGTCTCCCACTATTATTGTGTGGGAGTCTAAGTCTCTTTGTAGGTCTCTAAGAACTTGCTTTATGAATCTGGGTGCTCCTGTATTGGGTGCATATATATTTAGGATAGTTAGCTCTTTTTGTTGCATTGATCCCTTTACCATTATGTAATGCCCTTCTTTGTCTTTTTTATCTTTGTTGGTTTAAAATCTGTATTATCAGAGACTGGGATTGCAACTCCTGCTTTTTTTTTGCATTCCATTTTCTTGGTAAATATCCCTCATTCCCTTTATTTTGAGTCTATGTGTGTCTTTGCATGTGAGATGAGTCTCCTGAATACACACTCCGATGGGTCTTGACTCTATCCAACTTGCCAGTTTGTATCTTTTAATTGGAGCATTTAGCCCATTTACATTTAAGGTTAATATTGTTATGTGTGAATTTGATCCTGTCATCATGATGCTAGCTGGTTATTTTGCATGTTAGTTGATGCAGTTTCTTATAGTGTCGCTTGTCTTTATATTTTGGTGTTTTTGCAGTGGCTGGTACCTGTTTTTCTTTTCCATATTTAGTGCTTCCTTCAGGAGCTCTTGTAAGGCAGGCCTGGTGGTGACAAAATTGCTCAGTATTTGTTTGTCTGCAAAGGATTTTATTTCTCTTTCACTTATGAAACAGTTTGGCTGGATATGAAATTCTGGATTAAAAATTCTTTTTTTTTTTATTGCAGCACTATTCACAATAGCAAAGACTTGGAACCAACCCAAATGTCCAACAATGATAGACTGGATTAAGAAAATGTGGCACATATACACCATGGAATACTATGCAGCCATAAAAAATGATGAGTTCATGTCCTTTGTAGGGACATGGATGAAATTGGAAATCATCATTCTCAGTAAACTATCGCAAGGACAAAAAACCAAACACCGCATGTTCTCACTCATATATGGGAATTGAACAATGAGAACACATGGACACAGGAAGGGGAACATCACACTTTGGAGACTGTTGTAGGGTGGGGGGAGGGGGGAGGGATAGCATTAGGAGATATACCTAATGCTAAATGACGAGTTAATGGGTGCAGCACACCAGCATGGCACATGTATACATATATAACTAACCTGCATATTGCGCACATGTACCCTAAAACTTAAAGTATAATAATAATAAAAAATAAAATAAAAGTACCCTGAAGACATTTCAAAAAATAAATAAATAAATAAACTGAAGCAAAAAAAAATTCTTTAAGAATGTTGAATATTGGGCCCCACCCTCTTCTGGCTTGAAGGGTTTCTGCAGACAGATCTGCTGTTAGTCTGATGGGCTTCCCTTTGTAGGTAACCTGACCTTTCTGTCTGGCTGCCCTTAACATTTTTTTCTTCGTTTCAACCTTGGAGAATCTGACAATTATGTGTCTGGGGTTGCACTTCTCAAGGAGTATCTTAGTGGTGTTCTCTGTATTTCCTGAATTTGAATGTTGGCCTGTCTTGCTAAGTTGGGGAAGTTCTCCTGGATAATATCCTGAAGTGTGTTTTCCAACTTGGTTCCATTCTCCCCATCACATTCAGGGACCCCAGTCAATCGTTGGTTTGGTCTTTTCACATAGTCCCATGTTTCTTGGAGATTTTGTTCATTCCTTCTCATTCTTTTTTCTCTAATCTTGTCCTCATGCTTTATTTCATTAAGTTGATCTTCAATCTCTGATATCCTTTCTTCTGCTTGATTGATTCAGATGTTGATACTTGTGTATGCTTAAGGAAGTTCTTGTGCTGTGTTTTTCAGCTCCAGTAGGTCATTTATATTCTTCTCTAAACTTGTTATTCTAGTTAGCAGTTCCTGTAACCTTTTGTCAAGGTTCTTGTCTTCCTTGCATTGGGTTAGCACATGCTCCTTTATCTCAGAGGAGTTTGTTACTACCCACTTTCTGAAGCCTATTTCTGTCAATTCATCAAACACATTCTCTGTCCAGTTTTGTGCCCTTGCTGGAGAGGGGTTCCAATCATTTGGAGAAGAGGCATTCTGGTTTTTGGAATTTTCAGCATTTTTGGGCTGGTTTCTCCCCATCTTCATGGATTTATCTACCTTTGATCTTTGAGGTTGATGACTTTTGGATGGGGTTTCTGTGTAGGGGGGTCCTTTTTGTTGATGTTGATGTTATTGCGTTCATTTGTTAGTTTTTCTTTTAACAGGCCCCTCTTCTGCAGGTCTGCTGCAGTATGCTGGAGGTCCACCCCAGACCCTATTTCCCTGGGTATCACCAGCAAAGGCTGTGGAACAGCAAAGATTGCTGCCTCCTCCTTCCTCTGGAAGCTTTGTCTCAGAGGGGCACCGGCCTGATGCTACCCAGAGCTCTTCTGTATGGGGTGTCTGTCAACCGCTGTTGGGAGGTTTCTCCCAGTCAGGAGGCATGGGGTTCAGGGACCTACTTGAGGAGGCAGTGTGTCCCTCAACAGAGCTCAAGCACTGTGTTGGGAGAACCTTCCTTGTCAGGATCCACTCCTCTTGTCAGAGCCAACAGGCAGGAACGTTTAAGTCCACTGAAGCTGTGCCCAAAGCTGCCCCTTCACCCACGTGCTCTGTCCCAGGGAGATGGGAGTTTTATTTATAAGCCAGCCTCTGACTGGAGCTGCTGCCTTTCTTTCAGAGATGCCCCACCTAGTGAAGGGGAACCTAGCGTGGCAGTCTGACCACAGTCACTTTGCCTCACTGTGTTTAGTTCAGGCCAGTCCTTAGCAGGGTCAGGGGAAACCCACCTACTCAAGCCTCAGTAATGGCAGACGCCCCTCCCCCCACCAAGCTGTATCATCCAAGGTCGACTTCAGACTTCTGTGTTGACAGTGAGAATTTCAAGCCAGTGGTTCTTAGCTTGCTGGGTTCTGTGGGAGTGGGACCCATCAAGTGAGACGACTTGGCTCCCTGGCTTCAGCCCCCTTTCCGGGGGAGTGAATGGCTCTGTCTTTCTGGGGTTCCAGGCGCCACTGGGGTATGAAAACTCCTACAGCTAGCTCAGTGTCTGCCCAAACAGCCGACCAGTTTTGTGCTTGAAGCCCAGGGCCCTAGTGGTGTAGGCACATGAGGGAATCTCCTGGTCTGCAGATTGCAAAAACTGCGGGAGAAGCATAGTATCTGGGCCAGATAGCACAGTCCCTCACAGCTTCCCCTGGCTGGGAGAGGGAGGTCCCTGACCCCTTGCAGTTCTCAGGTGAGGTAACGCCCCACCCTGCTTCTGCCCGCCTTCTGTGGGCTGTACCCATTGCCTAACCAGTCCCAATGAGATGAACAAGGTACCTCAGTTGGAAATGCAGAAATCACCCACTTTCTGCATTGGTCTTGCTGGGAGCTGCAGACCAGAGCTGTTCCTATTTGGCCATCTTGCCAGATCCCTCCAATTAATGACTATTTTTTTAACTCTAAAATCCTCATGAAGGACAAATATAAACAGAATTTAAATAAATGAAAATATTGAATGGGAGTTTTCAACAGAATAAAGGTGCATTTTCTGCTAAAAATAGCAGCCAGTTTAATGTAATAACAATGAAAATACCAGTAAGATTTTTAATTGATACATAATATTGTAGATATTAATGGGGTATGCATAATATTGTTACATGCATAGAATGTTAATGATCAAGTAGTATTTGAGCTATCTATCTGTCTATCTATCTATCTATTTTAAGAGATGAGGTCTTGCTTTGTCACCCAGACTGGAGTGCAGTGACACAATACTAGCTCACTGCAGCCTTGAATTCCTAGGTTCAAGTGATCTTCCTGCCTCAGCCTCCTGAGTAGCTGGGACCACAGGTGAGAGCCACCGTGCCTGGCTAATTTTTTCAGTTTTCTTGTAGAGACAAGATCTCACTCAGTTGCCCAGGCTGGTCTTGAACACTGGGCCTCAATCAATTATCCTGCCTTGACCTCCCAAAGTGCTGGGATTATAGGTGTGAGCCACCACATCAGGCCTCTATCTCTATTTGCCCATTTTGCATTGCTATAAAGAAAGACCTGACACAGGGTAATTTGTAAAGAAAAGAGGTTTATTTGGCTTACAGTTCTTCAGGCTGTACAAGCATGGCACCAGCATTTGCTCAGCTTCTGATGAGGCCTCAGGAAGCTCGTATTCATGGCAGAAGATGGAGCTATAACAGGCATGTCACATGTGAGAGTGGGACCAAGAGCAGGGAGGTCCCCATCTCTTTTAATCAACCAGATCTCCTGTGAACATGTTACCACTGGGAAGGGTCCCAAGCCATTCAAGAAGGATCCATCGCCATGACTCCAACACCTTCACTAGGCCCCACTTCCAACACTGGGGATCACATTTCAACATGAGATTTGGAGGGGACACATATCCAAACTACATCACTATCATTTTGACTATTTATTATTTTCATGTGTTGAGACAATTCAAATCCTTTTTTCTGGATACTTTAAAATATACAATACATTGTTGTTACCTATAGTCATTCTATTCTGCCATCAAAGAATGAGCTTATATATTTTAACCTACTGTATGTTTGTATCCATTAACCTAGCTCTCTTCATTTCCTCCCCTTCCCAGCTTCCGATATCTATCACTGTAATCTCTGCCTCCATGATCAACTTTTTTAGCTCCCACATGGAAGTGAGAATATGTAGTATTTGTCTTTCTGTGTCTGGCTTATTTCACTCAGCATAATGACCTCCATGTCATCAATGTTGCTGTGAATAAGATTTCATTCTTTTTTATGGCCATATACTATTCCATTGTGTATATACACCACATTCTCTTTATCCATTTATCTGTTGATGAATGCTTAGGTTGATTCCATATCTATGCTATTGTGAATAGTGCTGCAATAAACATGTGAGTTCAGGTATCTCTTTGATATACTGATTAATTTTCCTTTGGATAAATATCCAGCAGGGGAATTGCTGGATCATGTGGTACTTCCATTTTTAGTGTTTAGGTTTTTGAGAAATCGCCATAGTGTTTTCCCTAGTGGCCGCACTAATTTACATTCCAGGCAACAGTGTGTAAGTGTTATCTTTTCTAAACATCCATACTAGCATCTGTTATTTTTTTGTCTGTTTAATAACAGCCATTCTAGCTGGGGTAAGATGATATCTCATTGCAGTTCTGATTTGCATTTCCCTGATAATTAGTGGTGTTCAGCATTTTCTTCATTCACCTGTTGGCCATTTGTATGTCACATTTTGAGAAATGTTTGTTCATGTCCTTAGCCCAATTTTTAATGGGATTATTTGTCTCTTTGTTTTTCTTAGTGTGGAGTTGTTTGAGTTCTTCTAACGAGATTTATTTTAAAGAAAATGATGTATTTTATCCTTATAAAATTAATCTTCCATTTATCATGACCCAAAAATCCCTCTCCTAAGTATTCACCCAAGAGAATGAAGATTTATGTTCACATAAAAAAACCTGATCAGTGGTCGGGCACTGGCTCACACCTGTAATCCCAGCACTTTGGGAGGCTGAGGCGGGTGGATCACGAGGTCAGGAGTTCGAGACCAGCCTGTCCAATATGGTGGAACCCTGTCTCTACTAAAAATACAAAAATTAGCTGGGTGTGGTGGCACCCGCCTGTAGTCTCAGCTACTCGGGAGGCTGAGGTAGAAAAGTCGCTTGAACCCGGGTGGGAGGGATTGCAGTGAACCGAGATCATGCCACTGCACTCCAGTCTGGGTGACAGAGGGAGACTCTATCTCAAAAACAACAACAACAACAACAACAGCAAACCTGATCAGCAATATTTATAACAGTTTTACTCAGATTTCAGTTTATTGAAACTGGAAACAACCCAAACATTGTTCAACTGGTGGATGGATACACAAAGTCTGTTACACTCATGCAATTGAATGCTATGAAGCCACAAGAGGAACAAACTGTTGATACATGCAACAACATAGAAGAGTCTCACGTGGATTAAGATGAATGAAAGAAACAAAACTCAAAATGCTACTGTTGGATGGTTCATTTAAAGGACATTCATATTATACTTAGAAAAATAAGTAAAAATAGCTGAGAAAGAATTTTAAAATAGAGCATTAGGGACAAGAAGCCCTATGAAGTATTCTTTAAAACACACATATGCATGTGGGCATGCACCAATAACTGAACTCTCAATGGAAAGATAGAAATAGATCTAAATAATCAAAATTTTGTGAAAAAAGGTAACTTGCTAATCAAGGTGATCTGGATTATTTTGTAAATAAAGTGGTGTTGAATCCACTGATTGAACATCTGAGGAAATTAAAGTTAGCTCTACTTCTCACAGCCTACTTCAAAATTAACTTCAGATCTCTGAAATATTTCTACATTGAAAGAGTAAGAAAAAAATCCCATGAAACTCTTGGGAAAAAAATAAAGAAGAATATCTTTTAGAATCTCAGAAGAAAGAAGACCATTGCAAAGATTAAAAAACCCAAATTGATAAATTTGACTGCATAAAAAATGAAATATTATGCATGGCCAACTGCATCAAAAAAAGTTCAAAATGTTAGGAGAAAATTGTGGTGAAGATATTTGCAAGTCATATTACAATTGGCTTATTTTCCTAGTATGTATGGAGTCCCTCCACAGCTCCTACAAATGATAAGAAAAAGACCAACATACTGGTGGGAAAAGGAGCAAATCTTCCTAGCAGAAAAGTTCAAAGAAAACAACAAAAAAAAGTGGCTTTAAAACATATGTTAGCATTCCAGGTTTTGTGCTAGGTGGTAGGTTCATGAATGACTACTACATTATTAATAATCATTCAATGAAGAAGTTTATCAGAGGACATCATGAATCGAGATTAATCCAATAAGTCTCTGCACCACTAAAACATTTATCCTGGGGTGGCTTTTTGTCTCTTCCGTTGGACTGGCAAGGACAAAATGTCTGACAAGCAATGTGTCAGAATGTGGAGAAACATGTGCTCACACACTCTGCTGCTGGTACCATAAACTGGGCAACCCCTTCCCTAGAGGCGATGCCAATATAGAGCCTGGAAGGGGGGCACAGCCCACACAGTGAGTGAAGGGGAGGAGTGATGCAAAGTGAGGGGGTGGTGGACACAGAGGAAGAGTGGCAGGGAAGCTGAGCTTGGTGGGAGGTGACAAAGGACAACAAAGGAAGTGAGTAATAAAGACTGTCCTTGAGTGATAAGTAGAGTATAAAAATCAAAAAACTACAAGAGCTGGGCATGATGGCTCACACCTGTAATCCCAGCTCTTTGAGAGATCAAGGCAGGAGCACTGCTTGAGCCCAGGACTTCAAGACCATCCTGGCTAACATAACAAGACTCCATGTCTACAATTTTTTTTAATTAGCCAGCTGTGGTGGTGCATGCCTGTGGTCCCAGTAACTCCAGAGACTGAGGTGGGAGGATCGCTTGAGCTCAGGAGTTCCAGGCTGCAGTGAGTTATGATTGCATCACTGCACTCCAGCCTGGGGGTGACAGACTGAGACCCTGTCTCTGGAAAACAAACAAATGAACAAATATATATTACAAAGAATGCCAAGGAGAGCTATGAAAAATGGCGGGAAATGGAAAGAGAGGAGAGGAATGGTGAAGATGCTGGGAAGTGACAAATCTTATATTCTGGAACTCTCTTCCCCTAGGGAAGTTTTGATTTCAGTCTTCAGTGAATGATTGCTTATTAACAATGTAGTAGTCATTCATGAACCTACCACTTAGCACAAAACCTGGAATGCTAACATATGTTTCAAAACTGAAAACTCAATCCAAACCTTTCTTCAGGACACCACTCAAATGCCACATTATTAGTTTCTCTGGCCATATCTCTTCTACCCACTTTCTGCCCTCCAATTGCCTCCCTCCTTTCCCTGCTTTCTCTGCTAACATGCTCATATTTGTTGGGCTATCTTGTTTATTTCTCTGCCACTACCAAATGTAAGCTAGATAAGGGAAAAAATTTAGTCATTAAAGAAACATCTCCCACATAGAAATTATCAATAAATATTTGCATATATTGCCCCCCCCCCAAATCCACAGTTACTCCTGAAATCCTTAATTCCATTATGTTCTTTGCCTACTCTGGCATGATATTTATTGTAAGAAATAATACTCTCCCCATGTTTGTAGTCGATAGAATGTCATAAGACATCAAAACAAGACAAAAAGATTACTGTATCTGGCCACAATTGTGTAGCATGGTCCAGATTTACACTCGCACCTAGAACATCGAACACTCAACAAAAATGATAATTTTCAGAAATTGGATATCAGGGAGCACGGAAGAGTGATCTCTGGGAGAGGGAAACAAGGAACCAAGTAATTGCCTCAGATTCCCTTCAGAGAATTTCTAGACTGCAATGCAGGAAGGGAAGGGGGAATCCCAGGGAAAATCAGCAGTCTCTGAGTTCCTGAGACAGAGTTAGGAGTCTACAGTGGCCAAGGTGGCTACATTTTCAGGACAGGAGACTATACAGGAGAGAGCTGCACAGAGAGATCTTCAGGGCTCTGCAGAAAGTCCCTGTTAATTCCTCACTGAATACTGCCGTTTATGCATGTGAGAAAATAGCCCAAGACTAGGGAACAACCACCTGAAAGGAGCAGGGGGAAGCAAAGTCTGGAATTTACACAGGGCTGGAAATACTTTGTATTCCTAAAGCCAGAGAGGAATACCCTGGTTATTCATGGGGAGACAAGTAGATAACTCAAGAAAGGTATTATATAAAATTCACTTTGCATATGGCTGCCTTTGTGCCACCTAACGAAACTTGCAAAAAGTTTCCAATGGAATAAACTATTTCCAAATAACTTAACTGAGTAACAGAACAAAACTCAAGAATATTGTAGAAATCCAGAGTTATCCAGCACCTAAAAAATTAAATTTCACAATATTTTGCATTGAAAAAATAATTACCAGGAAGGCAAAGAAGCAGAAAAGTATAACCTATTATCAGAACAATCAACCAGTATAAACAGACCCAGAAATGACACACATGGTAGAATTGAGAAAGAAGTATATTAAAACAGTTATTAAAATTGTATGAAATGTTCAAGAGAGTAAAGGAACACTTGACAAAACACAGATGTATTTTTAAAAAGACCCAAAAACATGTTTAGAAAAAAATACATGTTTTGGGAGGAAGTAGGATAAAATAGTTGAGAAGAATCCTCTAGTGATCATCCCCTCCTCCCTACAGAAACACCAAATTGAACAACTATCCATGCAAGAAAGCCCGGTTCATAAGAACTGATGTGAAGTACCACTCTCATAGAAGAGTCTTTTAATGCTTCTTCCTAGTGGCCCTCTGGGTGCTACTTAGCTATTGCCTCAGAGAATGTAAAGAGCTACATTACCCAGAAGGATGTGCTTCATATGTCCAAATGACACCCTGGGACAGGAGTATTTCCTGCAGCCTGCATTATCATGGGCTGGACTTTTGGTACTGCAAGGGTGAACTTTCATTTGTCACATGACTTGTCTGCCCACACCACCCAGTGGATGCAGGAGGCTCTTTGGGACCAAGCTAGGAAGGCCAGTAAGAAGGATAGGACCCATCTAGTCACCTTTGCAGGGCCTGGGAGAGAGTTCAGCTGAGTCTGAAGTACTGATACAGTTGCTTCTCTCCTAGCACAGGTGTGTTAACTATCCCCCAGTCTCAAATACTTGGACTCTCCACCACATGGCTGTGGCACACTGACATGGAAGATCGTGGAATCCTGGGATTCTTCAGGCCTTCTCTCCCTGCTGATAGGGTCACTGTCTGTCCAGAGTCTTAGACTTACATCAAGTATTACAAGAGAAAATTCCTCTTTCTGGAAATCAGTGGTATGTGGTGGGGAAGTATGAACTACAACTTCTTAGTACTCCCCACCATTCATGTACAGCGGCACATGCAGATCCTCGGGAGAGCATGGCATGCAGAATCCAGAGACATGTTTGGATCATGCTGTGGCCTATCTCAGGGCTGTGGCCTTGTGCAAGCTACCTTGCTACTTTTCACCTCCATTTTCCTAAGGAAGGCTTAAAGGGGAAATATTAACCATCATCCATTCTAGGTGAGAGTACCAGAGATGGCTAATGTGTAATGTGTGTTCCCAGTGCCCAGCACCATTCATGGACCTTCTGGATGCTATTTCTAAAGAGAAACAGTCCTAGAAACTGTGTCCTCTACTCCATTTTCCTTTGCTCACTGCTCTCCTGCCAAGCTGTCCTGATCATTCCAAGCTGTTTCCGACTTCCCAGTCTTTCCCTCTGCCTGGGACACTGAGTCCAGATCTTTGCAGTGCCTCTCCCTCTCCTCTCCTCTTTTGCATCCTTCCCTGTTCTGCACCAATGTCACCTACTAGGAGAGTCTTTTTTTTTTTTTTTTTCGGCCTTGCTGGTTCTAGGTTAAGTATTTCTCATCTTCTGGAATCTTTGTGCAGGGAATGTGGCACACTTACAAAAGTAGAGATCAGGACTTAGTTGGGTTTTCCAGGGTGGTGCAGAAGCAAAGAAGCTAAATAACAATAATAGCTACATTTATTGAGCTCCGAGGGTAACTCGTTATGTAGCACCATTACGTAGCACTTCATTTAATCCCAATTTCCTCAGAGTTAGTTTCTATTATTCTTGCTTTATAGAAAAGGAACCTTAGATTCGGAAAACTTGTTACCTTCTCAGGGTCACACAACTCTTGGCAGAAACTCACACCCTGTACGTTGATCCCTTGAGCCTATGTTCTTTTTTCTTCACCACCATTCCTCCTCAGTGGGCTGGAGAAGCCTGGGGTGACACCTGACAAAGATTTTCTTTGACCAAACTCTACCCAGGCCCCTCTGAGCCTTCTTGAATATGCCTGTCAACTGTGGCCTATTAAGACTTGAACAACACTAACATTTTCTAATGTCTCCTAAAGTGCCTTTCCAAAAAACTCAAGGCTGTCCAAAGAATTTCTTCCAGCCAACACCTGAAGATAAGGCCCCTGTCTCCCAGCCTCTGTGGGAGGATATGAGCCTAACTCAAAAGTGCCAGTAGCAAACCCAGATAGACTGCACATAGACCAGCCCCCCTTCCTAATTTTTCACTTTTCTGACTCCACTGAACCCCTACTCCCCACCCTCTAGTTCTTCACCCTCCCTTTAACATACTCATTTACCTTTGTACAAATCAAAGCTGAGTTGACTTCATGCCAAATTCCTTTCCCCATTGCAATAGTTGTTATCAGTTAGTCTGTTCTAACCGCTGTCATTAATGTCCAGCTTTGTTCATCTTTGACACACCTAGTGAGGTTTGCAAGGTAGGCAGGTCTCCCTCGGCAGGTAAGCGTGGTAATAAATGAAGTATGGGACACATTCTAGGCAGAAGGAGCGGCATGGCCAAAGGAAATGTTTTTTGTTCAATGAGGCAAGAGAGTCCTTATGGTTGCCAAGAGAAATCCCAGTCTTCTGAGATCTGTCCTAGGAGGGCAATATTGTGTGGTCTTTTACTGAATGTTCAAATGTAGCCTATATTCCTAAGATGTGTGACTCTGACAGAGACTCAGGTCACTAGCACAAAGATGATTATGGCCTTTACCTTACAGTATGTGGGAAGATTATTAAAAGCAGGAAAAACACGGCAACAAACTTTTCATGCAGAGGCACTTTGTTGCTTACTTTATAAATCTTTTAATTCTCACAACCACCTGGTAAGATGAGAAATATTTTTGTTTTGATGGAGACATCGGGAAATGAAGTGACTTCCCCAAGTTTATAGAGTAAGCAAGCGACAGTCCCAATAGGCTGAATTCACACCTAGCAATTTGTGTCCAGAGCTGAGAGCATTTAATTGTCTGAATGCAGCACACAAAGCAAACACAAGGCACAGTGGCTGCTGCTATTAACGGTATTGTATTATGATCATTATAGTTTTTCCCTATTTCTTTGATGCCAGAGTGCTTACCCTCAGCACCTCTCGGGCCATACGGGCCATATGGCCTTGTCATTGTCTTGTATCTTGCATTAATTACTTCTGCATATAAAGCTGTTTTCCTCTAACACAATTGCAATTTGTTTAAAAACTGACTCCCCCTCAGCAGCAAAGAATTAAGCTCCCAGGAAGTACTCAGTGATATGTGCATTGGTTCTTTCTAGATGTTTACCAGCAACTAAGTTCTAATCACATTTGACTGGCCCAAGGCTAACAAGAAAATTCTGACTTTCCAGGCATCGGTGACCTTCAATGACAGGCTGTAACCTCCATTCAGGAAGAGTGAGGGCAGTGGCACCCAGCCCATGGGACTCTGTACTCAGAGATGATGCCAAAGACCTGTAGTCTTCTGGTCTCAGTGGGTAAACCCTCCCCTTTCCTCCTTGTGGAAGCCTGATGCCTCCTTCACTCGGCCCATTTTCCAACTCTGTAGGGCATCCTTCTTCCTTCTCACAGACCTGCTGAATTCTCATCTCATCTCCTATCTGGTCTCTTTGTTTCTTCTCAGGTTATTTTGGGCAAGAAACATTCCCTCAAAATGGCTCAGATACTAAAGGATTTGTTGGAAGGAAATGGGGGTGTTTTGTAAAGGCTCTCCCCCAAAAATGTGAAACAGCAAACAGATAAGAGTGACAAGTGATTAGATGTGACATCTGAGACCAGAATAATGAAGCAACCATGAGAAGACGATGATAATGAAATCAATAGCTATAGTTAATATTTATTGAATGCTATTGAGAGGCCAGGCATTGTTGTAAACATTGTGCATCAATCAACTCATTTAATTTTCATAATAATGCTGTGAAATAGGTTTACTACCATTTTACAGATGGAGAAACTGCAGCATGACACAGTGAAACAGTTTGTCCAAGGTCACAAAGCCAGTATACATGCAACTTGGATTTAAACCCAGGTAACAAGACTCCAAAGCTTAATGCTCTTCACACACACACACCTCAGGGCTCTTAAAGGGTATGGAGTGTTTCTTAAGTACACAGAAGATGCTCAAGAAATGGTTAATAGGTATGATTGAGGAAACAATATGTTGTCAGTGACACCATAACGTTATTATTATATTCTGGACAAACAGTGTTAGTGTCCCCTAAGAACGTGTGAAAAATGCAAATTCAAATCAACTCATACAGAAACTCTATGAGGCTTAGCAATCTGTGCTTTAACAAGTCCTTCCAGTGATTTTGACGCACCACTAGAGCTCAGAACTACTAGATTCCTTTATCCCATCCCTGTGTAATACACGAGTAATGCTCAGTAAATTTTCTTGAAAGGTATTTAATTAAGCCTACTGGATATGGACTCAATAATCCTCACCAAAATACTGCTATTCTTAGTATAAGGAGCAGGCCATTTTTCTGTAAGTTTGCTAGTCTCCTACTAAAGGCTATACTAAGGCTAATCTTAGTAAAAAAATTTTTTGTTGGAAACAGTCACAGAGAAAGAGTTCATGATATACAAAATGATTTTATTAGATGCCAAACTTTTATTAACACCATTTTATTTCTTTTGCAGCTTTAATTTTTAACATTATAACATTTACTGGCTCCTCTGGGTAACTAAATATCTTCACATGCCCAGTAGCTAAAAAGAATTTCTAAATAGAACTCAACTGAAACTGCAAGCTACTGCTCTAAGAAATGCATACTTATGTTTATTTGCTCTCCTATAGAATCCTGTTTACAAATAGCATCACTGCAAAGATTTATGTGTAATTTCTAAATCCTTCAGGTTGCTCTACCATTCATTTTCTGATGTCTGGCAAGATAAACACTCTTAGTGAACACTTTGCTGCATCTCTTAAATGAGATTTGTCTCCAGTTTATTTCCTATAGAATAAGGGATGCATTTGGAACTGAAAAATTCCTTCAATTTCTAAAGTTTCCACATTCATACAACTTTTCTCCTGTAGGAGTTTGTAGGAGATTCCATTGCCTATAGTCTTTCCTACATATGATACATGTACACAGATTTTTCCTAGTGTGAGTATACTTATGTCAATTAAGGGATTAATACTGACAAAGGCTTTACCATGATAAACACTGCTTCTCTTCTGTAAGATTTCTCACATGTATAGGGATTCATATGATCTAAAGGCTTTTCCACACTTACCACACTATTGGGTTTCTCTCCATTATGTACTCTTTGATGGGCAGTAAGATTCGAGCCTTTGCTAAAAGCTTTTCCACACTCACTACATTTATATGGCTTTTCTCCAGTATGAATTCTCTGATGTACAGTAAGGTTTGAACTACAGCTGAAGGTCTTCCCACATTTAACACATTCGTAAGGTTTCTCTCCAGTATGAATTCTGTGATGTTGAAGCAGGGATGACCTATGACTAAAGGCTTTCCCACATATACTGCATTCATACGGTTTCAATCTAATGTGATTTCTCAAATGCATATTCAGTGATTCAAGCTGGTTGAAGGATTTCCTGCATTTCTAAACTTCAAACGGTTTTTCTTCAGTATGAATACTCTGATGTTGAACAAGAAATGAGAAGCTACTAAAGACTTTGAGACATTTGTTGCATTCATATTTTTTCTTCATACTGTGAGTTCTTTGATGTTGAGTAAGGTGTGAGCTACAGCAGAAAGCTTTCCCACATTCTCTACATTCATAAGGTTTCTCTCCAGTATGGCTTTTCTGATGGTGAATGAGAGATGAACTATGAATGAAGGCCTTTCCACATATACGACACTCATAGCGTTTTTCTTGCGTATGAATTCTTAGATGCTGAATGAGAAGGGACACACGACTAAAAGACTTTCCACATTTCATACATTCATATGGTTTCTCTCCAGTGTGAGTGCTCTGATGGTTAGTAAGTGATGAGCCATGGCTAAAGGCCTTCCCGCATTCAATACATTTGTAAGGTTTCTCTCCACTATGACTTATCTGATGTCGTGTAAGGGATGAGCCATGGCTAAAAGTCTTCCCACATTCATGACATTCATAGGGCTTCTCTCCTGTATGAATTCTCCAATGGCGATTGAGGATTGACTGTTTGCCAAAGGCTTTCCCACATTCACTGCATGTACAGATTTTCTCTCTATTACAAGTCTGGGGAAGGGTAAGAGATTTGCTCTGGTTGAAGGCTGCCACACTTTTATTAGAATTTAAAAGTTTCTTTCCACCATTTATTCTCTCACTTTTTATACCTGACTTTTTTGATAAATTCTTCTTTAATATATCATATTTGTGTGAATTCCCTTCAGCAGAATTGTTTTGTGGTTCAGAAAGAATAGACTTTGAATGAAAGGTGCTTCTAAACGTGTCGCATTCTGTATATTCCAAATTCTTATTAGAATTTGAAAATTCATAACTTTGTTTTACAACTTTTTCTATTGTTACTGGTTGGGGTGAATCTTCATCATAAGTATCCTTTGTTGATAATTCCTTGTTTTCCCATCTTGATTCCCAATCTGAAATATATCAAGAAAGCAAAGCACTGCTTTTTTTTTTTTTTTTTTTTTTTTACTTCTTGAAAAAAGCTTCTACAGTGGAATTAGGAGAATTGGATAAGAAATGAAGCCCCCAGAAAACACATAGCTCTGACAACTCAAATATTTCAGTGACTTCTGAACAATGCTCAAATGGAGCAGAGAATACAAAGTTCACAGAAGCAGGAACAGAGTGTGATAAAGGAAATGGGTAAACTATACGAAATGGATAAAATAGTATGGAAAAAAGGAAACTATCAGAAATAAGATGTGGAAGGCATTCAGGATTACAAATCATCATTTTGTGCCTATATTCATGTGGGAAAGATTGCATTTTGTTTCATAGCCTTTTTCTCCAACCTTCCATTAATCTCAATTTGCTGTTGGATTATCAAGCTTAAAATATAAAATTGATACTACTACATTAAACAACTGCAGTAAAAACAAAGTAATCTAAATGCTCTTTATAGCTGACAAAGATTTAGGCTTTCTGAGGTTATGAAGAAACTGTGTGAATCATATTATTTCTCGAACATTAGAAAACATTATTCCTAGAAACATATATTTATATGTCCCTTACTTCCTCTAATATGTTCATATTTCGTCTACAAAGCTCAGCTTTAGAAAAGTGATTTTCCATCTGACAGCTTTTCTTAGCTTGAAACCATTAGTATATTTTTCTTAAGTAGAATTAATAAAGAATAAATTGTCTTACTTTGTCATGAATATAGTAACAATTTGAATTCTTATGATGGCAAAAACCTCTAACCTTGATTAGGTGACATGAATGATACAGATAATAATTTGAGAGGGAAGAACAATTGTTTTGAAAATCTAAGCTAAATATCCCTCAATTTTTCATTTCTATCTGAGATCTTTGAAGACAGTATCCCTAAAATGCCTCAACACTCACTATAAACATCTTTAACAAAATCTTCCTTTGTCTCGTTCACCATGACTCACCTGGAATCATACCTTTTGACAGTTTTTTCTCCATCATCCAGGGCTCTTTTCCATCCTCCAATAACATGATCACATATGGCTTAGTTATGGAAAGACCTGCTTACAGGAAGAGTATAGAATTGTTTAAGCCGTGGTCCTCTATTATGAGAGGCCATCACAAGAGGGACCACAGGAATGGATGAAGGGTGTTCATTGAAATGGAAAGATAAGCTTCAGGCAGGGCACAACGGAGCTGCACATTTCCTTGGGAGCATGGTACAGAAATTCAGCCATTTACTTAGGAGGATCTCCAGCAATTCAGGGTGGCAAAAGAAAGGTGTCCCCTATTGGAGTGGAAGGGGTAATATCCTTACCTACAGAGACCAGGTTCTCATAATTCTGGACCATCACATCCTTATATAAGTCCCTCTGAGCAGAATCTAGGCATGCCCACTCTTCATGAGAGAAGTCTATAGCCACATCGCTAAATGTCACCTGAAATAGCAAATATATTTAGGCTCAGTCAAAGCCCAGGCCTCTTCTGTCACTGAAGAAGGGATAAAATTAGCCTGGTTGTGGAAGAAATGGAACAAGATTCAGGAGTTGTGACAATGATTGGGAATGTGATGTCAGGTAAGTAATAATAGGACAGTTATGTAGTTGGAATTATCATATAATAAAGGGGACAGTTATGTGCTTAGAATTTTTATACAATAAGAATGAGAGACAAATATGAGAGCTTTGCTTCAGTAATTTTGTTAAAAGTTTAGAATTATATGAATTTTTAAAAATTAACATTTGACAGCACAGAGTCAAGTATTTAGTTATATCTTTTATAGCTTACGTGCTAGCTAAGTAATTAAAAATAAGGCTAAAGTGATTGTCTCTCAAATGGGATACTCAGGAAGATTCACTAAATCTCATAAAAAATGGGTTCAGAAAAAAAAGACATCTTAATATTAAAGACTAATACACATATGGTTTGATTATGTTCCCCAAAAAAGCATGTATTGAACTTAATCACCATTCTAATAGTATTGAGAGGTTAGATCTTTAGGAGATGATTGGGCCTTGAGGACTCTGCCCTCATGAATGGATTAATGTCATCATCAGGGGAGAGGGTTCCTTATTTTAAAAAATGAGTTCCAGCCCCCCGTTGCCTCTCTCTCTTCTCTTTGCTCCATCCACCACAAAAGGACACAGCAAGAAGGCCCTTGCCAGATGCCTGCCCCTTGATCTTGGACTTCCCAGGCACCAAAACCATGAGAAGTCAATTTTCATTATTTATAAACTACTCAGTCTGGGGTATTTGTTACAGCAGCACAGATGGACTAAAACATACACATAACTGATTCATAAACAAAAAAGAAAAATATATGTGTGGTGTATACTTAAACTTTGTACTGACAAACATTTAATAATTAAAATATGAGACTCCTGGGTGAAAAGACTGAAGGATGGTTTCATGTCATAGATCAGGGGTCTAACACCTGGGCCACGGACTGGTACTGGTCTGTGGCCTTTAGGAACTGGGCAACTCAGGAGGAGGTGAGTGGCAGGAAAGTGAGCATTACCACCCGAGCTCCGCCTGCTGTCAGATCAGCTATGGCATAGATTCTTATAGGAGCGCAATCCCTACTGTGAACTGCACATGCAAGGGATCAAAGTTGCATGCTCCTTATGTGAATCTAACTAATGCCTGATGATCTGAGGTAGAATGGTTTCATCCCCAAACCACCACCTCCACCACCTCCCACTTCTGTGGAAAAATTATCTTCCACGAAACTGATTCTTGGTGTCAAAAAGGTTGAGGACTCCTGCCATAGACAGTCTTTAAATAGGACCTGGAAGGGGAAAAAAATGAGAGTAGATTTCAAAGAAAATATTCTAAGGAAATGCTCACAGATGTGCTTAGAAATTCTTCTCAATAGTACTCATTTCACAGTATTATTGAAAATAGTAAAACTTTAGAAGCTTAAATATTCAATAATAGCTCATTGGCTAGTCAAATTATAATATGTGCAAAAAGTACAGCCATTTAATACAGAGTTATTACTGTCTGTGATTTGTAAAACAGACTGCTCTACTGTGGTAATTTTTTAGCTCTGAGAGTTCATTCAGTATTGTATTACTTTATTTGGATATTTTGCATGCATGTTCACCAGTGACATGGATCTTTGGTTTTAAAGGCAGAATTTACTTTTCTCAGGTTTGGGGAAAATAATTAAAATTAGAATCTCCTTCCAATGGCAGAAAATCCTCTCCACAAATGTAGAAAAAAAAAGAAAGCAGTTTTATTACTGAATAAGCTAAATCAGATCTTGATGCACTTCACAAGCAATCCACTATTGAGATGAAAAGGACAGGAAGAAATCTCATCTTTTTATATAGGCAAGCAGATACAATCCAACACACATGTTTTCCAAATAAACAATAACTTATCCTGAAATAAGATTTGACAGTTCAATTTGCTACACAAAATTTCTTCTAAATTCACCTGTTAATTGGAGTTGCCACTGTGTTAATTGCCTATATCCCAAATAAAAATAACATTTCTCATATCTTTGACAAACCAGTCATTACAACTTAGAGCCAGGGATGCTTCTTTCTTCCCCTTCAGTTGCCTGGGCAGCTTGAGATGTTCATTCATCTCAGTTCCCAAAAGAACATAAGATATCTATCCTAGCACTTATTAAATTTAAATTTCCTATGCTTTCTTACTTTTCTACCAGTGCCACAATCTTCAGTACAGGAGCCACTAGCCAACTTGGCTACAACATTTAAATTAATTAAAATGCAAAAATAAAATAATTAAATAAAATTTAAAATTTATTTCCTCCATTGCCTAAGCCACAGTTCAAGTACTCAATAGTCATATGGGGCTGGTGGCTACTGTACTGACCAGTACACATGCAGAGCACTTCCACCACTGCAGAAAGTTCTCTTAGACAATACTGCACTAGATCATGAAGTCCTGTATGTCCGTGTACACCAAAATCCATGTACAACTTTTCCTAACAGGTACTTCATAAGTGTTTAGAAGATGAACCAATGAATGGTTTTGGCATTAGTTCACTTTAGCCTTTACTTTTTTTTTTCTTTTAAGAGGCAGGTTCTTGCTCTGTCACCAAGCTGGAGTGCACTGACATAATCATAGCTCACTACAGGCTTATACCAGAGGCCTCAAGAAATCTTCCCACCTCATCAGCCTCCCGAGTAGCTGTGACAACAGGCATGCACCACCACACTAGTTTTTCAATTCTAATTATCTAATTATTCCAGGAAAACAGACTTCACCCAAGATGTACATCTGCTACTTACATCCCCTCCTGTGCAAGCTTCACCTTCCATGCCATGATTCTGCCCCACCAGTTCTTCATTACTCATCTTATTCACTCAACAATTACTTACTAAGCATCCATTTGGTGCCAGGTAACACTCTGGGTACTGAAGCTATAACAGTCAACAAAAAAGAAAAAACATTCTTCCCACCAGGAACAGACAATGAGCACGTGCATATACTGAACATACAGTACATCAGCTAGTGAGTGACATGCGCTGTGGAAAACAACAAAGCAGTGATGGAGGTGTGGAAGCACTAGGCGAGGGAAGGTGACTGCAATTGCAAATAGGCGTTCAGGGACGCTGTTCTGAGAAAGTAACCACAGAACTTTCTCAGAACTTTTGTGCGTATGTAGGGGAAGAATATTCCACGTGGATGGCACAGCAACCGGTGACAGTGGCTGGAGCTCACAGGGAGGCAGAGAAGGAAGGTGGGATCAGGGAGGTAATGGCCTAATTGTACAAATAGGTCATTGCAGAAGTGACTCAGTTAGAGCCACTGAAAAATTTTAGGTTGAGGAATGACAGGAATTTATATAACAATAGGACCACGGTAACAGGTGTACTGAGAAGAGACTGATGAGGGTTAAGGGCAGATGCTGGGAATCCAGCTAGAAGGCTACCGCAATAATCCAGGTGACCCGGACTGGGCTGGTAGTGGTGGTGGTGGTGGTGATGGGCTAACTAATGGTCAGATGCTGTATACGGTGTATCATTTAGATCCAACTAGAGGACCTGAATATGAGTTATAAGTCAAAAGGAAGAATCAAGGATGACTCCAAACATCTCTTCACTTGAGACCACATGGTACAGTTTTGACAACCATAAACCAAATAACCTTACATTCCAAAGTTGCATTGTGAATTACAGTTTAAAAATTTTGTCAATCTAGAAAGTCTTCTAGCAGAAAACTGTAGAAAAGAGGAACACTGGGTGAGGAGGACAATACCTTGGAGCTCTCCTGTGGGCTCCATCCTTCCTACAGTGAAAGGAACCATAGATCTAGTCCCTTAAATGGACTCGATTGGGTGGGAACAGGCAGGAGAAGCAAAGCAAACACACAGAGGCCTAACAGTGTTTCAGGAAGATTTGGGGACACACCGACTTACCTGAGACATTATACTGCAATTTCCAATGGCCAACAGAGTCCCCTTTCCAGGTTCTTATCTTAGAGATGGGCAGTGTCCTGAGGGCACAGAAGGGCAGGAAAAAGCAGTCATGAAAAATCAGGCTTATCTTGCGGCACCTGTGACACACCTTAATGGAAAGGCACACTGGTAATCACTCTCCCAAGCATCAATCTCTCCCTGGGAACGAACAGGGTGTTTCTCCTCAAGGGCTAACCATTTACCAGGTGCCACCTGCGGGGAAAATCAATTATTCTGTATGTAAAAGACTCATAAAACAACGTTAACAACTTTATCAGCTCGTTCGGTCTTCACCACTTTGCACGATGGGCATTCACATTATTCCAGATTTTTTTTTTCTTTTTTCTTTTTTTTTTTTGAGACGGAGTCTTGTTCTGTCGCCCAGGCTGAAGTGCAATGGAGCGACCTCGGCTCACTGCAACCTCTGCTTCCCGGGTTCAAGCGATTCTCCTGCCTCCGCCTCTTGAATAGCTGGGATTATAGACAAGTGCCACCACGCCCAGCTAATTTTTTTTTTTTTGTATTTTTAGTAGAGACGGGGTTTCGCCATGTTGGTCAGGCTGGTGCGGTGGCTTACGCCTTTAATCCCAGCACTTTGGAAGGCGGAGGCGGGCAGATCGCTTGAGGTCAGGAGTTCTAAACCAGATTTATTTTTTAAAATGAAGACAAAACTGAAATTCCGATATACTGAACCCATTTGTTCAAGGTTGTACAACTGAAAGCGCCGGCTTCATGACGACATAACCCCCAAAAAACTGTGGCTGGCATCTGCTCTCGCGCCCACTTCGTTCTCACAACAGTGCCAAGAGGTCGGCGCCGTCATCACCCACCCCGCGTTTACACGGCTCAACAGGAAGGCCAGGAAATAACCAAGGCCCGGGCTGGGGTCAAACCGCGGTGCGGACCCAGGGCCTGAGCCTCGCCGCCACCGGGCCCCACACTTGCCGGAGTCCTCAACAGGGCCTCACCGTCCCCGCAGGCGCCCCGAGCCCGCGTCTCTGCGGACCAGACGCGCCACGTAGCTGGTGAGCGGGTAACGGCGGCCGACTTCCGGGAACGACACTGCCCCAAACCGTTCCTTAGCTTGGAAGCTGCCGCCGGGCCTGAGGCTATCGCGGGACTGACCCAGTGCACCGCCAACGGCGAATCACATTTCCCAGAATCCTCCGCCTGCGGGACAAACGTCCCGGCAGCGCGAACCGCCGGCACCTGAAGGCCACACTTCCCAAGGATCTCTGCGGCTGCGCGGACCTTGTGCGCCGCGGGCAAACCGGTCACGGCTTCATAAGTAGCTAAACCGCCTGGGGCCGTCGACCCAGAGCTGGCCAGCTAGGACCATGCGCAAATTGTCCTGGGGCACACAGTCTTTCTCTGGTGAAGGATACACCTCGGAACCAAGGGACACCCTCTACTTATAAGGGCCATGGCGCCTGGACCAAGAAATCACATTTCCCAGAAAACTGCAGCCGTGCCAAGATCTTCCGGGTCATTCCTGAGCTCACACAAACGTTTCCCTCCGAGACATGGGCAGCCCTTGCTGGTACCGCGCAAGTGTTCCCCGTTGCTAGCAAAAGGGTTCCTCTCATCCCAAACCCTGCTGCTATGCTGTTCATCTTCAGAGGTCTTTTTGTTTTTTTGGCACTCATTTGCCCAAGACTATAGCTCACAAAACGCCCTGTGGCCCGACTGTCACGACTGTAATTCGCCAACCAAGGGCATTTCCTGGAAATGCAAGGGGACACGTATCTGTGACAGTAATGGCCATTCTGACGTGCGTTACGCCCCCTGGAAGGACTTGGAAATACTGAACTTGAGTGAGCACTGGGAGGATGGAGACCCTCATCCTGGGAGGAGTCACTCCTCCTGCAGCCATCAGAGCCTGACGCCCCCTCTCCCCAGAAGTGCTTCTTAGACTTTGACCCTTCCCGGCCCACCCAAAAGGGCAATGGACCTCTCTGTATGCAAGCCAGAGCAGTCTACTGTTTGTATATTTGGGTTGTTTACTTTCTTTTTAACACTTAAATGTTAATTGACTTCACTCATTTTTAAAATTATAAATAGTGTGGCTATAGACTTTTTTGTACTTAGTAAGTACTGACCTGCATGATCTTTGTGAAGCAGTGCTTCTGTTACCAGTAAGGGTCACCATCCAGACCCCAAGAGAGAGTTCTTAGAGCTCACGCAAGAAAAAAATCCGTGGGAGACCACAGTGCAAAGCCAAAGCAAGTGTATTAAGAAAGTAAAGAAACAATGGGCACTCCACTGTTAGAGCAGCAGCTTGGGCTGCTGGACGAGGGATACTTGTAGTTATTGCTTGATGATATGCTAAACAAGGGGTGGATTATTCATGAGTTTTCCAGGAAAGAGGTGGGCAATTTCAATTTCCCGGAGCTGAGGGCTTCCCAGCTTTTTGAACCATACAGGGTAACTTCTGAACCTTACCATGGCATTTGTAAGTTGTCATGGCACTGATGAGAGTGTCTCTTAGCGTGCTAATGCATATAATTAGCATATAACTGAGAGGTGAAGCCAGCTGGGCTTCTGGATCAGGTGGGGCCTTGGAGAACTTTTCTGTATAGCTGAAGGATTGTAAATGCACCGATCAGCGCTCTGTGTCTAGCTAAAGGTTTGTAAACACACCAATCAGCCCTCTGTAAAAACACACCAATCAGCGCTCTGTGTCTAGCTAAAGGTTTGTAAATGCACCAATCAGCACTCTGTAAAAACGGACCAAACAGCACTCTGTAAAATAGACCAATCAGTGCTCTGTAAAATGGACCAATCAGCAGGATGTGGGCGGGGCCAAATAAGGGAATAAAAGCTGGCCAACTGAACAACCAGCGGCAACCGCGCTGGGGTCTCCTCCCACAGTGTGGGATGTTTGTTCTTTTGCTCTTTGGGTCTGCACTACCTTTATGAGCTGCAAAACTCATCCCAAAGGCCTGCAGCTTCACTCTTGAAGCCAGTGAGACCACAAACCCACTGGGAGGATTGAACAACTCCAGACACGCCGCCTTTATGAGGTGTAACACTCACTGTGAAGGTCTGCAGCTTCACTCCTGAAGCCAGCGAAACCATGAACTCACCGGGAGGAACAAACTCCAGCACGACTCCAGATGCACTGCCTTTATGAGCTGTAACACTCACCGCGAAGGTCTGCAGCTTCGCTCCTGAAGCCAGCGAGACCAGGAACCCACTGGAAGGAACCAATTCCGGACACATAACAAGCAGTGAGGACACCAAAGGTCAGTCTCCTCTCCATCTTGATTTTGGTGGGGTTTGGCCGGCTTCTTTACTGCAAGCTGTTTAACCAGCAAGGCCTTTATGACCTGACCTGTAGCTTGTGCCAACTTCCAATGTTATCCTGTGACAGAATGCTTTAAGTGTCTGGGAAGTAGGTCTCAGCCTTATTTTACCCAGGCCCTATTCAAGATGGAGTTGCTCTCGTTTAATCACCTCTGACACTTCTACCTTGGTGTATCCTGTGGGTGTGGTGGTGAATTCCTATAGCAGCCACAGTTTTAAAAAACACTGGCATCAGCTGGCTTCCTCTCAAGGCTTAGAGTATGTAATAAGGAAAGACTGGATTGTGCAAAGTATGTTCCCATCTATGATTTTACTGTACAATGATGAATTGTTTTCCAAAGTTGTACCAATTTTCACTCCTACCAGAGTTTATGGTTATTTTGCTTGCCAACTCTTACGCCAACACTCTCTTTGTAAAACTTTAAAAGTTTAATAATCTACTAGGTGTGAAATAGTAACTCACTGTGGCTTAAAGTTGCATTTTTTAATTGTTAATGAGATTGAGAATCTTTAAATGTCTATTGGTCTTAGTATTCCCTTCTCTGAGAATTGCAGGTCTTTTGGTCAGGAATGATGACCTTTTTAATATCAAAATGCAAGAGACTTAGGAAAAAATGAGGTTTAAGGAGATAGATAGTGCAGTGACTAGGTTATTAAGATAGTTTCCCACTTAGAATCCTGGGCTTTCAACTGAAATAGTAATTGAATGTGTTTTCTGGAGTTTGGCATAATGTTTCTGGTTATGAAATTCTTAAATTCTTTCCTACTTGGGATTTGCTGAACAATTTGAATCTGTGACGTGTCATCTCTGGTGCTCAGCAAACTCTTCCTCTCTCATATATTGCCTCTTCACCATTGTTTCTCTGCTTTGAGAATCCCAATTCTTTGTGAGGCAGGTGTTACCACTCTATCCTCCAGGTGTCTTAAATTCTCTGTAATTTTCATCCTTCAATCTCTGTGTTGCATTCTGGATAATTTATTCTGATCTATTGCCCATTCATAATTGTCTCTCCAAGACATTTTAATTTCAATTTTTCAAATTTTTTTTAACATGGTAGGTATAGTTGCTTCATAATATGTATCTGATAATAATAATAACTGAAGATTTTATGGGCCCCTTTGGATGTTTATTTCCAAATTCTTCAATCAGTTTGCTTTGCTCCCTTTTTTGTTGGTTATCTTTGTCCTTGAAAAGAGATTTCATGTAGCTTTCCCATATCCTTAGATGAAAGTGCCTTTCTCTTCTAGAGATTATATAATTTTTTTTTCAGACAAGACCAGGATACCTACCACTCTGGAACCACTTTAAACCACACTTAAGACATAAAGTCCCTGCTCAGTCCATCCAGAAAAGCTTGCATAGGGATTCTTCATTGTTTCTGCTTTTATTATTATTATTATTATACTTTAAGTTTTAGGGTATATGTGCACAATGTGCAGGTTAATTACATATGTATACATGTGCCATGCTGGTGTGCTGCACCCATTAACTCGTCATTTAGCATTAGGTATATCTCCTAATGATATCCCTCCCCCCTCCCCCCACCCCACAACAGTCCCCAGAGTGTGATGTTCCCCTTCCTGTGTCCATGTGTTCTCATTGTTCAATTCCCATCTATGACTGAGAACATGCGGTGTTTGGTTTTTTGTCCTTGTGATAGTTTACTGAGAATGATGGATTCCAATTTCATCCATGTCCCTACAAAGGACATGAACTCATCATTTTTTATGGCTGCATAGTATTCCATGGTGTATATGTGCCACATTTTCTTAATCCAGTCTATCATTGTTGGACATTTGGGTTGGTTCCAAGTCTTTGCTATTGTGAATAGTGCCACAATAAACATATGTGTGCATGTGTCTTTATAGCAGCATGATTTATAATCCTTTGGGTATATACCCAGTAATGGGATGGCTGGGTCAAATGGTATTTCTAGTTCTAGATCCCTGAGGAATCACCACACTGACTTCCAAAATGGCTGAACTCGTTTAAAAGTGTTCCTATTTCTCCACATCCTCTCCAGCACCTGTTGTTTCCTGACTTTTTAATGATTGCCATTCTAACTGGTGTGAGATGGTATCTCATTGTGGTTTTGATTTGCATTTCTCTGATGGCCAGTGTTGATGAGCATTTTTTCATGTGTCTTTTGGCTGCATAAATGTCTTTTCCTCATGATCTCACTGGAAGAATTATAGTGGCTTCCCATTATGAGTCCTCAGATATTTGGAATATGAGTTAAGTTCATGAATGGAGAGAGGGCCAACATTAAAGGACTAGATGTGACTCAGGGCATAGGTGAGAAGAACTTTAAATGGAGAGCTAGTCCTTTTGTTTCAATAGCTATGTCTGACCATCTCATAAAAAGCATGCCTATGAAGTTAAACCCCTAACTTGTGAATGCTCCATCATTAGGGAAGCAGGAGTATAGGAGAGCCAGAGGATGCCATTTTAAGTATAGTTCCATTTTGAGACTAGCAAAGCACATTCCTTGTCGGTCATGGCCCATAGTCATGGGGTGTTTATAGTTGAGGAAACAGCCTAAAGATACCTACAGGGACACTCCTACAACAGTGCAGAGTCTAGATGTCCCAATACCCATAACAATATATGCTTTGAAGATAATAGCTATGTTTTGATGTACTTACACACTGGAATGTCCAGGTTAGTTTAAATGAATACTGTAATAAACTTTTTTATTCTGCCTGCTCACCCACACATGACCCAGCTTAGCTTAGTTTTTTCACAGATAAGACCCCTATATAAGAAAAACTTAAAGCCGGTGCATTCCTCCTCTTGTTATCTGAGGGCCTCCTGCTCACTAATGGTGTAGCTTCTAATAAACTTGCTCCTTTTTTTTTTTAAGTATTTATTGATGATTCTTGAGTGTTTCTCGGAGAGGGGGATATGGGAGGGTCATAGGATGATAGTGGAGAGAAGGTCAGGAGATAAACACATGAACAAAGGTCTCTGGTTTTCCTAGGCAGAGGTCCCTGCGGCCTTCTGCAGTGTTTGTGCCCCTGGGTACCTGAGATTAGGGAGTGGTGATGACTCTTAAAGAGCATGCTGCCTTCAAGCATCTGTTTAACAAAGCACATCTTGCACTGCCCTTAATCCATTTAACCCTGAGTTGACACAGCACATGTTTCAGAGAGCACGGGCTGGGGGAAAGGCCATAAATCAACAGCATCCCAAGGCAGAAGAATTTCTCCTAGTCAGAACAAAATGGAGTCTCCTATGCCCACCTCTTTCTACACAGACACAGCAACAATCTCATCTCTCCTTCCTTTCCCCACACTTCCCCCCCTTCTTTTCAACAAAACCGCCATCGTCCTCATGGCCCACTCCCGATGGTCGCTGTCTCTTCAGAGCTGTTGGGTACACCTCCCAGACAGGGCGGCCAGGCAGAGACACTCCTCACCTCCCAGATGGGGTGGCCGGGCACAGGCGCTCCTCACTTCCTCCCAGACGGGGTGGCAGCCAGGCAGAGGCACTCCTTACCTCCCAGATGGGGTGGCTGGACAGAGGAGCTCCTCACTTCCCAGACAGGGTGGCCGGGCAGAGGTGCTCCTCACTTCCCAGACAGGGTGGCCGGGCAGAGGTCCTCCTCACTTCCCAGATGGGGCGGCTGGGCAGAGGCGCTCCTCACCTCCCAGATGATGGGCGGCCGGGCAGAGGCGCTCTTCACTTCCCAGATGGAGCGGCCAGGCAGAGGCGCTCCTCACTTCCCAGACGGGGTGGCCGGGCAGAGGTGCTCCTCACTTCCCAGACAGGGCGGCCGGGCAGAGACACTCCACACCTCCCAGACGGGGTGGCTGGGCAGAGGCGCTCCTCACTTCCTCCCAGGTGGGCTGGCAGCCAGGCAGAGGCACTCCTCACCTCCCAGACGGGGCAGCCGGGCAGAGGCGCTCCTCACCTCCCAGACGGGGCGGCCGGGCAGAGGCGCTCCTCACTTCCCAGATGGGACAGCTGGGCAGAGGCACTCCTCACTTCCCAGATGGGGTGGCCAGGCAGAGGTGCTCCTCACTTCCCAGACAGGGCGGCCGGGCAGAGACACTCCACACCTCCCAGACGGGGTGGCTGGGCAGAGGCGCTCCTCACTTCCTCCCAGATGGGCTGGCAGCCAGGCAGAGGCACTCCTCACCTCCCAGACGGGGCAGCCGGGCAGAGGCGCTCCTCACCTCCCAGATGGGGTGGCCGGGCAGAGGCGCTCCTCACTTCCCAGATGGGACAGCCGGGCAGAGGCGCTCCTCACTTCCCAGATGGGGTGGCCAGGCAGAGGCGCTCCTCATCTCCCAGACATTAGGCGGCCGGGCAGAGGCACTCCTCACTTCCCAGACGGGGCAGCCGGGCAGAGGCGCTCCTCACCTCCCAGGGGGGGCAGCCGGGCAGAGGTGTTCCTCATCTCGCAGATGGGGCGGCTGGGCAGAGATGCTCCTCACTTCCTCCCAGACGGGGTGGCGGCCAGGCAGAGGTGCTCCTCACCTCCCAGACGGGGTGGCCGGGCAGAGGCGCTCCTCACTTCCCAGACATTGGGCGGCCGGGCAGAGGCACTCCTCACTTCCCAGACGGGGCAGCTGGGCAGAGGCGCTCCTCACCTCCCAGAGGGGGCAGCCGGGTAGAGGCACTCCCCTCACCTCCCAGACGGGGCAGCTGGGCACAGGCCCTCCTCACTTCCCAGATGGGGTGGCCGGGCAGAGGCGCTCCTCACTTCCTCCCAGACGGGGTGGTGGCCGGGCAGAGGTGCTCCTCATCTCCCAGATGGGGCGGCCGGGCAGAGGTGCTTCTCATCTCCCAGACTGGGTGGACGGGCAGAGGTGCTCCTCACTTCCTTTCAGACAGGGTGGCGGCTGGGCAGAGGCACTCCTCACCTCCCAGATGGGGCAGCCAGGCAGAGGCGCTCCTCACTTCCCAGATGTTGGGCGGCCGGGCAGAGGCGCTCCTCATCTCCCAGACGGGGTGGCCGGGCAGAGGCGCTCCTCATCTCCCAGACGGGGCAGCCAGGCAGAGGCGCTCCTCACTTCCTCCCAGACAGGGTGGCGGCCGGGCAGAGGCGCTCCTCACCTCCCAGATGGGGCGGCCGGGCAGAGGTGCTCCTCACCTCCCAGACAGAGCGACTGGGCAGAAGTGCTCCTCACTTCCCAGACAGGGCGGCTGAGCAGAGGTGCTCCTCACATCCCAGATGATGGGCAGCCAGGCAGAGATGCTCCTCACTTTCTATACGGGATGGCGGCCAGGCAGAGGCGCTCCTCACTTCCCAGATGGGGCGGCCGGGCAGAGACACTCCTCGCTTCCTAGACGGGGTGGCGGTGGGGCAGAGGCTGTAATCTTAGCACTTTAGGAGGCCAAGGCAGGCGGTTGGGGGGTGGAGGTTGTAGCAAGCCGAGATCATGCCACTGCACTCCAGCCTGAGCAACATTGAGCATTGAGTGAGTGAGACTCCATCTGCAATCCCAGCACCTCGGGAAGCTGAGGCGGGCAGATAACTCGAGGCCAGGAGCTAGAGACGAGCCCGGTCAACACGGCGAAACTCCGTCTCCACCAAAAATACAAAAACCAGTCAGGCATGGCGGCGCGCGCCTGCAATCCCAGGCACTCGGCAGTCCAAGGCAGGAGAATCACAGGAGCCCGAGGCAAGGAGGTTGCTGTGAGCCGAGGTCACAGCAGTACAGTCCAGCTTCGGCAACAGAGGGAGACTGAAGAAAGGGGAGAGGGAGAGGGAGAGCATAAACTTGCTTCTTTCATTGCACTCTGCAACACACCTTAAATTCCTTCCTGAACAAGATCCAAGAACCCTCTTGGGGTCTGGATTGAGACCCCTTTTCCAGTGACACCCTGACTTGCATTGTTAGCAGAAAGGTTAGAGGCACTGGAATAGAGACTGAGGAGCAGAAATCGGGGTGTGAGGTAGAGAGAATCATAGGCATAAGCAAGTCTGATTTAAACAAATATGCCAGACACTTGAGAAAGAAAATGAGGCAGAGAGAGAGAGCAATAAGGAGAAACTAAAACACTACATGCAATACTCAACCCATTCCCTTCCACTAGCTCTTAGCTGCCTTCTGTCCCTTTCCTATTTAAAATAATGCAATGTTTACAATCAGTAATTTTTGCTGTTGGGATTTATCTGGTCAAGGGCACATTTTAGAATATGAACTTTGGAGAAGAAAAGCCAGTTTACACTGATGCAGAAGCTGTTTAAGATTCAGGGTGTGCTATGATGTGAATGTCTGTTCCCCACCCCCGCCACAGAATTCATATGCTGAAACCAAATCCCCAATGTGACAATATTAAGAGGTGAGGCCTTTGAGGAAATAAGTCATGAGGTTGGAGTTCTTATGAATGGATTGGTGTCCTTATAAAAGAGGCCCAAGCTTCTTTTCTCCTTTTGCCATGTGAGGTTATGGAAGGTGTCATGTATGAAGGGAGACAAAGTTTCAGATTTGTGTTTTGGTGGAAGTTTAGGTTCAAATGAGTCCCATATTGATGATTAGGTTTCAACATAGGAATTTTGGGGGGATACAAATATTCAGACCACAGCAAAAGCCATTGGTAGACACATCGGCCCTTGGGACTATGAGGGATTTTTAGATTTTAATGAGCTCATTATAAGTCCCACTAATTTATCTTGACCAAGGGATAAAGATTGGATACCCAGGAATCTCCACAGATAAGACTAGAGCTATGCTAGGCCACTATCTTATTACACGACAGCACAACATACAAAATAAATTGTAGATGCTACTAAATTTATAGATTAAATGCCTGTATCAAGAAAGAACTATCTCAAATCAATGACAGATTCAACCTTAAAAACTTGAAGAAAGACAATTGAAACTCAAAACAAGAAGGAAATAGTAAAGATGAGAGAGAAATCAATGATGTGGAAAACAGAATAGCAATAGAGAAAAACCAGTAATACCAATACAGATTTTTTTGAGATCAATAAAAGGGATCCACCTCTGTGGATCTAGCAAGAAAAAAATGTGAGAAAAAACAAATTACCAATTAGGTACAGATGAAGTGACATCACTAGATACTACATATTTTATTTATTCATTTATTAATTTAATTATTTATTTTTACACCCCACCTGGAGTGCATTGGCCCCATCATGGCTCACTGAAGTCTTGAACTCTTGGGCTCAAGCAGTTCACTGGCTTCAGCCTCCAAGGTAGTTTGGAATACAGGACTGCACCACCACAATCAGCTTTTACAGATTCTGAAACAGTAATAAGGAATTTTATGAATAATCTTCCAATACATTTCACAGTTGCCAGTTTGAAAATAAACACATAAAATTGAACAAATAAGTTAGACAACATAAATATTAATGGAGAAAATCCCATGGAATCTGTGAACAAAAATCTGGAATAAATGAATTTATAAAATTTACAGGGTAAATAATTTTTTTAAAAAATTATACTTCTATATACAATGATCAATTTGAAACTGAAATTTAAAAGCACTTTTTACAAGAGCATACAACATATACTTGAGACATAAGATGTGCAAGTTATATACATTGAAAACTACAAAAGATTGCTGAGGAAAATTAAAGATCTAAATAAAAGGAGAGATACACAATGTTTATGGATTAGAACACAATATTGTTAATGTGCTAATTCTTCTCAAATTGATAAACATGTATTCAATGCAATCCAATCAAAATCCCTCAATGCTTTTATTAGAAAATAACAAGTGAATTCTAAAATTCATATGAAAATACAAAGCACTTAGAATAGCAAAAAAAAAAAAAAAGAAAAAGATGCATAAAATTAAACGATTACATTGCCTGATTTAAAGACATATTATACAGTTAATTAAGACTTTAAAATGTAGCAAAAATATAGATTAAGAAAGTCCAGAAATAGACCAACACATAGAAGATCAAATGATGTTTTAGAAAGGTTCAAAGGCAATTCACTGAAGATCGTGTTTTCAACAAGTGTTGTTGGAACAACTGGACATCCATATTAAAACAAAAACCAGGCCAGGTGCAGTGGCTCACATCCTTAATCCCAGCACTTTGGGAGGCCAAGGTGGGTGTATCATGAGATCAGGAGTTCAAGACCAGCCTGGCCAAAATGGTAAAAGCCCATCTCTACTAAAAATACAAAACTGAGGCTTGGTGGCACGTGCCTGTAATCCCAACTACTTGGGAGGCTGAGGCAGAGGTTGAAGTGAGCCGAGATTGCACCACTGCACTCCAGCCTGGGTGACAGAGAAAGACTCCATCTCAAAACAAACAAACAAACCACAAAATTCTGATCCCAAACCTCACACGGCATACAATATTCAAGAACTAACTCAACATGGATTATAAACCTGAATATATGAAACCTTCATTAAGTAACATGAGAGAATTTTAAAAATCTTGGCAAATACTTCTGAAATATACACCAAAAACATGTTCAATCAAAGAAAAAAATAACACATTCAACTTTGTCAACAGTAAAGATTTCTGCTATGGGACACGATCTTTTAAGATGAAGGAAGAAAAGAGCCATAGACTAGAAGACTATACTGGCAAACCACATATCTGAAGAAGAACTTGTATTCATTATTTATTAAGAATTCTCAAAACTCAATAATAAAAGAAAAAAGTTTAAATGGGCAAAAGATTTGAATAGACACCTAGCCAAAGAAGATAGAGGGATGGCAGTAGTACACATAAAAATTGTAAACATTAGTCATTAGGGAGGTACAAAGGAAAATCACAGAGAAATACCACTACACACCAAATGGGAATAGTGAAAACTAAAGACTGATCATACCAAGTGTTGGTGAGGATATGGAGTACTTGAAATCCTCATAATACTGTGGTGAGAATGTAATGTAGTATAATGACTTTGGAACACAGTCAGTTTGTAAAAAGGTAAACATCCACTTACCCTGTGACTTGGTGTAATTATGCTTTTTATTTTCTGTATTTTATGATGACATCTTTTAAAGTTTGCTGGCTCTGGAGAGTCTGTCCTCCCAAGATTAGTCTTTTCTTAGAGATGGCAAAATGCTCGACCTGGAGCACCTCTCTCATATACAACCAACTGGCACTGAACCTACAGCCCCAATTACCTCTTTATCCAACTCTCACACCCCACACCAATATCTCCCCTGCACTGAAGCACCCCACGACCAGGTACTAGGTAACCAGAGACCAGCACCATAGGTCAAAGCCTGCCAGAGTTATTCAAACTAGCTAATCATAAGCTGTTTACTCTGCCCTGCCTGGCTTTTCCCATGGGAACCCCAACAAAGGCTGTGGCCTATGCTTTTCCCTTGCTCCTGCCTCCTGACCAGCACTGGTGCTCTCCATGTGGCCCTGTGTGGCATGGTGTGCCCCTAGGAAATGTAAATAATAATGTTTTCCATCGCATTGGCCTCTCTGTGTGGTCACTCAGTCACTGCCATAAATTAGAATCTCACAGGTGGAAATGAGACACACCTCTTCGTGTGTGTGTGTGTGTGTGTGCATGTGTGTAAGTGGGGGCAGGGCAGGTCTGCAGACAGACCCACAGCCATAGGCCATGCCTTTGGGGTGACAGTGTATCAGGAACTAAGCTCAGCATGCAGTGGGATGGGTTGGGTGTTGCTGTGACATCCTGTGTCCTCCCTGGAGCACTGTGGGATTGGGAGCAGGCTGAGCACTATGGTGCCAGCCCACAGGTCCATGTGTGTGTGTGCACCCAGGAGGCCCTGAGGCATGACCGTGTGTCTTGGCAAACATGTGTCTGCATTTGGCACGCCCTAGCACAGAATCTGCCACCAAGCGCTGATTCAACAAACATTTGATAAGTGAGTTTGTTTCTCTGAATGGGTAGCAGATTAGGTGCAGCTTTCGTGAAAATTAGTAAATTGTAATTTAGATTCAAATATCATTACCTGGAATAAAACACAGAACCTAAAGGAAGTGAGATATAGAAAGTGCATTAGGAACACATGTTACACAGTGAAGAGATGCTACTGTGTCCGGAATTGGTGGGTTCTTGGTCACACTGACTTCAAGAATGAATCCGCGGACCCTCGCAGTGAGTGTTACAGTTCTTAAGGCAGCACGTCTGGAGTTGTTCATTCCTCCTGGTGGGTTCGTGGTCTCGCTGGCTTCAGGAGTGAAGCTGCAGACTTTCATGGTGAGTGTTACAGCTCATAAAGGCAGTGTGGACCCAAAGAGTGAGAGTAGCAAGATTTATTGCAAAGAGCAAAAGAACAAAGCTTCCACAGTCTGGAAGGGGACCAGAGCAGGTTGCCTCTGCTGGCACAGGCAGCCTGCTTTTATTCTCTTATCTGGCCCCACCCACATCCTGGTGATTGGTCCATTTTATAGAGAGCCGAGTGGTCTGTTTCCACAGGGTACTGATTGGTGCGTTTACAATCCCTGAGCTAGACACAAAGGTTCTCCATCTCCCCGCTAGATTAGCTAGATACAGAGTGTGGACACAAACGTTCTCCAAGTCCCCACCAGAGTAGCTAGAGAGTGTGGATTGGTGCATTCACAAACCCTGAGCTAGACACAGGGTGCTGATTGGTGTATTTACAATCAGGAGCCCAGTTGGATTCACCCAGTGGATCCGGCAACTGGCCGCAGGTGGAGCTGCCTGCCAGTCCCCCGCGTGCGCCCGCACTCCTCAGCCCTTGGGTGGTGGATGGGACTGGGCACTGTGGAGCAGGGGGCGGTGCTCATCGGGAAGGCTCGGGCTGTACAAGAGCATGGAGAGGTGGGAGAGGCTCAGGCATGGCGGGCTGCAGGTCCCGAGCCCTGCCCCACGGGAAGGCAGCTAAGGCCCAGTGAGAAATTGAGCACAGCAGTTGCTGGCCCAGGTGCTAAGCCCCTCAGTGCCCCGGCCTGCAGGACCAGCCAGCCTTCTCTGAGTGCGGAGCCCGCCAAGCCCACGCCCACAGGGAACTCCAGCTGGCCCACAAGCACGGAGCTCAGCCCGGGTTCCCACTCGCGCCTCTCCCTCCACACCTCCCTGCAAGCTGAGGGAGCCAGCTCCAGCCTTGGCCAGCCCAGAAAGGGGCTCCCACAGTGCAGCGGTAGGCTGAAGGGCTCCTCAAGTGCCGCCAAAGTGGGAGCCCAGGCAGAGGAGGCGCCCAGAGCGAGCAAGGGCTGCGAGGGCCGCCAGCATGCTGTCACCTCTCACTACATATCTGGGTGTTGAAGCCACTTGCCTGTGACTTCTGTCACCTGACTGGACCCTGATTGGTAAGGGTGACCAGGGGCAAAATCAGCAGAGGGGCACAGCTGGGGGGTCCTTGCTGGCCTGGCGACTCACTGAGCTGTGAGCAGCAGGGGAAGCTCGACCCAGGACCCTAGTGAGTATGGGTGTGGGGGGAGGGGAATGTGGGTGGCCCGGGTCAGTGTCAGGGTGGGCTCCCCCCCATCCCACCTTCCTGTTACAGGAGGAGGGTCACCAGGTTCTTACTGTTTTGAACGAAGAATTGGGGAAAACGCACAAACAAAGCAAAGAAAGAATTAAGCAACAAAAGCAGAGACTTACTGAAAGTGAAAGTACACTCCAAACAGTGGGAGCAGGCCCAAGCATAAGGGCTCAAGAGCCCAGTTAGAATTTCCTGGGGTCTAAATACCCTCTAGAGGCTTGCCATTGGTTACTTGGTATACACCCTATGTAAGTAAAGTAGTGGCCTGCATTCAGCCCCAATTAGCACAGCAGGAGTGGGAGGAGGGGAAGCAGCAGGGCAGGAGGTGGGGAGGGTGGGGCCCTGGGCCCAGGTTCTCCTGGGCTGGACAGGCTGCCTGGGCAGAGACCCGAGGTGCCTGTGGATGGTGTCACTTCAGTACCGTGTAGGCACACTGGTTGTTGATTTCCTCCTGTGGGGAGGGGTGGGAGGCTGAAGGGAGGGGTCTTCTGGGGAAGGAGGGATAGGATGGGGTTGACAGCAGAGATTGAGTATGAGAGGGCGGAGGCCCAGCACCCTGAGGTCTTTTCCCTGGGCAGCTGCCCGTCTGCAGGGACATTGCTTGGTGAGAGGTGGGGAAGTGTTCGGGTGGAGAGAGAGGTTCTCAGGGAACAGAGTCCCTGCTCTCAAAGAAGGTCAAGGGCTGTGATGAGGCACTGGGGGCCGGGCCTGCTGCATGACGGCCTGTCCCTCCTCGGGGGTCGTGGTGTTGGTCACCATGTCCTTGAGTTTGGCGGCTGTGTTTCTTTCCAGCTCCGTGGGATGGTGTCTGTTGACAGAATCCATGTAGGTGTCCTTGTCCTCGGTCAGAAACTGGTTCTTGACAGTCACGAGCTGCGGGCATAGTTTCTTGGGATCTGCAGGGAGAGTAGGAGCACCTGAGCAGGGAGGGGTGGGTACTCCAGGGCTGCAGCATGGCCCAGAGTCTCCTGGCAGGGCCTACCCACGAGCAACAGCAGCAGCAGCAGCGGGAGGCCCAGCAAGGCCAGGGCTCAGGTGGGCACCATGCGGTGCAGGTTCGGGGCCGACTAGGGTGTGGGTTACACTTGGGGTGGTGCAGAATCCTCTCCCTCTGGCATCTGGGGAGATGCGGTCCTTAAACTCAGGGTCCTGGGAGCAGGCCCGGTGGGCGTGGCTTGGCTGGGACCTGGAGAGTCGGGGAGAGAGTGGAGTTTCTGGTGGCCCAGCGGGCGCAGCAGGTGGCATCTGCCAGGTACCCACCCCCTGCCTGTCCAGTGGTGCAGGATCTAGGTGGCTGTGTACTGCAGACATCCATGCGCCCTGGGACCCACAGGTGGCCCAGTGGCCTGTCACATTGTATGTGGGGCAAGAGGCTTGGGTGCACATGTGTGAGAATGGGATTCTGTGTGTGTGAGTAGAATGTGCTGTCGGGAGCGTGTGGGGTGTTTGGTACCTGAGGTTGGGGTGTCTGACTGTGTGGGACAAGGGTCTGTGATTATCTGAATATGCGGGTGTGATTGTGGCTGGCACAGGCCTTGTGGCTGCCTCTGCCCTCCTTGTCTGAGAGAGACAGGGAGACATTGAGAAAGCCTGGTGTGGGGACCCTGCAGGACAGGGACAGGGGACCCCTCTGCACTTTGTATAATCTGGGGACCCTCCCCAAGGGGAAAAGCCAGCTACAGTGGAAAAGCACTGGCTGAGTGGGCTTCATCCTGGGGAGAGAGTCTGGGAGACTGCAGCTGAAAGGTGTGGGCTCCAGGAGAGCCACAGAGGGCTGAGCAGCAGAGCCAGAGAACAGAGGACCTGGGAGCAGAGGGCCGCCCTCCCTCCATCTTCCTTCCTTCTCTGGACCTCAGAGCACTGTGTCCCCTTCCCACTCGCACAGCTGCAGGTGGAGCCAGCTGGGGGGCTATCTAAAGGGAGTGGGGTCCTCTGAGGGCCGAGAGGGCCAGGTCCCTGAGGACCTGAGGCTCCTCTGGGCCTCCCAGGGCTGGGCCTGTGGCTCTGATCTGCTTTGTCCTGGGAGGGATATGCTCAGTGGTGGGGTTTGTGTAGCTGTCACTCACTCACCTGCCTGTGCCCAGCCACTCACCTCTCACTCCCATCCGCCCCACCCAATACACACGTGGGCCCTCAACTGCCATGAGGGGTAGTTCCTGCCTGTGTCACGCACATCCATCCCACCCACCACACTGCAGGTTACAGGACTGCCCCACAAGTGCCACCATGCCTGCATGAGGTCACCTGCATGACATGACCAGATCGTGCACTTTCTATGCCAGGGCCAGGGCAAGCTTGCACTTTCAGCCTTGGGGAGATGGGGAGTGGTGGTGGCTGGTGGCCAGGGAAGTCACCAGGCTGGAGACATCATCTACCTCCAGGAGAGGGTTGATATCAGACATCTCCCGTGCACCACTTTGAGCTACCTCAGCTTCACCTGAGACTCTGGCTGGCACTGGGACCAGCAGTTCCATGAAGGTTTAGACCATCTCTAGGCTTAGGAAGGGCCTCCCTTGTCATCACTGTGGTCCGGGCTGCATGCCTTGTGACCAAGGACTCTGGACAGCAGATGCAGCCAGCCAGAGTGTGTGGGTGAGGGGCCTGGGCACAGGAGGGATGCGAGGCCTTCCCTGCACCCCCATGGCCACCATTTCAGAGGGAGGACAGCAATTGTTTGGGTTTGTCCTGTGAGCGGTGGCAGAGAGCAGGGCCCAGGGCAGGTCCAGGGCCAGACAGGCATCCCATGCTGCAGCCTCGGGGCCACCAGGCACATGATGGGGCCATTGTGGGAGTGTCCCCTGTGCCAAACACCTGGGCAGGAGGTGCCCTGGGGTCGGTGGGTGGATCAGGGCATTTGCAGGATTTGTGGTTTCTGTTAGAAATGCATGTCCTGGAGGATGAAGGAAGAGGAGAGGGGGTGGTTGGGAGAGAGATACAGCTCCCGCTGCTTCCTGGCCTCTAAGTGGGGGTGATGGGTGGTAGGTGAGTGGCAGAGGGGTCAGCGGGAGCTGCAAGGCTGAGCCAGGGAAAGGGAGGCAGCAGGGATGCAGGCCTTGCCTGAGGCTGACTCAGGGCTAGGGCTTCTCAGTGGCCAGGGCCCTAGAGCTCCTGGACAGGGAGTTTGCAGAAACAGTGACACAGCACGCAACACAGCACAACTGGACACAACACAACCTGGCACAGCAGAGCACCATGCAGTGCACTGGGCTGCAGTAGAGCATGGAGTGGGGTCTGTGGGACCCAGTGAGTCATGGAGCAAACTGACCTGAGCCACGTCCCTCAGCCAAGGCACAGGCACCCGGCCTTGAGCCACCTACTTCCTTGTGACAGCCTCATGCCCTGGTGTCCCAGGGGCTGAGGACAGGGCTGGGGCTGCTGTCCAAGGTGAGATCTGACTAATCCCCTGCCCCTAACCCCCAGTTGTTTTGGGAACTTGAGCATCTTCTAAGGGACCCAGTGGTGCTGTTGGGATTTCTGGGCACCTGGCCACACTGGCTCCCACTGTAGTCTGGCCTTGGGGCCTGCATGGCCTCTGCTTATTGAGCCCTGTTGTTCTCTGCCAGGCACCGTTGGCCCTGTGGCCAGGCTGGCTCCTGGAGAATGGCCTGTCCCCAAAGCCTCCCAGCTCACCTGCTTTGCTTTTCTCCCACACTGGGAGGTGGGAGCCAGGTTGACACTAGGGGAGGAGCTCCCTCAACTGTGGGTTCACCTTAAGGTTCTGGGCAGGGTTTTGGGAGATGAGACTTTCTGGATAGGGGCTGGAGGTCAACAGCATGCTGAGTGGGGAGTGGTCCCATAGCAGAGGCATCCCATGGGGGAGGGGTGAGGTGGGCAGGGAGGACGACCCGGCTGTGGAGGAGCTGGGGCAGGCAGGTTACACGGGTGCAGCTCACACTCCCTCCTTCTCCCCATTGTCTCTTCCCCCCAATCCTCTCCTGTCTCTTCCTCCTTGCCCTGTTCTTTCCCTCTTTCCCCTCTGCATCTCCATCTTCTCGTCTCTTTTTCTTTATTCATTTATCCTCCGCTTCACTTTCCCTTTCTCCCTTTCACTCCTCCCCTTGCCTCTCATCTTTCTATTGTGACATATGACACAAATACAGAATAGGACACACCATATAAAGTGTATCTTAAGTGATGACTGTGATGCAAACCTCACAATACCCCTGCAGTTCAATAAAGGGCATGGTGAGCCCCTCCCGGCACCAGCCTCACTGCCTAGAGTTGACCCCTGTTCTGACTTTGTGGTTTTCTGTTATTTTAGCGGATGATTTTGCTACCTGAACATCTGCACATACAGTAAACATTAATTTTGCCTTTTTATAATTTTTATGGCCATGGTCATCGTGTGTGTTCTCCTGTATCTTACTTTTTTGTTCAACATTGCTGTTGCTATCAATCCACATTGCTGTCTTTATGGTTTAAAAAATCTACCATTGTGTACTGATTCTATTATCATGAAAAACACTACAGGGAGCTTTTATGTGTCAATATCCTGGCACACATTTACATTCACATTTGTTAGGGTTTATGCCCATGTGTGGAATTTTAGGTGATAAGATATTCATATTCTTGATTGTTCTAGGAAACAGGAAACCTTTAAAGCAGTTGTACAATGCACACCCCCAGCCACACTGTAGTATTTCCTACTGCTCTAGATCGCCACAAGGTGGTATTGTCAGTGTCATGTGAACCATCTGGTAGGCAGGTGTCAGGGGCATCGGCATCTCACTGGGTTTCCATTTGCATTTTGTGGTGTAATGAGGTTGAGGCCTCTTCATATGTTTATCAGTCATTTAGTGAAATGTGAGTAGAAGGCTTTTTCCCCACTTTTTTTTCTTTTTTTTTTTTGAGACAGGGTCTCTCTCAGCCACCCAGGCTAAAGTGCAGTGGCATGATCTCACTTCACTGCAGCCTCAACCTCCTGAGCTCAAGCGATCCTCCTGTTTCAGCCTCCTGAGTAGCTGGGACTACAGGCACATACCACTGTGCCTGGCTAATTTTTGTATTTTCAGTAGAGACGGGATTTCACCATGTTGCCCAGGCTGGCCTTGAACTCCTGTGCCTTGGCCTCCCAATGTGCTGAAGGAGTTCTTTGTATTTTCTTGATAAGAGCCCTTGTTTGTTTATTTGTGGAAAATGTCTTCCCCAACACTGATCAACTTTGTATTTTCTTTATGGTTTTTAATGAGCAGAAGTTTAAAGTTTAATATAATTAAATTTATCAATGTTATACTTTATGCTTCATGTTGTGTGTGGTTGTTTAAAAAACATTTTTATCTCTTTATTGTTTTTAATATGGTTTTATTCCTTTGGAAAAAAGATTCTCATGTCATGGTCATAAAGATATTCTTCTACATAAAGATTTGTAAAGTCTTTATTGTTTTGGATTGCCCATTAAGGTCTCTAAGGTACATGGAATGGACTTTTATGTGAAGTGTGGGTAAGAACTCCCTTACTTTTTAATTATATAGATTCCCTGCTGTCCCAGTTTAGGACAGGGTTGTGTAATATTTTGGCTTCCATGGGCCACACTGAAAGAAGAAGAATTGTTTTGGGTCACACATAAAATACACTAACATGGCCTGGCACGGTTGCTCACACCTGTAATCCCAGCACTTTGGGAGGCCAAGGCAGGTGGATCATGAGATCAAGAGATTAAGACCATCCTGGCCAACATGGTGAAAACTCCTCTCTACTAAAAATACAAAAAAATTAGCTTGGAGTGGTGGCACACACCTGTAGTCCTAGCTACTTGGGAGGCTGAGGCGAGGCAGGAGAATTGCTTGAACCTGGGAGGCAGAGGTTATGGTGAGCTGAGATTGGGCCTCTGCACTCCAGCCTGGTGACAGAGCAAGACTCCATCTCAAAAAAATTAAATTTAATTTAAAAAAAATACACTAACACTAACAATAACTGATGAGCTAAAAAAAAAAAAAATCACAAAAAAACTCATAATGTTTTTAAAAAGTTTACAAATTTGTGTTGGGCCACATTGAAAGCTGTCCTGGGCTGCATGGGGCCTGCAGGCCGCAGGTTGGACAAACTTGGTTTAGGGGAAGATGGCCTTTATTCCATTATTCTCAGTGTCCCTTTTGTCAAAAACCAAGTGCCCCACAGAGGGACATAGTTTGCTTCTGAGTTCCCTATTTCATGTCGCTGGTCTCTTTGTCTGTCTCTATGCCAGTGTGGCACTGCATTGAGTACACACTAAAGCTTTACTTAGTTCTTGACTCTGGCAGAGGTAGTCCTTCCACTTTGGCCTTGTTCCTAGAATGTCTTTGCTGGTTTTGGCCCTCTACAGTGCCAGATGTTTAGAAACAGCTTTTTAAATTCAATTTGGAGAGAATTGAAATTTTGATAATATTGAATATTCTTCTCCATAACACTGGTACATGTTGCCCTTTATTTTGGTCTCCCTTATTTTATCTCAATAATTTTTTACATATGTATTTCTTTTTTTAATGTCATTACACATTTATTTATTTTTTTTTATTATACTTTAAGTTCTAGAGTACATGTGCACAACATGCAGGTTTGTTACATAGGTATACATGTGCCATGTTGGTTTGCTGCACCCATCAACTCGTCACCTACATTAAGTATTTCTCCTAATGCTATCCCTACCCCAGCCCCCCACCCTCTGACAGGCCCCAACATGTGATATTCCCTGCCCTGTGTCCATGTGTTCTCATTGTTCAACTCCCATCTATGGGTGAGAACATGTGGCATTTGGCTTTCTGTCCTTGTGATAGTTTGCTGAGAATGATGGTTTCCAGCTTTGTCCATGTCCCTGCAAAGGACATGAACTCATCCTTTCTTATGGCTGCATAGTATTCCATGGTGTATATGTGCCACATTTTCTTAATCCATTCTATCATTGATGGACATTTGGGTTGGTTCCAAGTCTTTGCTATTGTGAATAGTGCCGCAATAAACATATGTGTACATGTGTCTTTATAGTACAGTGATTTATAATTCTTTGGGTATATACCCAGTAAATGGATCGCTGAGTCAAATGGTATTTCTAGTTCTAGATCCTTGAGGAATTGCCACACTGTCTTCCACAATGGTTGAACTAATTTACTCTTCAACCAACAGTGTAAAAGTGTTCCTATTTCTCCACATCCTCTCCAACATCTGTTGTTTCCTGACTTTTTAATGATGGCCATTCTAACTGGTATCTCATTGTGGTTTTGATTTGCATTTCTCTGATGACCAGTGATGATGAGCATTTTTTCATGTATCTGTTGGCTGCATAAATGTCTTCTTTAGAGAAGTGTCTGGTCATATACTTTGCCCACTTTTTGATGGGGTTGTTTGCTTTTTTCTTGTAAATTTGTTTAAGTTCTTTGTAGATTCTGGATATTAGCCCTCTGTCAGATGGGTAGATTACAAAAATTTTCTCCCATTCTGTAGGTTGCTTGTTCACTCTGATGATAGTTTCTTTTGCTGTGCAGAAGCTCTTTAGTTCAATTAGATCCCATTTGTCTATTTTGGCTTTTGTTGCCATTGCTTTTGGTGTTTCAGTCATAAAGTCTTTGCTCATGCCTAGGTCCTGAATGGTATTGCCTAGGTTTTCTTCTAGGATTTTTATGGTGTTAGGTCTTACATTTAAGTCTTTAATCCATCTTGAGTTAATTTTTGTATAAGGTGTAAGGAAGGGATCCAGTTTCAGCTTTCTACATATGGCTAGCCAATTTTCCCAGCACCACTTATTAAATAGAGAATCCTTTCCCTATCGCTTGTTTTTCTCAGGTTTGTCAAAGATCAGATGGTTGTAGATGTGTGGTGTTATTTCTGAGGCCTCTGTTCTGTTCCATTGGTCTATATATCTGTTTTGCTACCAGTACCATGCTGTTTTGGTTACTGTAGCCTTGTAGTATAAAGTCAGGTAGCATGATGCCTCCATCTTTGTTCTTTTTATTTAGGATTTTCCTGGCTATGCAGGCTCTTTATTGGTTTCATATGAACTTTAAAGTAGTTTCTTCCAATTCTGTGAAGAAAGTCATTGGTAGCTTGATGGGGATAGCATTGAATCTATAAATTACCTTGGGCAGTATGGCCATTTTCATGATATTGATTCTTCCTATCCATGAGCATGGAATGTTCTTCCATTTGTTTGTGTCCTCTTATTTCACTGAGCAGTGCTTTGTAGTTCTCCTTGAAGACATCCTTCACATCCCTTGTAAGTTGGATTCCTAGGTATTTTATTTTCTTTGTAGTAATTGTGAATGGGAGTTCACTCATGATTTGGCTCTCTGTTTGTCTGTTATTGGTGTATAGGAATGCCTGTGATTTTTGCACATTGATTTTATATCCTGAGACTTTGCTCAAGTTGCTTATCAACTTAAGGAGATTTTGGCTGAAACGATGAGGTTTTCTAAATATAAAATCATGTCATCTGCAAACAGGGACAATTTGACTTCCTCTTTTCCTAATTGAATACCCTTTCTTTCTTTCTCTTGCCTGATTGCCCTGGCCAGAACTTCCAACACTGTGTTGAATAGGAGTGGTGAGAGAGGGCATCCTTCTCTTGTGCTGGTTTTCAAAGGGAATGCTTCCAGTTTTTGCCCATTCAGTACGATACTGGCTGCGGGTTTATCATAAGTAGCTCTTATCATTTTGAGATATGTCCCATCAATACCTAGTTTATTGAGAGTTTTTAGCATGAAAGGCTGATGAATTTCATTGAAAGCCTTTTCTGCATCCATTGAGATAATCATGTGGTTTTTGTCATTGGTTCTGTTTATGTGATGGATTACGTTTATTGATTTGTGTATGTTGAACCAGCCTTGCATCCCAGGGATGAAGCCCACTTGAGTATGGTGGATAAGCTTTTTTGATGTGCTGCTGGATTCGGTTTGCCAGTATTTTATTGAGGATTTTTGCATGGATGTTCATCAGGGATATTGGCCTAAAATACTTTTTTGTTGTTGTTGTTGTATCTCTGCCAGGCTTTGGTGTCAGGATGATGCTGGCCTCATAAAATGAGTTAGGGAGGATTCCCTCTTTTTCTATTGATTGGAATAGTTTCAGAAGGAATGGTACTGTGTCCTGAATTGGTGGGTTCTTGGTCTCACTGACTTCAAGAATAAAGCCGCGGACCCTCGCAGTGAGTGTTACAGCTCTTAAGGTGGCGGGTCTGGAGTTTGTTCCTCCTGATGTTTGGATGTATTCGGAGTTTCTTCCCTCTGGTGGGTTCGTGGTCTTGCTGGCTCAGGAGTGAAGCTGCAGACCTTCACGGTGAGTGTTACAGCTCTTAAGGCAGCACATCTGGAGTTGTTCATTCCTCTCGGTGGGCTCATGGTCTCACTGGCTTCAGGAGTGAAGCTGCAGACCTTTGCGGTTAATGTTACAACTCATAAAAGCAGTGTGGACCAAAAGAGTGAGCAGTAGCAAGATTTATTGCAAAGAGCAAAAGAACAAAGCTTCCACAGTGTGGAAGGGGACCCGAGTGGGTTGCCACTGCTGGCTCTGGCAGCCTGCTTTTATTCTCTTATCTGTTCCCACCCACATCCTGCTGATTGGTAGAGCCGAGTGGTCTGTTTTGACAGGGTGCTGATTGGTGCGTTTACAATCCCTGAGCTAGATACAAATGTTCTCCACATTCCCATCAGATTCCTCTGTATCTGAGCATTGACACAAAGGTTCTCCAAGGCCCCACCAGAGCAGCTAGATACAGAGTGTCGGTGCACTCACAAACCTTGAGCTAAACACAGGGTGCTGATTGGTGTGTTTACAAACCTTGAGCTAGATACAGAGTGCCGATTGGTGTATTTACAATCCCTGAGCCAGACATAAAGGTTCTCCAAGGTCCCAGCAGAGTAGCTAGATACAGATTGTCGATTGGTGCCTTCACAGACCCTGAGCTAGACACAGGGTGCTGATTGGTGTATTTACAATCCCTGAGCTAGACATAAAGGTTGTCCACGTCCCCAACAGACTCAGGAGCCCAGCTGGCTTCACCCAGTGGATCCTGCACTGGGGCTGCAGGTGGAGCTCCCTGCCAATCCTGCGCCATGCGCCCACACTCCTCAGCCCTTGGGTGGTCGATGGGACTGGTCGCTGTGGAGCAGTGGGTGGTGCTTGATGGGGAAGCTGGGGCGGCACAGAAGCCCATGGAGGGGGTAGGAGGCTCAGGTATGGTGGGCTGCAGGTCCCAAGCCCTGCCCCACGGGAAGGCAGCTAAGGCCTGGTAAGAAGTGCCCACTGGCACTGCTGGGGGACCCAGTACACCCTCTGCAGCCACTGGCCCGGGTGCTAAGCCGCTCACTGCCCGGGGCCAGCAGGGCCGGCCGGCTGCTCTGAGTGCAGGGCCGCCAAGCCCACGCCCACTTGGAACTCCAGCTGGCCCGCAAGCGCTGCACGCAGCCCTGGTTCCTGCTCATGCCTCTCCCTCCACACCTCCCTGCAAGCTGAGGGAGCCGGCTCTGGCCTTGGCCAGCCCAGAAAGGGGCTCCCACAGTGCAGCGGCAGGCTGAAGGGCTCCTCAAGTGTCGCCAAAGTAGGAGCCCAGGCAGAGGAGGTGCAGAGAGTGAGTGAGGGCTGTGAGGACTGCCAGCACACTGTCACCTCTCAGTACCAGCTCCTCTTTGTACCTCTGGTAGAAATTCGGCTGTGAATCCATCTGGTCCTGGACTTTTTCTGGTTGGCAGGCTGTTAATTATTGCCTCAATTTCAGAACCTGTTATTGGTCTATTCAGAGATTCAACGTCTTCCTGGTTTAGTCTGGAGAGAGTGTATGTGTCCAGGAATTTATCCATTTCTTCTAGATTTGCTAGTTTATTTGTGTAGAGGTGTTTATAGTATTCTCTGATGGTAGTTTGTATTTCTGTGGGATCAGTGGTGATATCCACTTTATCATTTTTTTATTGCATCTATTTGATTCTTCTCTCTTTTCTTGTTTATTAGTCTTGCTAGCAGTCTATCAATTTTGTTGATCTTGTCAAAAAACCAGCTCCTGGATTCATTGATTTTTTTTTTAAGGGTTTTTTTATATCTCTGTCTCCTTCAATTCTGCTCTGATCTTAGTTATTTCTTGCATTCTGCTAGTTTTTGAATTTGTTTGCTTTTGCATCTCTCGTTCTTTTAATTGTGATGTTAGGGTGTCGATTTTAGATCTTTCCTGCTTTCTCTTGTGGGCATTTAGTGCTATAAATTTCCCTCTACACACTGCTTTAAACATGTCCCAGAGATTCTGGTATGTTGTGTCTTTGTTCTCATTGGTTTCAAAGAACATCTTTATTTTTGCCTTAATTTTGTTATTTACCAAGTAGTCATTCAGTAGCAGGTTGTTCAGTTTCCATGTATTTGTGCAGTTTTGAGTGAGTTTCTTTATCCTGGGTTCTAATTTGATTGCGCTTTGGTCTGAGGGACAGTTTGTTATGATTTCTGTTCTTTTACATTTGCTGAGGAGTGTTTTGCTTCCAATTATGTGGTCAATTTTAGAATAAGTGCAACGTGGTGCTGAGAAGAATGTATATTCTGTTGATTTGAAGTGTAGATTTCTGTAGATGTCTATTAGGTCCGCTTGGTGCAGAGCTGAGTTCAAGTCCTGGATATCCTTGTTAATCTTCTGTCTCATTGATCTGTCTAATATTGACAGTGGGGTGTTAAAGTCTCCCATTATTATAGTATGGGAGTCTAAGTCTCTTTGTAGGTCTCTAAGGACTTGCTTTATGAATCTGGGTGCTCCTGTATTGGGTGCATATATATTTAGGATAGTTAGTTCTTCTTGTTGAATTGATCCCTTTACCATTATGTAGTGGCCTTCTTTGTTTCTTTTGAGCTTTGTTGGTTTAAAGTGTGTCTTATCAGAGACTAGGATTGCAATCCCTGCTTTTTTTTGCTTTCCATTTGCTTGGTAGATCTTCCTCCATCCTTTTATTTTGAGCCTATGTGCATCTTTTCACATGAGATGGGTCTCCTGAATACAGCACACTGATGGGTCTTGACTCTTTATCCAATTTGCCAGTCTGTGTTTTAATTGGAGCATTTAGCCCATTTACATTTAAGGTTAATGTTGGTATTACATATGTATTTCTATGGTGCTCTTATACATGTATTAATTGATTTATTCCAAGGCATCTGTTCTTTTTAATGTCACTGTAAATATTGCATTCTCTTAAAGTGTCAGCTTATAAATGTTTGTGCTGCTGTATAGAAAAGTATAAATATTCTACATTGTTTTGTATTCAGCATTCAAAAACTCTTTAATATATTCTCTGCAGATGCTGTAAGATTGTTTATATAAATATATCTAATGTATATTTGTTTTTTCCTCCTCAATCTTCATATATTTTACTTGTCTTGCTTTATTCCACTTGTAGAATCTCTAGTACAATGTTAGATAGCAATGGTGAAATAGGCATTTTTGTTTAGTATCTGAACTCAAGATGAACTTCTTTTTTGTTTCTTTCTTTTGCTCTTGATAGCATTTTATCTTATATAAATTGTTAAATTTCACATAATTTTAGGCTCATAAGAAAGTTAAACAACATTTTTAAAGTATTTCTGGTTACTCTTCATTCAGATTCTAAAGGATAGCTTTTGATATTTCACCATTATATAAGAAGTTTAACATAAGATTTTTTTGGTAGATGGTCTTCATTAGATTAAGATATATTATGCTATTCATATTTTCTAAGATAATTTTTAAATTTTTTTTGAGACAAGGTTGTGCTTTGTTACCTGGGCTGAAGTGCAGTGGTGCAGTCATGGCTCACTGCAGCCTCATCCTCCTGGGCTTAAGTGATCCTCCCACCTCAGCCTCCCGAGTAGCTGGGATTTTAGGTGGGTGCCACCATACCTGGCTAATTTTTGTAATTTTTGTAGAGACAGCATTTTGCCGTATTGCCCAACATGGTCTTGAACTCCTGGCTCAAGTGATCTGCCCACCTCAGCCTCCCAACATGCTGGAACTATAGGCGTGAGCCACTGCACCCTCTGTAAAGGAATTTTTTAAATCAAGAAAAGATGAATCTTATAACATATCTCACTTGCATTTAATGAAATATGCATACAGCTTTTTCCCTTAGTCTCTGAATGTGTTAAATTACATCACATAATTTTGTAATTTGAAACCTACCTTGTGTTTCTGGTGTAAATCCTCCTTAATCAGCATATAGTTTTCTTTATATGTAATTTCATTCACTTTGCCAATATCTTGCATAGAACATTTTGTCTATGTCTGTGAGTGGTTGGATTTTGGTGTCAGGATGATACCAGCTCATTATGAACTGGGGGATTTAGAGGTGATGTATATTTATTCCAACAGGGTTAGTCTTCATTCCATAGCCTGCCTTGTACCCCAGGACCTGACCTTTTCTGGATTGCATCATTGGGCAATGTTGCCCTTTGGTTTTTTTCAGGGCTACAGTTTGGCAGTGGCTGCATTCCTCCTGTGACCTTGGCCTCTCCTGCAGTTACAGGTCTCACTGGATTGTAGAAATGGCTCCTTTTCCTTGCCTTTCATTAGATATGTTGCTCTTGCTTGCCTTGGGTTTCTCACTTTTCTTATTGGTTTCCCTTAACTTTGCTCACAGCACAGCCATAAGCCTGTGAACCAGAAAGTATCTGAGAGAGGTCTCAATCAACTTAGAAAGTATTTTTCAAAGGCTAAGGATGTGCCCATGACATAGATTCAGGAGGTCCTGATGACATGTGCCCAAGGTGGTCAGAGTACAGCTTGCTTTTACATACTTTACAGAGACATAATACATCAATCAGTGCATGTAAGATTTACATTGGTTCCATCTGGAAGGGCAAGAGGACAACTTGAAGTGGGGTTGGGAGGGCATCCAGGTCTTAGGTAGTTTTAAAAATTTTCTGATTGGCAATTGGTTCAAAGAGTTATTGTCAATAAAAAGAATGCCTGGGTTGTGATAAAGGTTTGTGGAGACCAAGGTTTTATCCTGCAGATTAAGCCTCCAGGTAGCAGGCTTCAGAGGGAATAGATTGTAAATGTTTCTTATCAGACTTAAGGTCTGTGTTGATGTTAAACCTTGGTCAGCTTTTCCTGAATTGCAAAAGGGAGATGGGTATAATGAGGCAGGTCTGACTCCTCCTTCCATTTTCGCCTGAACTAGTTTTTCAGGTTAACTTTGGAATGCCCTTGGCCAAGAGGAGAGATCCACTCAGATGGTTGGGGGCCTTAGAATTTTTTTGTTTACAGCCATTCATTAAACTCTTGTCCTATATCCTGCATGAGTGTGCCATTTCTTTCCTGCAGGAACACTGATTGGTACAGAGAATGTACCCTCATTGTTTATTCTTTGGAAGAATTTACATAAGGTTGAAGTGGTATAAATGCCCGAAGGATTCTTTCTGCCTGCTGCACAAACAAATCAATTCAGGGAGACCGTGGCATTGCAGAGAGTTTAATTGATGGAAGGCTGGCCATGCCATGGGGGAAACAGAGTTAACATCAAAGTGATCTCATTGAAGGCCCAGAGGCTAGGGGTTTTTCAAAGACGCTTGGTTGACAGGGGGCTAGGGTATGTGGAGTGCTGATTTGTTGGATTGGAGATGAATTCATAGAGAGTTGAAGCTGTCTTTTTGCATGCAGTTCCTTCTGGGTGGGCCCACAGGAACAGCTGGTGAATCTAGGTGGAGCCATTGGTGTTAGACATACAAAAAAACCTGAAAAGACATCTCTAAAGGCTAATCTCAGGTTCTAAAATAGTGATGGTATCTGCAGAAGTAACTGGAGAAGTTGCATATCTGTGACTGCCAGAATAATTGCTGGCAATTATTTAATGTTTGTTAAATTTAATTTTTTGTTTTATAGCTTTATTAATGTATAATTGACATGTAACAAGTATGTTTATCTGAAGTGTATAATTTGTAACTTTTTTGTGTGTCTGGACTTTGGCCAAATTAAGGCTCCTCTATCCTCCTAGCCTGATGTTCTCTCATTAGCTTTACATAAACAGTTGAGTTTTGGGGAAGTTGAGCTTTAAATATTATCATTTAAAGTATTAACTAAATGTTTCTTTTAATGTTTCTGTCTTCATTAACCTGTGAAGTTGATTATAATTTTATTTTAAAATCTTGTATATGTTTATTAAATTAATTTTTTGTTTTAATAGCTTTATTGAAGTATAATTTACATATAACAAGTATGTTTGTCTGAAGTATATAATTTGTAACTTTTGACAGTTGTAAAAATCAGAACAACTACCATAATAATCAAAATAATGAACACATCTCCAAACCAACATCATGTGATCTTCTAAGAGATAAAGTTTTACTTCTTTTTTTTCTGATTTAGATGCCTTTTTTTTCTTGCCTCATTGCTCTGGGTAGGACTTCCAGTACCATGTTAAATATGAGTGGTAAGAGTAGGCATCCTTATCTTGTTCCTGATCTTAGAGGAAATGATTTCAATTTCTCTTTATTGATTATGATGTTAGCAGTGGGTTTTTATATATTACCATATTTGTGTTGAGGTAAGTTCCTTCAATACCTATTTTGTTGATGGTTTCAGTATGAATGGATATTGAATATTATTATCAAGTGCTTTCTCTGCATCTTTTAAGGTGATCCTGTGGTTTTTATTCTTTATTTTGTTAATGTGGAATGTCACATTGATTGATTTGCAGATGTTGAACTATTCTTTTATTTCAGGGATAAAGTCTACTTGGTCATATTGTATGATTCTGTTAATGTGTGTTTGAACTTGGTTTTCTACTATGTTATTGAAGATTTACTTGTGGATATTAGACTGTAGCTTTTTTTCTTTTCTTCTTTTGCTTTTATTATTATTTTAAATGGATGCAGTAATAATTGTATATATTTGTGGGTTACAGTGATATTTCAATACATGCATACAATGTGTAATGACCAAAGCAGGGTGATTAGCATATACACCTCCTCAAACGTTGATCATTACTTTGTGTTGGGAACATGCAGTATCTGCTCTTCTAGGTATTTGAAAATATACAATAAATTGTATATTACACTCACCCTACAATCCTATAGAACACTAGAAGTTAGTCTTCCTATCTAGCTGCACTTTTGTATCCATCCATCAACTTTTGGCTATACTCCCACCTCCCCCAACTACTTCCTGCCTCAAGTAACCATTATTCTACACTCTTCTTCTAGGAGAGCAGCTTTTTTACTTCCATATGTGAGTGAGAACATATAGGATTCATCTTTCTGCACCTGGCTTCTTTTGCTTAAAACAATGACTCCAAGCTCATCCATGTTGCTGCAAATGACAGCATTTTATTCTTTTTCATAGCTAAATCCTATTTCATTGTGTGTGTATACCATATTTTTTTTCATCTGTTCACGTGTTCATGGACACTTCAGTTGATTCCATGTTTTGTCTATTGTGAACAGTGCTGCAATAAACATGAGAGTGCAGATATCTCTTTGATATACTGATTTCCTTTTGCCTGGATGTGTACCCAGTAATGGGATTGCTTGATCATATGGTAAATCTATTTTTAGTTTTTGAGGAACCCTCATACTGTTTTTCATAATAACTGTTCTAATTTACATTCCCACCAACAGCACACCAGAGTTCCCTCTTCTTTGCTTCCTCACCAGCATTTGGTATCTTTTGTCTTTTCCTAGTAGCCATTCTAACTGGGGTGAGGTGATATCTGAATGTGGTTTTGATTGGCATTTTCCTGATGATAAGTGATGTTGAACATTTTAAGAATACCTCTTGGTGTCTATGGCCATACCACCCTGAATGTGCCAGATCTCATCTAAAAATACCTGTTGGCCATATGTATATGTCATCTTATGAGAGATGTTTATTCAGCTAATTTATCCATTTTTACATCAGATTACTTGTGGTTTTTCTTCTCGACATTGAATTGTTTGAGTTTCTTGTGTATTCTGGATATTAATCCCTTGTTGAATGAATAGTTTACAATTTTTTGGCCACTCTGCAAGTTGCCTCTTCTCTCTGTTGATTGTTTCATTTGCTGTGCAATAATTTTTAGTTTAATATAATCCAATTAGCCTGTTTTTGCTTTTGTTGCCTGTGCTTTTGGGTTCTTCACCATACATTCTTTGCCCAGATCAGTCTTGTAGTATTTCCCCTATATTTTCTTCAAGCAGTTTCATAGTTTCAGCTTTTAAGTCTGTAAACTATTTCGAGTTGATTTTATCAATATAATGAGAGATAGGGGTCTAGTTTCATTTTTTTGGCATACGGATATCCAGTTTTTCAGGCATCACTGATTAAAGAGACTGTCCATTCACCAGTAAATGTTCTTGGTACCTTCATTGAAAATCACTTGGTTGTCAACAGTTGGATGTGTTTCTGAGTTATCTATTTAGTTTCACTGGTCTATGTGTCTGTTTTTATGTAAGTGCCATGCTGTTTTATTTACTATAGCTTTGTAGTCTATTTTGAAGTCAAGTCATGCCATGCCTCCAGCTTTGTTTTGTTTGCTCCAGATTGCTTTGGCCACTCAGAGTCTTTTGTAGTTTCATATAAATTTTAGGATTATTTTTTCTATTTCTGTGAAGATATCATTGATATTTTCATAAGAATTTCATTGAATCTGCAGATCACTTTTGGTAATATGGTCATTTTCACAATAGTGGTCCTTCTAATTATGAACATGGGATATGTTCTCATTTTTTGGTGTCTTCTTCAATTGATTTCCTCAGTATTTTATAGTTGTGTTGGTAGAGGCCTTCTAAGTTCTTTGTTAAATTTATTCTGAAGCATTTCTTTTTTTAATAGCTATTTTATATAAGATTGCTTTCTCAATTTCTTTTCTAATTTGTTGTTGATGTTCAGGAATGGTACTGATTTTAATATGTTGATTTTGTATCCTTCACCTTTAATGAATTTGTTGATCAGTTCTAAGAATTTTTTTGGTGGTGCATTAGGGGTTTTCTTTCTAAGAGATTTTTGGTGGTGCTTTAGGAGTTTTCTGTACATAAGATCATGTCCTCTGCAAGCAGAGATAATTTGACATCCTCCTTTCCAGTCTGGATGCCCTTTATTTCTTCTTGCCTAATCACTCTGGCTAGGGCTTCCAGTACTATGTTGAATAAAAGTGGTGAAAGTGGACATTATTGCCTTGTTCCAGATCTCAGAGGAAGAGGTTTGTACTTCTTCCTGTTCACTGTGATGTTGGCTGTGGGTTTGCCATACATTGATTTACTGTGTTGGGCTACATTCCTTCTATACACAGTTTGTTAAAGAGTTTTTACCATTAAGGACTATTGAATTTTATCATGCTTTTTCCACACCTAATGAGATGATCATATGGTTCTTGTACTCATTCCGTTGGTGTGGTGTGTTCCATTTATTGATTTGTGTATCTGGAAACATTCTTTCATCCCTGGGTTGAATCCCACTTGGTCATGGGGAATGATTACTTTAATGTACTGCTGAATTTGGTTGGCTAGTATTTTGTGGAGAATGTTTACGTCTATGTTTATCATGGATATTGGCCTATAGTTTTTTGTTGTGTGTGCTTCTCTGGTTTTGGTATCAGGATAATGTTGGTCTTGCAAAATGAATTTGGAAGAATTCCATACTCTTCAATTTTCTAGAAGAGTTTGAGAAGAATTGCTGTTATTTCTTCCTAAATGTTTGATGGAGTCCTGCAATGAAGCCATTGGAATCTAGACTTTTCTGTGCTAGGAGACATTTTATTACAGATTTAATTTCTGACTTGTAATTGGTCTGTTCAGGAGTTTGATTTCTTTTCAGCTCAATCCTGGTAGGTTATATTTTTCCAGGAATTTATACATTTCTGGTAGATGTTCTAATTTGTTGTCATATTGTTGTTCATAACAGCCTCTACTGAGGGAAAATCTAACCATGGAAAATCAACCCTGGATGAAGCCCAATTCCACAGTGATGTGGCCACCACCCACACCACAGGTCCACATACCTGGCTCGGCCAGGTGAGCGGGAGGTTTGGCCAAGGGGCACCAGGAAATCCTCATGTTTGCCGTTGGCTCAGCTGGAAGATCCCCAATCTCCATAGGTTTCTTGGGATTAAAGCAGAAAGGTAAATGTCAGGCCTGGTGAGTTTCCACGTCTCCGGTATGCTCAGCCCCAGTAGCTGAACCACCCCACAAGGGTCAGGCACTCCACCTCTTGCTCCAGTCCCTCTCTCGCTAGATTTTCTGTCCTCTGCCCTCAATCAATGTGACTCAGTGTCTAGTGAAGTCATGCAGAGCCCATGCTGGAGACACATAGGGCATTTATGACCCAGTTATTGCCCTGAGGGCACTTAGGGGATGACTTAGGAGTGGAGGAAGAGGAAATGGTGGGGCTGAGGGTTCACCCTTGACTTGAAGAAGAAGAACAGATGGTCAGGCATTGGAATCACCCTGGCAGAGATCAGAGACAAAAAGAAACTTGACAGATGGGGCACAACAGAGTGGAAAGTTGGGGTGCACAGGAAGAGGGCAGTGGGATCAGGTCCCAAGGGCATCAGGTTGGGTCTGCCTGTTCAGCTCCTGGGTTCAAGCGATTCTCCTGCCTCAGCCTCCCGAGTAGCAGAGGTTACAACCACCTGCCACCACACCCAGCTAAATTTTTTTGTATTTTAGTAGGGACGGGGTTTTATCATGTTGGTCAGGCTGGTCTCAAACTCCTGACCTCAAATGATTCACCCATCTCTGCCTCCCAAAGTGCTGAGATTACAAGCATAAGCAACCATGCCTGGCTGGTTTATTGATTTTTAAACTCCAAATAGTTATTGCAAAAAGTTTTTTTTTCTTTTAAGTAAATTCACAGACAAAAAGAGAAATCGAAAGTGATGGTGGTGACCAGCAAGAGGAATAATAATTACACATTACACTCATCTCTATGTGTGTGTGTCAGTTCTGTTGAGGTTAACACTGAAACTCCAAACCCAGAAACCAGAGCCTCAAATCTGTGAGTGGAAGGTCTTGAGATGGGCACGTGGAAGTCAAAGGATTTCTCTCTTTTTTCCTTCCCTTTTTGAAGTTATACATAAAAACTGTTTTCCTTCTGTACTGTTCCAGAACTTTTACATACATTCTCAGTCCTAGTTGTGAAAGATCCAGGCTGGGCACAGTGGCTCACATCTGTAATCCCAGCACTTTGGGAGGCCAAGGTGGGCAGATCACGAGGTCAGGAGTTCAAGACCAGCCTGGCCAACATGGTGAAACCCTGTCTCTACTAAAGATACAAAAAATCAGCTGGGCTTGGTGGCACATGCCTGTAATCCCAGCTACTTGGGAGGCTGAGGCAGGAGAATTCCTTGAACCCAAGAGCCAGAGGTTGCAGTGAGCTGAGATCATGCCACTGCACTCCAGCCTGGGTGACAAAGTAAGACTCCATCTCAAAATAAATAAATAAATAAATAAATAAAATCATAAAATAAAAAATGATCCAAAGAGAAAGAAACTCAATTTGCAGTCCAACACAAAGAGGGGAATTTCTAAAATAAATAATGCAACACATTCTTTTTGCATTTAAAAAATTCATTTTAATAACCAAAAAAGTATGAAGTTTAAAATATTAAAGAGTAATATATTAAAACTGTGGAAAAAAGGAAAAAGACGCATCACAAAATTTTAACATTAATACAAAGATCATAATTTAACATAATATATTCTGTGGATTTGCCATCCAGATAAATATGAACAAAATTAATTAAAAAAGCATAGCTTGGCAATAAATATGTTTTGATTAAAGGACATTGTAATTATTATTCAATTACATGACAACTTACAGATTATGGGTAGACTCATGGTAACCAGACAAATATTCTCTAACATTTTCCTTATTCTTTCAAACACATGTGAAATGCTTTTGCATTCTCAGAGAACTTACATCAACAGCTTTTTTGTCCAAAATTTCTCAGGACATTTTTAACTATTCATTAACTTATAGTTGAAATTCATGGCCTTTGATTGTTAAAAGCTGACTCTTATGTGTGTCTGAATTAAATAACATGAGATTTATTCTTGTCTTTATCTCCATGGATTTAAATTCCACCTACATGTTGAAAGCATGTATTTTTGTCTCCAGGCCTCACTCTCCCATGAGCTCCAAACTAGCGCGTCTCACATTCTCTGTGTCTCATCCTCCTGGGTGGCTAATGGATGTCTTGATTGGAAACTTATCCGGGCCAGCGTGGGATTCTGGATCTTTGCCCTAAACCTGCTTCCCCCCAGGCTTCACCTCTCAGCAGTGGCATCACATCCACCCAGCAGCTCCAGCCCAACGTGACCTCCTTCCCCACCGCCCCTTGTTCCAGGTGCACTGGCCGTTTCTCCAACACACTAAACCCTTTCTCCTCATGCTGCATTCTCTGCCCCAGACCTTCACCTAGTGGCTGCCTCAGGTTCTTCAGGACTCAGGGGAGATGTCTCCTCACGTGCCTTCTGGGACCACTTGACCCAATGTGGCACCTGAAGCCAGTCCCACCCAATCACATTTCCCTGTTGGGTGGTCCGTGTGGTTCTCATCATTATTACAATTTTCTTCAGCTTTACAACCCCCTCTTCACCTTGGATGTGAACTTCAGGGAAGTAGTGCCCTCATCTGCCTTGTTCTCCATGGGGTGTCCGGCTCTGGGAAAAGGCCTGATGTGTGGCAGGGGGACACTCCTTCCCTGGCTGAGTGCATGGGTGATGACTGGGACAGACAGTGTGTTAAGTGAAGCCAATTCTGGGGACAAAGGCAAGAAGATGTGGCCTGAGATGGGGGCCAGAAATGTCTGACCTGGGAGGAAATGACAGCTGAGAGGTGACAAAAAGAATGAATGGAGGGGAGAAAGGACATTTGGGGCAGTGAGAGTCTCGGAGGGAGACGGAGGAGTTTAGGGCAGTATGAGCTGATGGGCACAGGTGACCGTTGCCCAGAAGATCCAAGGAGCCTGTGGAAAGGGCCTGAGGTTTGGGGAGGGACCTCCCCCTGAGGGAGTTGATGGAGCCTCATCAATATATTGAAGGCCACTGAGACCTCCAGCGAGGACGAAATCAACTGAGGGGTGAAGTGGGACAGAGGCCCCATGCCTGAGAGTGGTGCTCATTCCCTGTGACCTCAGTGTCCCCTCTCATGGTCACATGGCCACAGAGACCCCCACAGCCTCATGCAGATTGCCTGGTCCCAATAGCCCCAGAAGCAGAGCTGAGCTGCAGGTATTTATGGGGATGCTGAGGCCTGTGACTCAGTCAGGAGGGCAAGGTTTCCCAGCCTCCAGTATCCTGAGTCCTGGGGGGGTTGGGTCAAGGTGGGTTGGGGTTGTGGTGTAGGGGTAGAGAGAAGGAGAACTTGGGTAGGAGGAGATGGAGGATTGTGTTAGGGTTGATTTCATGGGCTCAGAAAACACGTATGTGTACACATTCCTGTTGAGTTCTTCCTCAGTCACATAATTTCACAGGCAGACCCTGGCTACACACTACACATGTGGTCACAGCCAACTCCACAGAGATGCCAGAATACAGAGCTGAACTGCAGGTGTTTATTGGGGATTGTTTGTTGATGGACAGAGTCAGGCCAGGAGTGTGGGGAGCCCCGAGGAATGGAGGGCCAAGTGGGCTGCAGGGGTCCTCAGATCAGAAGGAAGTATCTACACATCTTTGCAGTCATCGCTGATGATGATCCTAGACTGTTGGGAAAGAAATAAAGTGGGGACCTGGGAGCCTCTGTGAAAGCATCCCCGGACCCATCATTACCACCCAGTCCCAGAGGTCAGAGGAGCTCCTTAAGGTCTGTCCATTTCTTAGGGATCCCAGGCTCTGGACAAACACAGTGAGTGTGGGTTGTGACTCCTGCTTGAGTGTGACTCTGCATGTGTTGGTGTAACACACATGTATGCATGTGCCTGTGCAGGCATGGAGTGTGTGTGTTGCTGTTAACAGCATCCTGTGTGAGTGTGTGTTGCTGTGTGCTCATGATGAGTGCATTGATGCAGTGATTGTGGTTCCCTGTGTCCCTGGGCCTCTCCCAGGCACCAGGGGCAGAGGTTCTCCCCTTGCAGGGTTGCAGTGTCTGGGTTCAGGGCTGAAAAAGAGGAGGCCGGAGGCCCTGTTGGGGCCTGAGGGGGCCTTCATCTGATCATGAGCATCCTGGGATGTGGCTTCCTGCTCAGGATATGGCAAGCAGGAAGGGAAGGTAAGTGCGGGACACAAGGCCTGGGACTTGTGGCCGTGCAGCATGTGCAGGTTCCCCAGGGCACACTCACCATTATTCCAACAACAGCAAGCCTTTCTGGGAATGAAACAGAGGAAAAGCATTGCTGGAACTTGAGGAAGTACTCCTCTGTCAGGGGGCTGGGGTTGTATTGAGCAAGCTCCTGCTTCAGGTCCTCTGGGTATGCAAAAGCAACTCTCCCAAACAACTTATAGAAATCCAGGCAAGCATCCCCTGTGGTGGATGAGGCAAGATAAGAAAGCAGCAGAGGTCAGAATTCACTGAAACCTCCCATGGCAAATGTCTGCAACAGTGACAGCTGAGACCTTAGGATGGCAATGACAGTGAAGGAGCAGGGCCACCTGTTTCCTCCAAGCCCTGCCCGCCTCTTTCTCACCCAGCTGGATGCTGCAGATCAGAGCCAGCAGAAGAGCACAGGTGGTAGGTGTTATCCTCATGACAGTGGAGTCTGGTCCCAGCAGGCACAGACAGGGAATCAGCCATGGGTGAGCTTTATGTATATCTGGACAACTGACACACACCTTTGTTTGTGTGTGTGTATGTGTGTGTGTGTGTGTCTGTGTCTGTGTATGCACATAAGTGGGGTCAGGGCAGGTCTGCAGAGAGACCCAGGACCCTGGGCTATGCTGTTGGGCTGGCAGCATATCAGGAACTCAGCTCAGCCTGCAGTGGGAGGGGTTGGGTGTTGGTGTGACATTCTCTGTCCTGCCTGGAGTGTCCTGGGATTGGGAACAGGCTGAGCACTGTGGTGTGAGCCCGCAGGTCTGTGTGTGCATGTGTGCCCAGGAGCCCCTGGGGCATGACCCTGTGTCTTGGCAAATGTATCTACACATGGCATCCCCTAGATCAGAATCTGCCACTGAGCCCAGGCTCAACAAACATTTGCTAAGTGAGTTTGTCTGAATGTTTGCCTGTGCATTTATTGTCCCTTCACAAAGATATTTTTGGGTAGACATCTGGGTTCGTGTGTGTGTTTCTCCCTGTGTCTGCATTCACGTCCAGCACCTGGGCATGCAGTGGAAGGAGAACAGGCTCTGGACTGCACACTTGGGTGAGGCCCTTTGAGCTCTGAAGACACAGAAATTTGGCTTGCTCATCTGTGAAACTGTCAGCAATTCCCACCTCCCAAGTTCGTGTTTCAATGTATATGAAGCCCCTCACACAGATTCTGCAAAGGGGGCACTCAGTTAATAGTACTTATTACATATGGGCCTTTCATAAAATACTGTGTTAATTATAAATGTTTCTACTTGCATCAAAATTATGTGAGTCCATGGAAATGTCCTAAGTGTCCGTCAGCACATAAATGAATACATGTGATGTATGAATATAATTTAGCCAAAAAGATGAACTTTTTCTATATGTGTGACATGGCTGACACTTGAGAAGAAATAAAATGAAGTGAAATAAGCCAGATGCAAAAAAGGACAAATGTTCTATGGTTTCACTTACATGAGTTACCCAGAATAAGCAACTAACTCTATAAGACAGAAGTAGAAGAGAGGTTACAAGGGGGCAGGGCGGGGCCTGGGGAGTTATTTATTGATGGGTACAGAGTTTTTGTTTGAAATGATGAAAAAGTTTTGGACATCGATAGTGGTGATGGTGGCACAACATTGAGAATTTACTTAATGCCACTGAACTATACACTTAAAGTTAAAATGATTTAACTTCATGCTATGTATATTTTACCAGAGTAAAAAAAAAAAAAAAAAAAAAAAAAAGGCTGGGGCTGGGCAAGGTGGTGCTCACCAGTAACCCCAGTGCTTTGGGAGGTTGAGGCAGAAGGATCTCTTGAGGCCAGAAGTTTGAGACCACCTTGGGCAACATAGTGAGACCCTGTCTCTACAAACAAAATTTTTATTTTAGGCACTATCTGTTGACTTTCCAATATTGAAGGTGAAGAGGAAGATTTAGTTATCTGTCTGCTCTTATGCCATGTTACCCATCATCAATACAGTTCTGCAAAACTTTGGTTGTTGATATAATCATAAATCATAAATCACAAATCTTCTGTTGTTGATATACTCATAAAGGCATAAATGTTATTCACAGCTGGGATATATAGTACATTGTAATTACCTTTCCTTCCTTCTTGTACAGCCTTTTTTCTTTATCTGTAGAAAGTAATTGTCTTCTTTTTTTTCTGCTTAACTTCCTAACTTCTTGTGGATAATTACACCCCACATTGTCCAGCTTTATCTTTATCAGGTGTTCTACCACTTTTTCTCCTTAAATAAATATTTTTTTGAAATTTTTACTCAAATTTGGACTATCCCCACTGAATAGAAATTGTCTAATGTTCTCCTTTTACCATCATTCTAGGAATACCTTTTTTTTTACTGATACATAATATTTTCCATGTTTATGGAGTACATGTGGTATTTTGTTACAGGCATAGAATGTGTAATGATAAGGTCAGGGTATTTGAAGGGTCCATCACTTGGAGTATTTATCACTTCTATGCATTGGGAACAATTCAAGTCCTCCCTTCCGGCTACTTTGAAATACACAATGTTTGGTTGTTAACTATGGTCACTCTATTCTGCTATCAAATAATAGAACTTCTGCCTTTTATCTAACTGTATGCTTTCATCCATTAATCTCTCTGTCTTCATCACCCCCCACCCACACCCTTCCCAGCCTGTAATGTCTATCCTTCTACTCTCTACCTTTATGAGATCGACTTTTCTAGCTCCCACACATGAGTGAGTGCATGTGGTATTTGTCTTTCTATGCCTGGGTTATTTCAAATAACATAATTTTCTCCAGTTCCATTCATGTTGCTGCAAAAGACATGATTTCACTCTTTTTTTATAGTAATAATATAGGAATAGTATTCCATTGTGTATATGTACCACATTTTCTTTATCCATTCACCCACTGATGGACACTTAGGTTGACTGAGTATCTTGGCTATTGTGAACAGTGCTGTGATAAACATACAAGTGCAGGAATCCCTTTGATAGACTGATTTCCTCCGCTTTAGAAAGATACCTGGTAGTGGGATTGCTGGATTGTATGATAGTTTTAGTTTTAGTTTTCTGAGAAATGTCCATACTGTTTTCCATAGTGACTGTGCTAATTTACATTCCCACCAATAGTATCTAAGAGTTCATTTTTCTCCGTATCCTCACTAGCATCTGTTATTTTTTGTCCTTTTAATAACAGCCATTCTAATTTGGGTGAAGTGATATTGCATTGTTTTTTATTTGTATTTCTCTGATAATTTGTGATTCTGAGCATTTTTTTCAAATACGTGTTGGTCACTTGTATGTCTTCTTTAGAGAGATGTTGGTTCATGTCCTTTGCCCATTTTTTTTTCTTGAGACACAGTCTCAAAGCCCAGGCTGGAGTGCAGTGGTGCAATCTCGACTCACTGCAACCTCCACCTCCTGGGTTCAAGCAATTCCCTGCCTCAGCCTCCCAAGTAGCTGGGATTACAAGGACCCGCAACCATGCCCGGCTAATTTTTTTGAATTTTTAGTAGAGACAGGGTTTCACCATGTTGGCCAGGCTGGTCTTGAACTCCTGACCTCGTGAGCCACCTGCCTTGGCTTCCCAAAGTGCTGGGATTACAGGCGTGAGCCACCAGGCCCAGCCCCTTTGCCCACTTTTAATGGGATTGTTTTTGGTGGTGTTTCAGTTCCTCCAACACAATCTGTTTTGAAGAAAACCTCACGTATGTGCCATGGTACAATCTTTCAGCAGCTCCCTATGTTAGTTTTAGGGCCCACAAAGGTGGAGGGGCTCTCCTGTGGGTAGCATTGCAGGAGTCCCCAGTGATACTGAGGACACTGAGGGTCTCCCACTAGCCCTTTGCCTTTATAGAAAAGAAAAACAAAATCCTTTGAGACAGAACTGATCTTTTATCGTCTACTCAACTAAATTGCGCAGAAAGAGAGGCTGGAAGCCTGACTGGTAAGAAGTTTTTACCCTTTTTGCCAGCTTGTCAGCTTCCTGGGTTTCCTTCACTGCAGCTTCCAAAACAGCAGAGTGGCATTGGAGACCCTGCTTGCTGCACCAAAACTGGGGGGACAAGGCTCTTGGCCCCTGAAGGGTTTACTGTAAATCACTGACATGAGGAAGATTGATTTTTATTTTATTTTTTATTTTTATTTTTATTTTTATTTTATTATTATTATACTTTAAGTTTTAGGGTACATGTGCACAATGTGCAGGTTAGTTACATATGCATACATGTGCCATGCTGGTGTGCTGCACCCATTAACTCATCATTTAGCATTAGGTATATCTCCTAAAGCTATCCCTCCCCCCTCCCCCCACCCCACAACAGTCCCCAGAGTGTGATGTTCCCCTTCCTGTGTCCATGTGTTCTCATTGTTCAATTCCCACATATGAGTGAGAATATGCGGTGTTTGGTTTTTTGCTCTTGTGATAGTTTACTGAGAATGATGATTTCCAATTTCATCCATGTCCCTAACAAAGGACATGAACTCATCATTTTTTATGGCTGCATAGTATTCCATGGTGTATATGTGCCACATTTTCTTTTTTTAAATTAATTTATTTATTTTTTATTATTTAGGTTTTAGGGTACATGTGCACAATGTGCAGGTTAGTTACATATGTATACATGTGCCATGTTGGTGCACTGCACCCACTAACTCGTCATCTAGCATTAGGTATATCTCCCAATGCTATCCCTCCCCCTCCCCCCACCCCACAACAGTCCCCAGAGTGTGATGTTCCCCTTCCTGTGTCTATGTGTTCTCATTGTTCAATTCCCACCTACAAGTGAGAATATGTGGTGTTTGGTTTTTTGTTCTTGTGATAGTTTACTGAGAATGATGATTTCCAATTTCATCCATGTCCCTACAAAGGACACAAACTCATCATTTTTTATGGCTGCATAATATTCCATGGAGTATATGTGCCACATTTTCTTAATCCAGTCTATCATTGTTGGACATTTCTGTTGGTTCCAAGTCTTTGCTATTGTCAATAATGCTGCAATAAACATACGTGTGCATGTGTCTTTATAGCAGCATGATTTATAGTCCTTTGGGTATATACCCAGTAATGGGATGGCTGGGTCGAATGGTATTTCTAGTTCTAGATCCCTGAGGAATTGCCACACTGACTTCCACAATGGTTGAACTAGTTTACAGTCCCACCAACAATGTAAAAGTGTTCTCATTTCTCCACATCCTCTCCAGCACCTGTTGTTTCCTGACTTTTTAATGATTGCCATTCTAACTGGTGTGAGATGGTATCTCCTTGTGGTTTTGATTTGCATTTCTCTGATGGCCAGTGATGGTGAGCATTTATTCATGTGTCTGTTGGCTGCATAAATGTCTTCTTTTGAGAAGTGTCTGTTCATGTCCTTCACCCACTTTTTGATGGGGTTGTTTTTTTCTTGTAAATTTGTTTGAGTTCATTGTAGATTCTGGATATTAGCCCTTTGTCAGATGAGTAGGTTGTGAAAATTTTCTCCCATTGTGTAGGTTGCCTGTTCACTCTGATGGTAGTTTCTTTTGCTGTGCAGAAGCTCTTTAGTTTAATTAGATCCCATTTGTCAATTTTGGCTTTTGTTGCCATTGCTTTTGGTGTTTTAGACATGAAGTCCTTGCCCATGCCTGTGTCCTGAATGGTAATGCCTAGGTTTTCTTCTAGGGTTTTTATGGTTTTAGGTCTAACATTTAAGTCTTTAATCCATCTTGAATTGATTTTTGTATAAGGTGTAAGGAAGGGATCCAGTTTCAGCTTTCTACATATGGCTAGCCAGTTTTCCCAGCACCATTTATTAAATAGGGAATCCTTTCCCCATTGCTTGATTTTCTCAGGTTTGTCAAAGATCAGATAGTTGTAGATATGCGGCATTATTTCTGAGGGCTCTGTTCTGTTCCATTGATCTATATCTCTGTTTTAGTACCAGTACCATGCTGTTTTGGTTACTGTAGCCTTGTAGTATAGTTTGAAGTCAGGTAGTGTGATGCCTCCAGCTTTGTTCTTTTGGCTTAGGATTGACTTGGCGATGCGGGCTCTTTTTTGGTTCCATATGAACTTAAGTTACTTTTTCCAATTCTGTGAAGAAAGTCATTGGTAGCTTGATGGGGATGGCATTGAATCTATAAATTACCTTGGGCAGTATGGCCATTTTCATGAGATTGATTCTTCCTACCCATGAGCATGGAATGTTCTTCCATTTGTTTGTATCCTCTTTTATTTCATTGAGCAGTGGTTTGTAGTTCTCCTTGAAGAGGTCCTTCACATCCCTTGTAAGTTGGATTCCTAAGTATTTTATTCTCTTTGAAGCAATTGTGAATGGGAGTTCACTCATGATTTGGCTCTCTGTTTGTCTGTTGTTGGTGTATAAGAATGCTGGTGATTTTTGTACATTGATTTTGTATCCTGAGACTTTGCTGAAGTTGCTTATCAGCTGAAGGAGATTTTGGGCTGAGACAGTGGGGTTTTCTAGATATACAATCATGTTGTCTGCAAACAGGGACAATTTGACTTTTTCTTTTCCTAATTGAATACCCGTTATTTCCTTCTCCCGCCTAATTGCCCTGGCCAGAACTTCCAACACTATGTTGAATAGGAGTGGTGAGAGAGGGCATCCCTGTCTTGTGCCAGTTTTCAAAGGGAATGCTTCCAGTTTTTGCCCATTCAGTATGATATTGGTTGTGGGTTTGTCATAGATAGCTCTTATTATTTTGAGATATGTCTCATCAATACCTAATTTATTGAGAGTTTTTAGCATGAAGCATTGTTGAATTTTGTCAAAGGCCTTTTCTGCATCTATTGAGATAATCATGTGGTTTTTGTCTTTGGTTCTGTTTATATGCTGGATTACATTTATTGATTTGCATATATTGAACCAGCCTTGCATCCCAGGGATGAAGCCCACTTGATCATGGTGGATAAGCTTTGTGATGTGCTGCTGGATTCAGTTTGCCAGTATTTTATTGAGGATTTGTGCATCAATGTTCATCAAGGATATTGGTCTAAAATTCTTTTTTGGTTCTGTCTCTGCCCTGCTTTGGTATCAGGATGATGCTGGCCTCATAAAATGAGTTAGGGAGGATTTCCTCTTTTTCTATTGATTGGAATAGTTTCAGAAGGAATGGTACCGGTTCCTCCTTGTACCTCTGGTAGAATTCGGCTGTGAATCCATCTGGTCCTGGAGTCTTTTTTGTTGGCAAGCTATTGATTATTGCCACAATTTCAGATCCTGTTATTGGTCTATTCAGAGATTCAACTTCTTCCTGGTTTAGTCTTGAGAGAGTGTATGTGTCAAGGAATTTATCCATTTCTTCTAGATTTTCTAGTTTATTTGCATAGAGGTGTTTGTAGTATTCTCTGATGGTAGTTTGTATTTCTGTGGGATCGGTGGTGATATCTCCTTTATCATTTTTTATTGCATCTATTTGATTCCTCTCTCTCTTTTTCTTTATTAGTCTTGCTAGCGGTCTATCAATTTTGTTGATCCTTTCAAAAAATCAGCTCCTGGATTCATTAATTTTTTGAAGGGTTTTTTGTGTCTCTTTCCTTCAGTTCTGCTGTGATTTTAGTTATTTCTTGCCTTCTGCTAGCTTTTGAATGTGTTTGCTCTTGCTTTTATACTTCTTTTAATTGTGATGTTAGGGTGTCAGTTTTGGATCTTTCCTGCTTTATTTTGTGGGCATTTAGTGCTATAAATTTCCCTCTACACACTGCTTTGAATGCCTCCCAGAGATTCTGGTATGTTGTGTCTTTGTTCTCGTTGGTTTCAAAGAACATCTTTATCTCTGCCTTCATTTCGTTATGTACCCAGTAGTCATTCAGGAGCAGGTTGTTCAGTTTCCATGTAGTTGAGTGGTTTTGAGTGAGATTCTTAATCCTGAGTTCTAGCTTGATTGCACTGTGATCTGAGAGATAGTTTGTTATAATTTCTGTTCTTTTACATTTGCTGAGGAGAGCTTTACTTCCAAGTATGTGGTCAATTTTGGAATAGGTGTGGTGTGGTGCTGAAAAAAATGTATATTCTGTTGATTTGGGGTGGAGAGTTCTGTAGATGTCTATTAGGTCCTCTTGGTGCAGTGCTGAGTTCAATTCCTGGGTATCCTTGTTGACTTTCTGTCTCGTTGATCTATCTAATGTTGACAGTGGGGTGTTAAAGTCTCCCATTATTAATGTGTGGGAGTCTAAGTCACTTTGTAGGTCACTCAGGATGCGCTTTATGAATCTGGGTGCTCCTGTATTGGGTTGCATATATATGTAGGATAGTTAGCTCTTCTTGTTGAATTGATCCCTTTACCATTATGTAATGGCCTTCTTTGTCTCTTTTGATCTTTGTTGGTTTAAAGTCTGTTTTATCAGAGACTAGGATTGCAACCCCTGCCTTTTTTTGTTTTCCATTTGCTTGGTACATCTTCCTCCACCCTTTTATTTTGAGCCTATGTGTGTCTCTGCACATGAGATGGGTTTCCTGAATACAGCACACTGATGGGTCTTGACTTTATCCAATTTTCCAGTCTGTGTCTTTTAATTGGAGTATTTAGTCCATTTACATTTAAAGTTAATATTGTTATGTGTGAATTTGATCCTGTCATTATGATGTTAGCTGGTTATTTTGCCCATTAGTTGATGCAGTCTCTTCCTAGTCTTGATGGTCTTTACATTTTGGCATGATTTTGCAGTGGCTGGTACCGGTTGTGCCTTTCCATGTTTAGCGCTTCCTTCAGGAGCTCTTTTAGGGCAGGCCTGGTGGTGACAAAATCTCTCAGCATTGGCTTGTCTGTAAAGGATTTTAATTCTCCTTCTCTTATGAAGCTTAGTTTGGCTGCATATGAAATTCTGGGTTGAAAATTCTTTTCTTTAAGAATGTTGAATATTGGCCCCCACTCTCTTCTGGCTTGTAGAGTTTCTGCCAAGAGATCCACTGTCAGTCTGATGGGCTTCCCTTTGTGGGTAACCCGACCTTTCTCCCTGGCTGCCCTTAACATTTTTCCCTTCATTTCAACTTTGGTGAATCTGACAGTTATGTGTCTTGGAGTTGCTCCTCTCGAGGAGTATCATTGTGGCATTCTCTGTATTTCCTGAATCTGAGTGTTGGCCTGCCTTGCTAGATTGGGGAAGTTCTCCTGGATAATATCCTGCAGAGTGTTTTCCAACTTGGTTCCATTCTCCCCGTCACTTTCAGGTACACTAATCAGACGCAGATTTGGTCTTTTCACATAGTCCCATATTTCTTGGAGGATTTGCTCATTTCTTTTTATTCTTTTTTCTCTAAACTTCCCTTCTCACTTCATTTCATTCATTTCATCTTCCATCACTGATACCCTTTCTTCCAGTTGATCACATCAGCTCTTGAGGCATCTGCATTCTTCACGTAGTTCTCGAGCCTTGGTTTTCAGCTCCATCAGATCCTTTAAGCACTTCTCTGTATTGCTTATTCTAGTTATACATTCTTCTAAGTTTTTTTCAAAGTTTTCAACTTCTTTGCCTTTGGTTTGAATATCCTCCCATAGCTCAGAGTAATTTGATCATCTGAAGCCTTCTCTCAGTTCGTCAAAGTCATTCTCTGTCCAGCTTTGTTCCATTGGTGGTGAGGAACTGTGTTCCTTTGGAGAAGGAGAGGCACTCTTCTTTTTAGAGTTTCCAGTTTTTCTGCTCTATTTTTTCCCCATCTTTGTGGTTTTATCTACTTTTGGTCTTTGATGATGGTGATGTACAGATGGGTTTTGGTGTGGATGTCCTTTCTGTTTGTTAGTTTTCCTTCTAACAGACAGGACCCTCTGCTGCAGGTCTGTTGGAGTACCCGGCCATGTGAGGTGTCAGTCTGCCCCTGCTGGGGGGTGCCTCCCAGTTAGGCTGCTCAGGGGTCAGGGTCAGGAACCCACTTGAGGAGGCAGTCTGGCAATTCTCAGATCTCCAGCTGCGTGCTGGGAGAACCACTGCTCTCTTCAAAGCTGTCAGACAGGGAAATTTAGGTCTGCAGAGGTTACTGCTGTCTTTTTGTTTGTCTGTGCCCTGCCCCCAGAGGTGGAGCCTAGAGATGCAGGCAGGTCTCCTTGAGCTGTGGTGGGCTACAACCAGTTCGAGCTTCCCGGCTGCTTTGTTTACCTAAGGGAGCCTGGGCAATGGCGGGTGCCTTCCCCCACCTCGCTGCCACCTTGCAGTTTGGTCTCAGACTGCTGTGCTAGCAATCAGTGAGACTCTGTGGGTGTAGGACCCTCTGAGCCAGGTGCGGGATATAATCTCCTGGTGTGCCATTTTTTAAGCCCGTCAGAAAAGCGCAGTATTCGAGTGGGAGTGACCCGATTTTCCTGGTGCCATCTGTCACCTCTTTCTTTGACTAGGAAAGGGAACTCCCTGACCCTTTGCACTTCCTGAGTTGAGGCAATGCCTCACCCTTCTTCAGCTCAAACACAGTGCACGCACCCACTGACCTGCACCCACTGTCTGGCACTCCCTAGTGAGATGAACCCGGTACCTCAGATGGAAATGCAGAAATCACCCATCTTCTGCATCACTCATGCTGGGAGCTGTAGACTGGTGCTGTTCCTATTCAGCCATCTTGGCTCCTCCCATGTGCCACATTTTCTTAATCCAGTCTATCATTGTTGGATGTTTGGGTTGGTTCCAAGTCTTTGCTATTGTGAGTAGTGCCACAATAAACATACGTGTGCATGTGTCTTTATAGCAGCATGATTTATATTCCTTTGGGTATATACCCAGTAATGGGATGGCTGGGCCAAATGGTATTTCTAGTTCTAGATCCCTGAGGGATCGCCACACTGACTTCCACAATGGTTGAACTAGTTTACAGTCCCACCAACAGTGTAAAAGTGTTCTCATTTCTCCACATCCTCTCCAGCACCTGTTGTTTCCTGACTTTTTAATGATCGCCATTCTAACTGGTGTGAGATGGTATCTCATTGTGGTTTTGATTTGCATTTCTCTGATGGCCAGTGATGGTGAGCATTTTTTCATGTGTTTTTTGGCTGCATAAATGTCTTCTTTTGAGAAGTGTCTGTTCATGTCCTTTGCCCACTTTTTGATGGCATTACCATTCAGGACATAGGCATGGGCAAGGACTTCATGTCTAAAACACCAAAAGCAATGGCAACAAAAGCCAAAATTGACAAATGGGATCTAATTAAACTCAAGAGCTTCTGCACAGCAAAAGAAACTACCATCAGAGTGAACAGGCAACCTACACAATGGGAGAAAATTTTCACAACCTACTCATCTGACAAAGGGCTAATACCCAGAATCTACAATGACCTCAAACAAATTTACAAGAAAAAAACAAACAACCCCATCAAAAAGTGGAAGATTGATTTTTAGAAGAAATGGCATTCAAATTTATTTAATATGTATATATGGGAGCCTTCAGAATGAAGACCCTTAGCTAATCTTTCCTGGATCTAGACTAGGAAAGATCTAGCAGGGTCCCTTCAAAATATGTCAAAGAAATATATTTTTAGGGTAAAATGTTGATTTCTCGTAACTGGTCCTTGTTTCTAGTGTTGGAACTTGACTTTCTGCAGCTGCCAGAGTTTTAGTCAACATAAGAGGGGCTAAGAGGGACCAAGAGTTGGTCAAATCTAACAGAAGATCGACCAAAACCAGAAATAGAAAACATGATCACCCAATTTACATACTGCCAAGATCTTTGAGCATAAAGAGAAGTTATAGCCAGCTGGCAAACGACCTTGACCTTCAGCTACCAAATTCCAAAAGGAAACTCCAAACCCAGCTCCACAGGGACTCAAGACATGGAGACAGACTCAGACCAAATTTAGTTCAACTTGCCAATTCCCCACTTTGGGTCAGCCATTGGATTTTGACATAGTGACCAAAACCCTGGGCATTGACACTCTCTGTCACCATTGTATTAGATTTACTTGGCCTCAGCACGGAATTCACAAATCATGATGTCAGATCAGTTAAATAATTGTGTTCTTGCTGATCTAGCCAAAGGGAGACCATTCAGTGCATGATGGATGTCTGCATACACACATTTAAGATTTGACAGGATACAGTGCACCAGGGGGACTATTACGATGACAACCAGAAAATAATACCGAGAGACCAAAGTGTGCTCCTTCACAGGAGGCCCTATGAACAAAACCAGTCAAAACCAAACAAGTCAAAGTCCAGGCATATGAGCAGCTCAATAGTATTTGAGTCCAATTGGTCATAATCTTTGTTCAGGGTGTGATGGTGATTAAGTATTCACCATCACACCCTGATTATATTCAATAATAAGGCAGGTTGCTGGGTTAGTGCATTAATAGTACCTATAAAGAAGGAAAAATTGAGAAGGGGAGACCTCAAATTTGTTTCTTTAGGAGATATAACCAAGTGGTGATAACTTCACTCTCCCAACCTTTTTAAAGTTGTATGAGCTCTAAGTCCCTGCATTTATAACTTCACATCTGGAAAAAAATAAAGAGGTATCCGATTGTGTCATTAGCCTGGTACCGTAAGTCATAGTAACCTGGATACCCACCAGAAAAAAACAAAGACTTAAAAACCCTGGAAAAGCTAAGCTTGCCATTCATGAAAAAGTTTTGGACATCGATAGTGGTGATGGTGGCACAACATTGTGAATGTACTTAATGCCACTGAACTATACACTTAACATAGTTAAAATGATTAACTTCTTGCTATGTATATTTTACCAGAGTTTAAAAAAAAATTTTTTTTCTTCACGTATTGAAATTTTCTTCATGTATTTGATAAAAGTATCTAAAGAAACAGCCACCTTTTAAATTAAGCTTTAGTAGCAAAATCAGGGGAAGTGTAGATACAGCACTCAGTTTGATTCAGCACAAGTCCCCAACATGAGCAAAATGATCTAAAGCTGCATGAGGCTGGCTGCAGGGGCTCACACCTGTAATTCCAGTACTTTGGGAGGCCAAGATGAGAGGATCACTTGAGCCCAGGAGTTTGAGACCAGCCTGGGCAACATAGGGAGACCCTGTCTCTATAAAAAATAAAAATAAAAATAAAGAGAAATTAAAAATTAGCCAGGTATGGTGCACACGTGTTATCCCAGATACTCAGGAGGCTGAGGTGGGAGGATCCCTTGGGTCCAGGAGGTCAAGGCTGCAGTGAGCCCCACTGCATTCCCACCTGGGTGACAGAGCAAGACCTTATCTCAAATAAGTAAATTAAGCTGCATGATATTCTATTAAGTGTTTTGTTAGATGCATAGGTTATCATCTACCTTTTGGAGGGTGGCTTCTACTGAACCACTGGAAGGTTTGGTTGGCCATAAAGTCCAAGATTTTCCCCAATTTATGGATCTGTTCCGAATTCCACACTACCAGCACCCTACTACCACCAAGAGCAAGCCCCCAGGAACCCCACTGGAACGTTTCCTCAGTAGAAACTAGCTTATCTTAGTCTCTTTCAAGGCCAATGATCATTTTGTTTACTGTTTTGGCCTCTGATTATGGAAGGTATTATGGGAACTTTCAGAGGAAGCTATTCAAAAGGCAGGAGCGATACCCATCAAAGAGCAAGATCTAAACCAGTGAAGAAGAAGAAAGGATAAGCAAATTCTCTGCGGACCCAAGATAGGTCCTCAAGAATTGGAAAAGAGAGCCTCCTGGTGATATTTGAGCAGAAGTCAGTTAAATTTGACCTGTTCAGTGAGAAAATTCTTTGTGGTCCCTTTACAGCATGCTGTTAAGGTGTATAACCACATGAAGAAGGACCCTACTGGATTTGTTCTGGTGACATTATATAGCAATTACTTATGATACTATGCACGAATAGCCTGCATACGTAGTCCCCAGATGTTGAGTATGTGATGCCTGGAAGCATAATACATGTTTTGCAGGCATCACCTGAATGTGTTTTCTATATTTGGTAGTGGTTAGGTTACTAATTGGAAAGGTTAGGGTATTGTTTCCAGCAAGTGTAGGAAAACAAGTGGTAGTGATGTCTAGAATATCAAGATAGCTTTCTGTTCTTCCTTTGGAGTGCCAGGGTGAATTGGGAACACAGGGAGGCATTGGCATTTGTGAAATTGCCTCTTGAGTTTTTGGCATTAGCCCACAAGCCCAAGGATTGCTCAAGTTTTTTTTTGCTACAGAATAAGCCTTAGGTAAAGCTATCCACAGATTATGGTCCCATGGATTTTCCTGTAAGGAAAAGGAAATAATTGAGGCAGAAGAAAATTAGGGGAAAAAAAGTAAAAGTAAAAGGATACGGCTTTCAGGATGGAGGTAAGTCTTGGCCCATGGTCTTAGGAGAGCTGTCCATATGTAGGATGCTGTCTGCTTCTGGAGAAAAACTTCAAGAGTCTGCAGAGGTCCCTTTGAATTGTGTGATGTAGATCTAAGGTTTGCAACCGTGAAGTTTTACTGCAGTTTGGGTGGTAAGAAGAACTTGATATTGTCCCTTTTAATGGGGTTTAAGGGCAATCTTCCTCTGATATCATTTCCATAAGACCCAATCCCCAGATTCCAAATCATGCAGGGCTTGATTGTTCTCATTGGTGGATCGTGAAAAACTTCCTTTACCTGGTGATAATATATTTTGGCATTAAACCTTTGAAGTATTTAGTCATATCAGAGTTTAAGAGAGTGAAATTCTATTATTAGGGGCATAAACTTTCCAGTGACTATTTTATCCGGGGCCAATTTATGCTTTCTGGTGGGGATGAATCTGATTGCCAACAAGGCCAATGGTAATACAGTTGGCCGTGGAAATATAATCAATTCAGTGAGCTTTGCCGATTTCAGTTTTGTTTTTGTTTTTGTTGTTGTCATTGTTTGTTTTTTTTGGGGGGGGGGATGGGTGTGCCTTTTTTTTTCTTTTTTTTTTTTTTTTGGAGACAGGATCTTCCTCTGTCATCCAGGCTGGAGTGCAGTGATGCAATCTTGGCTTACTGCAACCTTCACCTCCTGGATTCAAGTGATTCTCCTGCTTCAGCCTCCAGAGTAGCTGGGATTACAGGCATGCACCACCGGCTAATTTTTTGTATTTTTAGTAGAGATGGGGTTTTGCCATGTTGGCCAGGCTGGTCTCGAACTGCTGACCTCAAGTGATCTGCCCACCTCAGCTTCCAAAAGCGCTGAGATTACAGGCGTGAGCCACTGCACCCAGCCCAATTTCAGTTTCAAAATGCCATTTGTCCTTTTGACCTTTCCAGAAGACTGAGGGTGATAAGGACCGTGTTAATGCTATGTGTCCATGACATCTTATGTTATATAACTACTTTATAACTTGTCCAGTAAAATGGGCTGTCTTTATCACTGGGGATTTCTCCAGGGATGCCCCAGCAAGGAAACACATTTTCTAATAACTTTCTAATGACTTTTTAAACTACTGTCACAGCCTCAGCTTACCTACCTCTACCCAACCAGAAAACATTCAAACTCTTAAGAGAACATACTGATATGCCATTGAAGTTGGCAATTGAGAAAAATCCATCCATAAATTTTTAAATAGCCCATCAGATGGTGTATTCCCACCTGAAAGTTTAATTGCCTTTCCAGAATTATGGGTTTGACAAACCAAAACACTCATTATTTTCTTCTCTAGAGAGAGTTTTTACCTTATGGATCTGATCAGGAAAAAATAAAAACAATGTAAATAAATAACACAAAATATTTATTATCAACCATTTTAGCAATTTTAAAAAAATCACCCAGCCATTTTTTTTTAATGATTTTGCCTGTCTCATGATGAGTTGTGGAGTGTAGCATTTTTAAGAATTGAAGCCTGAGGGACTCAGGATGGACCCGGTGTCTGTCTGCAATGTGATGCTGGAGAACTTTGCACTTGTGGCCTCACTGGGTAAGTCCCTCATACCACAGCATCCCAGGCTGGGCTCTTTGCTTCCCCTTTTCTCCAGGAGCTGCTGTTTCCTTCCCACAGCCAGGTTGTGGACATTGCTCCCTTCCTAGCTTTTCTTGCATAGATGCTGTGGGTGCCAGGGCTGGACTGAGTGCATTCTCTGTCCCCTCCCCAGGCAGCCCCACTACCTGGTGCCCTAAAGCCTTGCAGGGAAGGAGATGGGGGCCAGGAGTCTTGCAATGAACCCAATAGATCCCACCAGGCTTGTCCTTGCCCTGGCAGCATGACTATGCAGAATCATTGCACCTCTCTGCCCCCTTCCCTCCTGGTGGCATTTCCTCATGCCTCACTGTGCTGGGAACTGCAGGACCAATGTGGTTACTATTTGCAGGGTCCACTGGGCTGTTCCTATAGGATCTTCTTCTGAGGCTCTTTTTGTAATACTAGTTTTCTTTCCTGGGGTCTGTCATGGGATGGGTTACTCTGCACTCCTGCCTTGTCTTTCCCTTAGGTCTTGCATTTTCCCAGACTCAGGTAGTTGTCTACTTGGGGCTGGAGGAAGAGACATGGATGCCTGACAAAGCTATGGGAGGCAGGACTCTGTGGGGGACTGGCTCTGGTAAGTGGGAAGTGAGGGATGGCTTAATGTCAGGGCTGGGTTCTCACGATTCCAGCAACCTTGCCAGTGTCCATCATTGTTTTTATACCAAGGGCAGGGGCCATAACTCTTTTCTGTTTTTTGCGTTCTTGACATTTTGCCCATTTATCTTTCCTACACTGACATCTGGCCAGGGCCGACTCCCACCTCGCTGATTTCCAGGTCTCACCTCTTCCTTTCCACTGTTCCCTCTGCAGTGTTCTCTAACCCTGAGCTACACATAATGTTTTGTGAGATGTGCACATAGCCTAAGTAGGTCTTGAACAGCTACTCAGTTGCAGTTGGTTTTCCTGAGTCTGGACACACCCTTTTGTTCAGTGCTCCTGTGTCACCAGCAGACAAGCTCCTGCTAAAAGCCATTGCAGAGAAGTTAGAGGGAGATGCAGCCTCTCCTTCCTGGGCTGCATCCCATCGCTGTGCCCTTGCTCCTCCCTAGACCTCCCCATTGTATCATGATGCCAGGCTTAGCGCAGTAGACTCTTTGTCACCTGTAATCCCTGTAGCCCCCCAAGAGTCCTGTGTACTTGTTCCTGCATTTGTAAGACACACACTGTGATAGGGCTGCCTCTCCCATGAAAGTCAGTCCTAGCCCAGGAGTCTTGCAATGAACCCAGTAGATCCCACCAGGCTGTATGTATATTTCAACAACATTTCTTTGCTTTTAGGTTGTTGGTTTTTAGTGGAGGATGAGGAGGCACCTTCTCAAGGATTGTCACAGGTCAGGGCTCCTAAGGCAGGTCCAGCTGCCCAGAAATCCTCCCCTTGTGGGATTTGTGGTCCAGTCATGAAAGACATTTTGCTCTTGGCTGAGCATCAGGGAACACACCTCGGGCACAAACTGCACACACAGGGGGCATGTGGGAGACAATTCTGGGTCAGTACAGACACCCCCTAGCATGAGAGGCAGCATAGTGGAGAGAAATGCCTCAGCAGGGATAAGGATAGGGCTTTGTTTGTTAAGAACTGCAGAGTCTATATGTCAGTGAATCCCTTCACATGTGGGTACTGTGAGAAGGACCTGCACAGGTCAGGCCTTCTCCAGTATCAGAAATACTGAGTGCAAGGAGGCATTTCACATTGGAGAAGGGTATCACAGGTTCTGTGGAAAGCCTTTAGCCACAGAAATAGGCTTTGTGAGTACCAGAGAGTCCACAGCAGAGAAAGATCTTACAAATGCAGCAAATGTGGGAAATTCTTCAGTCATAACTCTAGCCTTACTGTACACCGGAGAGTTCACGTGGGTTTAAAGCCTTATGGGTGCAGCAAATGTGGGAAAGCCTACAGAAAAAGCTCCCATCTTGTTCAACACAAGAAAGTTCACACTGGAGAGAGGCCTTATGAGTGCAGTGAATGTGGAAAAGCCTACAGCAGAAGCACCCACCTTGTTTGGCATAAAAACCTTCACCCTGGAGAAAGGGCTTACAGATGCAGTGAATGTGGGAAAGCCTATAGCAGCAAACACACACTCATTCAGTACCAGAGAGTCCACACTGGAGAAAGGCCTTACAAGTGCAGCAAATGTGTGAAATTATTTAGCCAGAATTCCAGCATGATTGTACACTCGAGAGTTCCCAGTGGAGCCAGGCCTTATGAATGCAGTGAATGTGGGAAATTATTTAACCATTACTCCAACCTTACTATACACTGTATAGTTCACATCTCAGCAAGGCCTTATGAATGCAATGAATGTGGGAAAGACTTTAGCTACAAACAGACTTGTCCAACACCAGAGAATTCACACTGGTGAAAGGCCCCATGAGTGTGGTGACTGTGGAAAAGCCTTCATCCAGAAATGCAGACTTGTTCAGCACTAGAAAATCCATAATAGAGAAAGGCCTTATGAATGCAGCAAATGTGGGAAATCCTTTAGACAAAGCTATGGCCTTATTGAACACCAGAGAATTCACACTGGGGCAAAGCCTTATAAGTGTAGTGAATGTGGGAAATGCTTCAGCTGCAAAATCACACTTGCTCAGCATTGGAGAATCCACACTGGAGAAAGGCCTTGTAAGTGTACTGAATGTGGGAAGGTTTTTAGCCAAAGCTCTGGCCTTATTGCACATCACAGAGTTCACACTGGTGAAAGGCCATATGAGTGCGTGGAATATAGGAAATCTTTTAGCCAAAGATCCAGCTTCATTTTACACCAGAGAGTTCACACTGGTGAAAGGCCCTATGCATGCAGTGAATGTGGGAAAGCCTTCAGCATTAAATCTACACTTGTTCAACACCTGAGCGTCCATACTAGAAAAAGACCTTATAAGTGTAGTGAATGTAGGAAATTATTTAGCCACAAGTCCAGCCTCATTAAATATAAAAAAAATCACATTGGAGAAAAGCCTTAAACCAACAGCCTATGTGGTGCCAGAAAGTTCACCCTGGAGGAAGGCCTTGGAATGCAAGGAGTGTGCTGTCTGCTTGGTCCACATAGTGGGTGACACCGGACAGAAGCTCTGAAAGTAGCCTTTGTGTAGTAGCTATCAGCCAAAAGTTAATCTCACATCTGGACATCCATGCTGGAGAGATTCCCTGCGAGTGCCAGGTTAGTGGGAAGCTTTCAGGAGTTGCATTGCACTTTCTAACCTGCCCAAGGCTTTTACCTGAGTTCTGTCACTGCCAGTACCTGTGGGAGAAGCCATTTCACCTCTACCAGCTGGCAAGTGTACCTTAGGTTACCCAGGGTGCTCAGTGAAGGCAGACCTCTGTACTCCCTCCGCTTCCCTGGAGGAAATCATGAGTGGGCTGAGGCCATTGGAGACCACCAAAATTACATTCACACACTGCATGTGATTCATAGAGGTGGGGGCAACAAAATAGAGGGTATGTGCCCCATCTAAACATGCTTCCAGAGTGTGCTATAACTGTGAGGCATGAGGGTACACAGATATTCTCAGGACTTCCAGATTTAGTCTATCCTATGCACAAGGTCAATGGCAGAGAAAATAATCTGAATGTGTTCTGGATTGCTGAGGCTGTTTTGGCTGTTCACCTCTAGGCCACTGCTACACAAGAAACTGGAGACAGAGAGGAGAGATTGGAGTCTAGGTGTGTGACTTCTGTGACTCACAAACAAGTTTTATTGCTCACTAGTCTTTGCTCCCATTGAAGCAGGGCTGTCCCTTCCAAAGAATGAGAATAGTTATGGTGGAGTCCCTTATATATGTGCTAAATCTTCTGGTTTTTCAAGAGAAGCAGAAGATCTAGATTTTTTATGTGGAGCCATTTTTTTTAAAGCTCTATTGAGATATTGTCTTGCAGTAAACTGTGCGTATTTAAAATGTAAATGTATTAAGTGTTATCTAATGTATACACCCAGGAAACCATCACCATAATCATGATAATGAGCAGATTCATCACCTGCCAAGTCATCTCAGCCCCCTTTAAAATCCTACTTTCCCTCCCTCCCTGGCACCCCATTCCCACAAACATTGATTTACTGTCTTTTGCTATAGACTTATTTTCTTTTTCTAAAACTTTACATAAATGGAATAACAAAATGCTTACTGTTTTTTGCTTTTTTCTCACTCAGCATAATTATTTTGAGATTCCTCCATGTTGCATGTATCAATACTTCATTGTTTTATTACAGACTTGTGTATAGCTTTATATAGATACTCCACAATTTTTCAGTTCATTTGTTAAAGGACATTTGGATTGCTTCTAGTTTGGGGCTATTACCAATAAAGCTGCTATCAACATTCATGTACTAGTCTTTCTTATATGTTAATACCTAGGAGTAACAGGACAGAGTGTTTCATTTCTACCTGTGGGATGTTAATTTATACAGGTGAATAAGTGACAACACAGAGAAGCCAGTGCCATTGAAATAATTCACCATTCACATTTTCCAAGAGAAGGAAAGGCATCATGCCACAGAGGGCCACATGGAAAGCACCAGTGCTGGTCAGGAGGCAGGAGCAAGGGGAAAGCATAGAGCACAGACTTTATTGGGATTTCCATGGAAAAGACCAGGCAGGGCAGAGTGAGCAGCTTATGATTAGCTAGTTTGCATAATTTCAGCAGGCTTTGGCCTATAGGGTTGGTCTCTGGTTACCTGGTACCTAGTCCTGGGGTGCTTTAGTGCAGGAGAGAGATTGGCGAGGGGTGTGAAAGTTGGATAAAGAGGTAATTAGGGCTGTAGACTCTGGACTGGTTGGTTGTATATGAGAGAGGTGCTCTGGGTCAAGCCTTTTGCCATCTCTAAGAAAGGGCTAGCCCTGGGAGGGGCAGTATCTCCAGAGCCAGCAAACTTTTAAAGATGTCACCATAAAATACAGAAAATAAGCATAAGCACACCAACTTACAGGGTAAGTGGATGTTTACCTTTTTCAAACTGATTAATTGTGTTCCAAAGTGGTTATACTATTTTACATTCCCTCCACAGTGTTATGAGGATTTCAGGAACTCCATGTCCTCACCAACACTTGGTATGGTCAGTGTTTAATTTTCACCATTGTCATTTGGTGTGTAGTGGTATTTCTCCATGATTTTACTTTGTATCCCCCTAATGACTAATGTTTACAGTTTTTATGTGTACTACTGCCATCCCTCTGTCTTCTTTGGTTAAGTGTTCAAATCTTTTGCCCATTAAAACTTTTTTCTTTGTTTTATTATTAAGTTTTGAGGGTTCTTAATAAATATTGAATACAAGTCCTTCTTCAGATATGTGATTTGCCAGTATAGTCTTCTAGTCTATGGATCTTTTTTACCTTCATCTTAACAGAGTCTGTCCTATAGCAGAAATTTTTACTGTTGACAAAGTTGAATGTGTTATTTTTCCTTTGGTTGAACATATTTTTGATATATATTTTGGAAGTATTTGCCAAGATTTAAGAAATTATCTCATGTTACTTAATTAAAGTTTTGTACTTTTAGGTTTATAATCCATTTTGAGGTAGTTCTTGAATATTGTATACTGTGTGAGGTTTGGCATCACAGCTTTACAGTGTTGTTTTTTGGTTTTTGTTTTAATACAGATGTCCAGTTCATTCAACAACATTTTTTTAAAACACGATCTTCACTGAGTTGCCTTTGCACCTTTCTTTAAAATTATTTGATCTTATGTTTGTTGGTCTATTTCTGCAGTTTCTTAATCTGTATTTTTGCTAATATTTTAAAGTCTTATTTAACATAATTTTATACTATGTCTTTAAATCAGGCAATGTAATCCTTTAACTTTGTACTTCTTTTTAAATTTTTTCTGTTTTTATTTTGTTTTGTTTTTGGCTTTTCTAAGTTCTTCACATTTCCATGTGAATTTTAGAATTTAGTTGTCATTTTCTAATAAAAGCATTGTGGATTTTGTTTGGGATTGCATTGAATATATGTATATCAATTTGAAGAGAATTTTAACGTTAACAATATTGAGTGTTCTAACCCATAAATGTAGTGTATCCCTCCCTTTATTTAGATCTTTAATTTTTCTCAGCAATCTTTTATAGTTTTCAGTGTATATATCTTGCACATCTTATATGTCTCAAGTATATGTTGTATGCTCTTGTAAAAAGTACTCTTAAATTTCAATATTAAATTGGTCATTGTTAGTACATAGAAATACAATTTTTATAGAAATATTCATTATCTACCCTGTAAACCAGAGGTGTCAAATCTTTTGGCTTCCCTGGCCCGCATTGGAAGAATTGTCTTGGGCCAGAGATAAAATATACAAAGACTAATGACAGAATGATGAGCTAAAAAAAAAATTGTAAAAAAAAATCTCATAATGTTTTAAGAAAGTTTACAAATTTCTCTTTTTTTTATTATACTTTAACTTTTAGGGTACATGTGCACAACATGCAGGTTTGTTACATAAGTATACATGTGCCATGTTGGTGTGCCCCACCGGTTAACTCGTCATTTAACATTAGGTATATCTACTAATGCCATCCCTCCCCCCTCCCCCCACCCCACAACGGGCCCCGGTGTGTGATCTTCCCCTTCCTGTGTCCATGTGTTCTCATTGTTCAATTCCCACCTATAAGTGAGAACATGCGGTGTTTGGTTTTTTTGTCCTTGTGATAGTTTGCTAAGAATGATGGTTTCCAGCTTCATCCATGTCCCTACAAAGGACATGAACTCATCATTTTTTATGGCTGCATAGTATTCCATGTGCACACATTTTCTTAATCCAGTCTATCATTGTTGGACATTTGGGTTGGTTCCAAGTCTTTGCTATTGTGAATAGTGCTACAATAAACATACATGTGCATGTGTCTTTATAGCAGCATGTTTTATAATCCTTTGGGTATATACCCAGTAATGGGATGGCTGGGTCAAATGGTAATACTAGTTCTAGATCCCTGAGGAATTGCCACACTGACTTCCACAATGGCTGAACTAGTTTACAGTCCCACCAACAGTGCAAAAGTGTTCCTATTTCTCCACATCCTCTTCAGCACCTGTTGTTTCCTGACTTTTTAATAATCACCATTCTAACTGGTGTGAGATGGTATCTCATTGTGGTTTTGATTTGCATTTCTCTGATGGCCAGTGATGATGAGCATTTTTTCATGTGTCTGTTGGCTGCATAAATGTCTTTTTTTGAGAAGTGTCTGTTCATATCCTTCACCCACTTTTTGATGGGGTTGTTTTTTTCTTGTAAATTCGTTTGAGTTCATTGTAGATTCTGGCTATTAGCCCTTTGTCAGATGAGTAGGTTGTGAAAATTTTCACCCATTGTGTAGGTTGCCTGTTCACTCTGATGGTAGTTTCTTTCGCTGTGCAGAAGCTCTTGAGTTTAATTAGATCCCATTTGTCAATTTTGGCTTTTGTTGCCATTGCTTTTGGTGTTTTAAACATGAAGTCCTTGCCCATGCCTATGTCCTGAATGGTATTGCCTAGGTTTTCTTCTAGGGTTTTTGCAGTTTTGGGTCTAACATTTAAGTCTTTAATCTATCTTGAATTGATTTTTGTATAAGGTGTAAGGAAGGGATCCAGTTTCAGCTTTCTACATATGGCTAGCCAGTTTTCCCAGCACCATTTATTAAATAGGGAATCCTTCCCCATTGCTTGTTTTTCTCAGGTTTGTCAAAGATCAGATAGTTGTAGATATGCAGCATTATTTCTGAGGGCCCTGTTCTGTTCCATTAGTCTACATCTCTGTTTTGGTACCAGTACCTTGCTGTTTTGGTTACTGTAGCCTTGTAATATAGTTTGAAGTCAGGTAGCATGATGCATCCAGTTTTGTTCTTTTGGCTTAGGATTGACTTGGCAATGCAGGCTCTTTTATGATTTCATATGAACTTTAAAGTAGTTTTTTCCAATTCTGTGAAGAAAGTCATTGGTAGCTTGATGGGGATGGCACTGAATCTATAAATTACCTTGGGCAGTATGGCCATTTTCATGATATTGATTCTTCCTACCCATGAGCATGGAATGTTCTTCCATTTGTTTGTATCCTCTTTTATTTCATTGAGCAGTGGTCTGTAGTTCTCCTTGAAGAGGTCCTTCACATCCCTTGTAAGTTGGATTCCTAGGTATTTCATTCTCTTTGTAGCAATTGTGAATGGGAGTTCACTCATGATTTGGCTCTGTTTGTCTGTTATTGGTGTATAAGAATGCTTGTGATTTTTGTACATTGATTTTGTATCCTGAGACTTTGCTGAAGTTGCTTATCAGCTTAAGGAGATTTTGGGCTGAGACAATGGGGTTTTCTAGATATACAATCATGTCATCTGCAAACAGGGACAGTTTGACTTCCTCTTTTCGTAACTGAATGCCCTTTATTTCCTTCTCCTGCCTAATTGCCCTGGCCAGAACATCCAACACTATGTTGAATAGGAGTGGTGAGAGAGGGCATCCCTGTCTTGTGCCAGTTTTCAAAGGGAATGCTTCCAGTTTTTGTCCATTCAGTATGATATTGCCTGTGGGTTTTTCATAGATAGCTCTTATTATTTTGAGATACGTCCCATCAATACCTAGTTTATTGAGAGTTTTTAGCATGAAGGGTTGTTGAATTTTGTCAAAGGCCTTTTCTGCATCTATTGAGATACTCATGTGGTTTTTGTCTTTGGTTCTGTTTATATGCTGGATTACATTTATTGATTTGCATATATTGAACCAGCCTTGCATCCCAGGGATGAAGCCCACTTGATCATGGTGGATAAGCTTTTTGATGTGCTGCTGGATGCGGTTTGCCAGCATTTTATTAAGGACTTTTGCATCAATGTTCATCAAGGATATTGGTCTAAAATTCTCTTTTTTGGTTGTGTCTCTGCCCTGCTTTGGTATCAGGATGATGCTCGTCCCATAAAATGAGTTAGGGAGGATTCCCTCTTTTTCTATTGATTGGAATAGTTTCAGAAGGAATGGTACCAGTTCCTCCTTATATCTCTGGTAGAATTCAGCTACGAATCCATCTGGTCCTGGATTCTTTTTGGTTGGTAAGCTATTGATTATTGCCACAATTTCAGCTCCTGTTATTGGTCTATTCAGAGATTCAACTTCTTCCTGGTTTAGTCTTGAGAGAGTGTATGTGTCAAGGAATTTATCCATTTCTTCTAGATTTTCTAGTTTATTTGCATAGAGGTGTTTGTAGTATTCTCTGATGGTAGTTTGTATTTCTGTGGGATCGGTGGTGATATCCCCTTTATCATTTTTTATTGCATCTATTTGATTCCTCTCTCTTTTTTTCTTTATTAGTCTTGCTAGCAGTCTATCAATTTTGTTGATGCTTTCAAAAAAACCAGCTCCTGGATTCATTAATTTTTTGAAGGGTTTTTTCTGTCTCTATTTCCTTCAGTTCTGCTCTGATTTTTGTTATTTCTTGCCTTCTGCTAGCTTTTGAATGTGTTTGCTCTTGCTTTTCTAGTTCTTTTAATTGTGATGTTAGGGTGTCAATTTTGGATCTTTCCTGCTTTCTCTTGTGGGCATTTAGTGCTATAAATTTCCCTCTATACACTGCTTTGAATGTGTCCCAGAGATTGTTACGTTGTGTCTTTGTTCTTGTTGGTTTCAAAGAATATCTTTATTTCTGCCTTCATTTCGTTATGTACCCAGTAGTCATTCAGGAGCAGGTTGTTCAGTTTCCATGTAGTTGAGTGGTTTTGAGTGAGTTTCTTAATCCTGAGTTCTAGTTTGATTGCACTGTGGTCTGAGAGACAGTGTGTTATAATTTCTGTTCTTTTACATTTGCTGAGGAGTGCTTTACTTCCAACTGTGTGGTCAGTTTTGGAATACGTGTGGTGTGGTGCTGAAAAGAATGTATATTCTGTTGATTTGGGGTGGAGAGTTCTGTAGATGTCTATTAGGTCCGCTTGGTGCAGAGGTGAGTTCAATTCCTGGGTATCCGTGTTAACTTTCTGTCTCATTGATCTGTCTAATGTTGACAGTGGGGTGTTAAAGTCTCCCATTATTAATATGTGGGAGTCTAAGTCTCTTTGTAGGTCACTCAGGACTTGCTTTATGAATCTGGGTGCTGCTGTATTGGGTGCATATATATTTAGGAGAGTTAGCTCTTCTTGATGAATTGATCCCTTTACCATTATGTAATGGCCTTCTTTGTCTCTTTTGATCTTTGTTGGTTTAAAGAGTGTTTTATCAGAGATAGGATTGCAACCCCTGCCTTTTTTTGTTTTCCATTTGCTTGGTAGATCTTCCTCCATCCTTTTATTTTGAGCCTATGTGTGACTCTGCACGTGAGTTGGGTTTCCTGAATACAGCACACTGATGGGTCTTGACTCTTTATCCAATTTTCCAGTCTGTGTCTTTTAATTGGAGCATTTAGTCCATTTACATTTAAAGTTAATATTGTTATGTGTGAATCTGATACTGTCATTGTGATGTTAGCTGGTTATTTTGCTCGTTAGTTGATGCAGTTTCTTCCTAGTCTCAATGGTCTTTACATTTTGGCATGATTTTGTAGCGGCTGGTACCGGTTGTGCCTTTCCATGTTTAGTGCTTCCTTCAGGAGCTCTTGTAGGGCAGGCCTGCTGGTGAAAAAATCTCTCAGCATTTGCTTGTCTGTAAAGGATTTTATTTCTCCTTCACTTATGAAGCTTAGTTTGGCTGCACATGAAATTCTGGGTTGAAAATTCTTTTCTTTAAGAATGTTGAATATTGGCCCCCACTCTCTTCTGGCTTGTAGAGTTTCTGCCAAGAGATCCACTGTTAGTCTGATGGGCTTCCCTTTGTGGGTAACCTGACCTTTCTCTCTGGCTGCTCTGAACATTTTTTCCTTCATTTCAACTTTGGTGAATCTGATAATTATGTGTCTTGGAGTTGCTCTTCTCGAGGAGTATCTTTGCGGTGTTCTCTGTATTTCCTGAATCTGAATGTTGGCCTGCCTTGCTAGATTGGGGAAGTTCTCCTGGATAATATCCTGCAGAGTGTTTTCCAACTTGGTTCCATTCTCCCCGTCACTTTCAGGTACACCAATGAGACGTAGATTTGGTCTTTTCACATAGTCACATATTTCTTGGAGGCTTTGTTCATTTCTTTTTATTCTTTTTTCTCTAAACTTCCCTTCTCAATTCATTTCATTCATTTCATCTCCTATCACTTATACCCTTTCTTCCAGTTGGTTGCATCAGCTCCTGAGGCTTCTGCATTCTTCACATAGTTCTCAAGCCTTGGCTTTCAGCTCCATCAGCTCCTTTAAGCATTTCTCTGTATTGTTTATTCTAGTTATACATTCGTCTAAAGTTTTTTCAAAGTTTTCAACTTCTTTGCCTTTGGTTTGAATTTCCTCCTGTAGCTCAGAGTAGTTTGATCGTCTGAAGCCTTCTTCTCTCAACTCGTCAAAGTCATTCTCTGTCCAGCTGTGTTCCGTTGCTGGTGAGGAACTGCGATCCTTTAGAGGAGGAGAGGCACTCTGCATTTTAGAGTTTGCAGTTTTTCTGCTCTGTTTTTTCCCCACCTTTCTGGTTTTATCTACTTTTGGTCTTTGATGATGGTGTACAGATGGGTTTTTGGTGTGGATGTCCTTTCTGTTTGTTAGTTTTCCTTCTAACACACAGGACCCTCAGCTGCAGGTCTGTTGGAGTTTGCTAGAGGTCCACTCTAGACCCTGTTTGCCTGGGTATCAGCAGCGGTGTCTGCAGAACCACGGATTTTTGTGATCTGCGAATGCTGCTCTCTGATCGTTCGTCTGGAAGTTTTGTCTCAGAGGAGTACCTGGCCATTTGAGGTGTCAGTCTGCCCCTACTGGGGGGTGCCTCCCAGTTAGGCTGCTCGGGGGTCAGGGGTCAGGGGTCAGGGACCCACTTGAGGAGGCAGTCTGCCTGTTCTCAGATCTCCAGCTGTGTGCTGGGAGAACCACTGCTCTCCTCAAAGCTGTCAGACAGGGACATTTAAGTCTGCAGAGGTTACTGTTGTCTTTTTGTTTGTCTGTGCCCTGCCCCCAGAGGTGGAGCCTAGAGAGGCAGGCAGGCCTCTTTGAGCTGTGGTGGGCTCCACCCAGTTCGGGCTTCCCGGCTGCTTTGTTTACATAAGCGAGCCTGGGCAATGGCGGGCGCCCCTCCCCTAGCCTCGCTGCTGCTTTGCAGTTTGATCTCAGACTGCTGTACTAGCAATCAGCAAGACTCTGTGGGCATAGGACCCTCCGAGCCAGGTATGGGATATAATCTCCTGGTGCGCTGTTTCCTAAGCCCATCGGAAAAGTGCAGTATTCAGGTGGTAGTGGCCCTATTTTCCAGGTGCCATCTGTCACCCCTTTCCTTGACCAGGAAAGGGAACTCCCTGACCCCTTGCACTTCCCGAGTGAGGCAATGCCTCACCCTGCTTTGGCTGGTGCACAGTGCGCTGCACCCTCTGTCCTGTGCCCACTGTCTGGCACTCCCTAGTGAGATGAACCCAGTACCTCAGATGGAAATGCAGAAATCACCCGTCTTCTGTGTCGCTCATGCTGGGAGCTGTAGACCGGAATTGTTCCTATTTGGCCATCTTGGCTCCTTCCCCAGTTAGCTCTTCTTGTTGAATTGATCCCTTTACCATTATGTAATGGCCTTCTTTGTCTCTTTTGATCTTTGTTGGTTTAAAGTCTGTTTTATCCGAGACTAGGATTGCAACCACTGCTTTTTTGTTTTGTTTTGTTTTCCATTTGCTTGGTAGATCTTCCTCCATCCCTTTATCTTGAGCCTATGTGTCTCTGCACGTGAGATGGATCTCCTGAATACAGCACACTGATGGGTCTTGACTCTTTATCCAATTTGCCAGTCTGTGTCTTTTAACTGGAGCATTTAGCCCATTTACATTTAAGGTTAATATTGTTATGTGTGAATTTGATCCTGTCATTATGATGTTAGCTGGGTATTTTGATCATTAGTTGATGCAGTTTCTTCTTATCATTGATGGTCTTTACAATTTGGCATGCTTTTGCAGTGGCTGGTACCAGTTGTTCCTTTCCATGTTTACTGCTTCCTTCAGGAGCTCTTTTAGGGCAGGCCTGGTGGTGACAAAATCCCTCAGCATTTGCTTGTCTGTAAAGGATTTTATTTCTCCTTCACTTATGAAGCTTAGCTTGTCTGGATATGAAATTCTGGGTTGAAAATTCTTTTCTTTAGGAATGTTGAATATTGGCCCCCACTCTCTCTTCTGGCTTGTAGAGTTTCTGCCGAGAGATCAGCTGTTAGTCTGATGGGCTTCCCCCTGTGGGTAACCCGACCTTTCTCTCTGGCTACCCTTAACATTTTTTCCTTCGTGTCAACTTTGAGGAATCTGAAAATTATGTGTCTTGGAGTTGCTCTTCTCAAGGAGTATCTTTGTGGCATTCTCTGTATTTCTTGAATCTGAGTGTTGGCCTGCCTTGCTAGATTGGGGAAGTTCTCCTGGATAATACCCTGCAGAGTGTTTTCCAACTTGGTTCCATTCTCCCCATCACTTTCAGGTACACCAATCAGACATAGATTTGGTCTTTTCACATAGTCCCATATTTCTTGGAGGCTTTGTTCATTTCTTTTTATTCTTTTTTCTCTAAACTTCTCTTCTCACTTCATTTATTTGATCTTCCGTCACTGATACCCTTTCTTCCAGTTGATCGAATTGGCTACTGAGGCTTGTGCATTCATCACGTAGTTCTCATGCCGTGGTTTTCAGCTCCATCAGGTCCTTTAAAGACTTCTCTACATTGGTTATTCTAGTTAGCCATTCGTCTAATTTTTTTTTCAAGGTTTTTAACTTCTTTGCCGTGGGTTCAAACTTCCGCCTTAACTCAGAGTAGTTTGATCATCTGAAGCCTTCTTCTCTCAACTCATCAAAGTCATTCTCTGTCCATCTTTGTCCCATTGCTGGTGAGGAGCTTCATTCCTTTGGAGGAGGAGAGGCAGTCTTATTTTTAGAGTTTCCAGTTTTTCTGCTCTGTTTTTTCCCCACCTTTGTGGTTTTACCTACCTTTGGTCTTTGATGATGGTGATGTACAGATGGGGTTTTGGTGTGGATGTCCTTGTTTTCCTTCTAACAGTCAGAACCCTCAGCTGCAGGTCTGTTGGAGTTTGCTGGAGGTCCACTCCAGACCCTGTTTGCCTGGGTATCAGCAGTGGAGGCTGCAGAACGGTGGATATGGGTGAACAGCAAATGTTGCTGCCTGATCATTCCTCTGGAAGTTTTGTCTCAGAGGAGTACCCGGCCGTGTGAGGTGTCAGACTGCCCCTACTGGTGGATGCCTCCTAGTTAGGCTACTTGGGGGTCAGGGACCCACTTGAGGAGGCAGTCTGTCCATTCTCAGATCTCAAGCTGCGTGCTGGGAGAACCACTACTCTCTTCAAAGCTGTCAGACAGGGATATTTAAGTCTGCAGAGGTTTCTGCTGCCTTTTGTTTGGCTATGCCCTGCCCCCAGAGGTGGAGTCTACATAGGCAAGCAGGCCTCCTTGAGCTGCATTGGGCTCCACCCAGTTCGTGCTTCCTGGCTGCTTTGTTTACCTACTCAAGCCTTGGCAATGGCAGGTGCCCCTCCCCCAGCCTCACTGCTGCCTTGCAGTTTGATCTCAGACTGCTGTGCTAGCAATGAGTGAGGCTCTGTGGGCATAGGACCCTCCAAGCCAGGCATGGGATATAATCTCCTGGTGTGTGGTTTGCTAATACCATTGGAAAAGTGCAGTATTAGGGTGGGAGTGACCTGATTTTCCAGGTGCCATCTGTCACCCCTTTCTTTGACTAGGAAAGGGAATTCCCTGACCCCTTGTGCTTACCAGGTGAGGCGATGCCTCTCCCTGCTTCAGCTCACACTCACACAGCACCCACTGTCTTCCACCCACTGTCCAACACTTCCCAGTGAGATGAACCTGGTACCTCAGTTGGAAATGCAGAAGTCACCCATCTTCTGCATCACTCACACTGGGAGCTGTAGACTGTAGCTGTTCCTATTTGGCCATCTTGGCTCCACCCCACTTCTTTTATAATGTTAAGGGTTTTGCTGCAAACTGAAGAAATGTTATTAAGTAGAATAAGCAGATAATACTCTGAGTAATACCTCAGATAACAAGAATGCAACACTGTGGTGCATTGGCCAGGAAAGGAAACATCAGAAAGATGAGTAGGAGAGGACCTCCAACACTTTACTTTCATTTCCAAGGCTCCTTATCCTCTGTTTTTTTCTTGTAAGATCAAACAAAACACTGGGCCCCTGTCAGCCAATTAAAAGCTTCTAGAATGGCTGCCAGCCTTACAAGACAGGGGACAGGCTTGATGGACAGGACTTTATCAATCCCCCATCACTCTTGGGTGTTGGGAATGTTGGCTCTGTTCCAACCTAGCTCCCTTTCACAGAAGATCTAGCCATTGTGTGGGGCTGGAAGAAGGTCCTGGGGCAACTGAAGGCATCTGGCCGAGGCTGCACCTTGGTGTTACCTGAAGACTCCTGGACTAACTCCAGTCCCCAACAGCCCACCAGGACTTCCAGACTTTCCTATCACATTTTCTTCCTTTCTTTTCTTTTTTGCAGCTCTCATCTCTCCTAACCCTTCTTCGTATGCTATGTTGAGGGAGTTTTTACAGCCTGGGGAGATAACCTTGTTGGGTAAATTTAGCAAGTGCCTTAGTAACCAGGAATGTAACTCAAAGAATTGCTGCTTCTGTGATTTCCTTGAGATGGGGGGATTTCAAGATTTCAACTAAACTTTTGACTAAACTAAATTAAACTGAACTAAACTTTCACCTAGTAAGGGCTTTTTTGTTCCCCAATGATAGTCATTCATGGCACTCTATAGGAGGATATTTCACCCTGAGTGAATACCCTCCTCTCCATTTGGGTCGTTTTATTCCTCCACATAAAAGCTCAGCACTGCCCAGTGAATTTAAACAGTTCCTCCATGAGACAAATTGTATTTTTGCTGGGAGGCATATTGTGGGGACAGCCCACCAAGCCCCACACCTCTCTGCCTGGAAAGAATTTGGAGTCACAGTTTTTACCTAACATTTCAGTTATTGCCAAACCACCTAGCGAAATAGGATTTTTCTGTGTTGGGGGGCCCTATTGACCCTTTTCCCAAAACCTCTAGTTCCCCAACTCTTTTTCCTCCTGCATCCCTCTATAAGTGATCAGACCCCATGCCCTATTTGTAGGCAGGAAAACTTCACTTTCAATAGTCAGGAGGAAGCTGCCCTTGAGAGACAAATTCTAGGCTCAGTACTGTCCTCATCAAAGGTAGGACAGCCATTTAATCCTTATATTTTTTGAGGCACCTGTCCTACACACAACTACATTGGCATTTAATCAAAAGAGGATTTTATGCTTAGAAGTCAATTGGTCCCATTCTCTGGGAAATCAGGGCTTTGCTAGGGCCACAGTAAGAGAAGCCAGGGACAGAGTCAGGACACTCCTTCCATTAAATGGTCTTACTCAAATTCAATTACTGCACAATCCCTTCTGGGCCCCTGGGGTACCATGGGAGCCTTTTAGGTCGAGTAGGCCTAGGATACCCAGAGATAGAGAGCTAGGGAATCTCACAGGTAAACATGACTACTCCTGCTGACTAGCTCCTCTGGATCCATGGGTGGTAATGCTTGCATCCATGGGCAGCACAATTGATGGCCACCAGGACCCAGAGGAGATGGGAGGAAAGAGGAGAAGGAGGACGCCCTTTCTACCTTTCTCTGTACCCTGGGTCACTCCAAAAGGAGGAAGTGGACTAAGGTATGCCTTTTCTCCCCTCTATTTCCAGATGCTTAACAACCCATCTTCAAGCCTGCACTTTCCTCAAGTGCAGCCTGGATCTCTTTTAATCCTCAGACCCTGAAGTTTGCTTTAGGAAAGTCCCAATTTCACTCACATATAGAGTATTTAAACTCTGCTGGAAGGATGTTAGGTTACTCTTAAATCAAACCCTAACTGCTGCTGAGAAACAGGTGGCCCTGCAGGCAACAAAGAAATTTGGAGATGAACTTTGTGTCTCATACAGTGCCAGGGAAGGGGAAGAGCCTTATCCAATTGGGAGAGTAATAGTGCCCTTAAAGGACCATAAATGTGACCATAATAATAGCATTGGTGAGTGGAGAAGAAAACTCTTTCAAATGCATATATTGGAGAAGCCACAAAGGACTATAGCCAAACCTATTAACTACTACAAGCTTTCCATAATAGATTTAAAAAAAACAAAACTAGATGAAAACCCCTCAGCCTTTTTGGAAAGGCTGAGAGAAGCTTTAGTGAAACACACCTTTCTATCTCTCATTTCATTTGAAGGACAGCTAATCTTAAAGGACAAGTTTATTACTCAGGCAGCCCCTAATATCTGAAGGAAGTTGCAAAAAGAGGCCCTGTCCAAAGATCTCTCTGATTTTTCTCACCCTCAAGTTGAAGCTTTGCAGTATGTAGATGACATTCTCCTCTGTGCCCCAACTGAGAAAGTCTCAGGAAGACACTGAGGCTCTCCTCAATTTTTTAGCTGAAAGGGGATATAGGGTTTCAAAATTTAAGGCTCAGCTCTGTCAAACTTCAGTAACGTACCTATGTCTAGTCCTGTCAGAAGGAACAAGAGCACTAGGAAAGGAAATAATTAAGCCCATTTCCTCTTTGCCCTTCCCCAAATCCTTAAACATCTGAAGGGATTCTTAGGCATTACTGAATTTTGCAAACCAGGAATACCCAGGTACAGTGAGATAACTCGCCATTTATACCACCTCATAAAAGAAATGCAAGCAGCTAAAACTCAGTCCCTGACTTGGGAACCTGGGGCTCAAAAAGGCTTTAACCAGTTAAAACAAGCCTTGCTTAAAGCACCAGCCCTTAATCTTCCCATAGGAAAGACATTCAGTCTCTATGTATCAAAAAGGAAGAGAATGGCCCTGGGAGTTTTAACTCAGGCTCAAGGTCCAGCTCAACAGCCAGTAGGTTACCTAAGCAAGGAGCTTGAGTTGATGGCTAAATTACGGCCAGCCTGCCTCTGAGCAGTTACAGCAGTGGCTTTACTGGTGTCAGTGGCCACCAAGTTAACCATGAGGAATGACTTAACTGTATATAACCCACATAATGTGGCAGAACTGCTGTCCTCTAAGAGAAGTCCCTGACCAACAGATAATCACCTCCTCAAACATCAGGCTCTGCTGTTAGAGGAATCTACAGTCCAGTTAAAAAACCTGTCCTTGCCTGAACCCAGACACTTTCCTCCCAGAGGAAACTGAAGAACCTGAATATGGCTTTGAATAGTCATGCAAACCTATGCAGCCAAGGAGGACCTCAAAGAAACTCCCCTAGAAAGCCCAGAAGCCAGACATGCTGGTAAAAGGGTAAAAGTTTTTTTACAGTCAGACTTTTGGCCTCTCTGTCCCTGTGCAAACCAGTGAAAGGAATGATAAGAATCATTGTTTATATTTCCTGTAAAGTTTTTTAATTAACAAAAAAGGATATTCTTAAAGAATGCTCAGCTTAATTAAAAGTGGATATCCAAGTTATAGGTATATTTAAAAGATTTTTATGTTTTTCTCTCCGTGGATCTTGTTTTTCTGAAAAGCTTTTTTTTTCTCAGTCAACTAAATTACTTTTCTCCACTTTGTCTTGCCAGTCAATGCATGTATGAAAGGCCCTAGATAGCTTCTGATGGCCTGGGACTCCTTGGGAAAACAAAACAAAACACAACAACAAAAAAAAATGCCAAGGATTCCATTTTGGGAGAAATCTCTCTTTTCCTCATGAAACCCCAAGAATTAGAGGTGAATATAACCCACTCAAAATATCTTTTTGCCTTTCAGGTATGCCTATTTATTAGGCCCTAGAAACTGTATGCTTTCCTAGCCCTGTTCTTAAAGAGCTCACCCTGAGGCCAATAATCCAATTAGAAAATTGACAAACAAAAAACCTTACAACTGCTGGGTTTTCTTCTGTCTGTGTAGTCATATATATGTTACGTGTGTAATGGTTACATAAAAAAGTTATAATTAACTGGCTTTAAAAATAAGCACTTAGATAAAATATTTTTTGAAGGAAAAAGAAAAGCTGTAATGCCTTTTACTTCATGTGACTTTAATCTTTCAGGAATAGGAACACTATTTAAGGATTATAAATAAGGAATAGGAACATTCTCTTTTTTTGCATATAGCTTGAATTTATTTTGAAAGTTTTCCCAGTATACATTCTCATAAACATAATTACTGATTTCAAGTATTTTTGTAACTTTTGACATTATTGCCAAATGGTTTGATGTTAATACTATAAGATTTGCCCCATCTCCATCCCTGCTGGAACATCTCATGGCCCCAATTTCATTGCCAATTCATTGGAACTACGAATTATAATTTAAATGCTTTTTCCTAGGCAGAAAATTCATCTGACTTTTTTTTATATATACTTTAAGTTCTAGGGTACATGTGCACAATGTGTAGGTTTGTTACATATGTATACATGTGCCATGTTGGTGTGCTGCACCCATTAACTTGTCATTTACATTAGGTATATCTCCTAATGCTATCCCTCCCCCAACCCCCCCCCCACCCCATGAGAGGCCCTGGTGTGTGATGTACCCCACCCTGTGTCCAAGTGTTCTCATTGTTCAATTCCCACCTATGAGTTAGAACATGCAGTGTTTGGTTTTCTGTCCTTGCAATAGTTTGCTTAGAATGATGGTTTCCAGCTTCATCCATGTCCCTACAAAGGACATGAACCCATCCTTTTTTATGGCTGCATAATATTCCATAGTGTATATGTGCCACATTTTCTTAATCTAGTCTATCAGTCATTCACGGACATTTGGGTTGGTTCCAAGTCTTTGCTATTGTGAATAGTGCCTCAATAAACATATGTGTGCATGTGTCTTTTTTTTCATTTAAAGTTAATTAATTGCTTTTTTAAATTATACTTTAAGTTCTAGGGTACATGTGCACAATGTGCAGTTTTGTTATATATGTATACATGTGCCATGTTGGTGTGCTGCACCCATTAACACGTCATTTACATTAGGTATATCTCCTAATGCTATCCCTCCCCCCTCCCCTCAACCCATGACAGGCTCCAGTGTGTGGTGTTCCCCACCCTGTGTCCAAGTGTTCTCATTGTTCAATTCCCACCTATGAGTGAGAACATGCAGTGTTTCATCCCTTGTAAGTTGGATTCTTAGGTATTTTATTCTCTTTGAAGCAATTGTGAATGGGAGTTCATTCATCATTCGGCTCTCTGTTTGTCTGTTATTGGTTTATAGGAATGCTTGTGATTTTTGCACATTGATTTTCTATCCTGAGACATTGCTGAAGTTGCTTATCAGCTTAAGGAGATTTTGGGCTGAGATGATGGGGTTTTCTAAATATACAATCATGTCATCTGCAAACAGGGACAATTTGACTTCCTCTTTTCCTAATTGAATACGATTTACTTCCTTCACCTGGCTGATTGCCCTGCCCAGAACTTCCAACACTATGTTGAATAGGAGTGGTGAGAGAGGGCATCCCTGCCTTGTGCCAGTTTTCAAAGGGAATGCTTCCAGTTTTTGCCCATTCAGTATGATATTGCCTGTGGGTTTGTCATAAATAGCTCTTATTATTTTGAGATACGTCCCATCAATATCTAGTTTATTGAGAGTTTTTAGCATGAAGAGCTGTTGAATTTTGTCAAAGGCCTTTTCTGCATCTATTGAGATAATCATGTGGTTTTTGTCTTTGGTTCTGTTTATATGATGGACTACGTTTATTGATTTGCATATGTTGAACCAGCCTTTCATCCCAGGGATGAAGCCAACTTGATCGTGGTGGATAAGCTTTTTGATGTGCTGCTGGATTCTGTTTGCCAGTATTTTATTGAGAACTTTTGCATCAATGTTCATCAATGATATTCATCTAAAATTCTCCTTTTTTTGTTGTGTCTTTGCCAGGCTTTGCTATCAGGATGATGCTGGCCTCATAAAATGAGTTAGAGAGGATTCCATCTTTTTCTATTGATTGGAATAGTTTCAGAAGGAATGGTACCAGCTCCTCTTTGTACCTCTGGTAGAAATAAGCTGTGAATCTGTCTGGTCCTGGACTTTTTTTGGTTGGTAGGCTATTAGTGATTGCCTCAATTTCAGAGCCTGTTATGGGTCTATTCAGGGATTCAACTTCTTCCTGGTTTAGTCTTGGGAGGGTCTATGTGTTGAGGAATTTATCCATTTCTTCTAGATTTTCTAGTTTATTATCGTAGAGGTGTTTGTAGTATTCTCTGATGGTAGTTTGTATTTCTGTGGGATTGGTGGTGATATCTCCTTTATCATTTTTTATTGCATCTATTTGATTCTTCTCTCTTTTCTTCTTTATTAGTCTTGCTAGTGGTCTATCAATTTTGTTGATCTTTTCAAAAAACCAACTCCTGGATTCATTGATTTTTTGAAGGGTTTTTTTGTGTCTCTATCTCCTTCAGTTCTGCTCTGATCTTAGTTATTTCTTGCCTTCTGCTAGCTTTTGAATGTGTTTGCTCTTGTTTCTCTAGTTCTTTTAATTGTGATGTTAGGGTGTCAATTCTAGATCTTTTCTGCCTTCTCTTGTGGGCATTTAGTGCTATAAATTTCCCTCTGCTACCATTTCCCCACTGCTTTAAATGTGTCCCAGAGATTCTGGTATGTTGTGTCTTTGTTCTCACTGGTATCAAAGAACATCTTTATTTCTGCCTTCATTTCGTTATGTACCCAGTAGTCATTCAGGAGCAGATTGTTCAGTTTGCATGTAGTCGAGCGGTTTTGAGTGAGTATCTTAATCCTGAGTTCTAGTTTGATTGCACTGTGGTCTGAGAGACAGTTTGTTATAATTTCTGTTCTTTTACATTTGCAGAGGAGTGCTTTACCTCCAACTGTGTGGTCAATTTTGGAATAAGTGTGATGTGCTGAGAAGAATGTATATTCTGTTGATTTCAGGTGGAGAGTTCTGTAGATGTCTATTAGGTCCTCTTGGTGCAGAGCTGAGTTGAATTCCTGGATATCTTTGTTAACTTTCTGTCTCATTGATCTGTCTAATGTTGATAGTGGGATGTTAAAGTCTCCCATTATTATTGTATGGGAGTCCAAGTCTCTTTGTAGGTCTCTAAGGACTTGCTTTATGAATCTGGGTGCTCCTGTATTAAGTGCATATATATTTAGAATAGTTAGCTCTTCTTGTTGAAGTGATCCCTTTACCATTATGTAATGACCTTCTTCATCTCTTTTGATCTTTGTTGGTTTAAAGTCTGTTTTATCTGAGACTAGGATTGCAACCCCTGCTTTTTTGTTTTGTTTTGTTTTCCATTTGCTTGGTAGATCTTCCTCCATCCTTTTATTTTGAGCCTATATGTGTCTCTGCACATGAGATGGATCTCCTGAATACAACACACTGATGGGTCTTGACTCTTTATCCAATTTTCCAGTCTGTGTCTTTTAATTGGAGCATTTAGCCTATTTACATTTAAGGTTAATATTGTTATGTGTGAATGTGATCCTGTCATTATGATGTTAGCTGGTTATTTTGCTCATTAGTTGATGCAGTTTCTTCCTAGCATTGATGTCCTTACAATTTGGCATGTTTTTGCAGTGACTGGTACCAGTTGTTCCTTTCCATGTTTAGTGCTTCCTTCAGGAGCTCTTGTAAGGCAGGCCTGGTGGTGACAAAATCTCTCAACATTTGCTTGTCTGTAAAGGATTTTATTTCTCCTTCACTTATGAAGCTTAGTTTGGCTGCATATGAAATTCTGGGTTGAAAATACTTTAAGGATGTTGAATATTGGCCCCTACTCTCTTCTGGCTTGTAGAGTTTTTGCCAAGAGATCCACTGTTAGTCTGATGGGCTTCCCTTTGTGGATAACCCGACCTTTCTCTCTGGCTACCCTTAACATTTTTTCCTTCATTTCAACTTTGGTGAATCTGACAATTATGTGTCTTGGAGTTGCTCTTCTCAAGGTGTATCTTTGTGGCATTCTCTGTATTTCCTGAATTTGAATGTTGGCCTGCCTTGCTAGATTGGGGAAGTTCTCCTGGATAATATCCTGAAGCATGTTTTCCAACTTGGTTCCATTCTCCCCGTCACTTTCAGGTACACCAATCAGACATAGATTTGGTCTTTTCACATAGTCCCATATTTCTTGGAGGATTTGTTCATTTCTTTTTAATCTTTTTTCTCTAAACTTATCTTCTCACTTTATTGCATTCATTTGATCTTCAATCACTGATACCCTTTCTTCCACTTGATTGAATTGGCTACTGAAGCTTGTGCATGCATCATGTAGTTCTCGTGCCATGGTTTTAAGCTCCATCAGGTCATTTGAGGTCTTCTCTATGCTGTTTATTCTAGTTAGCCATTTGTCTAATCTTTTTTCAAGGTTTTTAGCTTCTTTGCAATGGGTTCGAACATCCTCCTTTAGCTCAGAGAAGTTTGTTATTACCAATTTTCTGAAAGCTTCTTCTCTCAACTTGTCAAAGTCATTCTCTTTCCAGCTTCGTTCCATTGCTGGTGAGGAGCTGTGTTCCTTTGAAGGAGAAGAGGCGCTCTGATTTTTAGAATTTTCAGCTTTTCTGCTATGGTTTCTCCCCATCTTTGTGGTTGTATCTATCTTTGGTCTTTGATGATGGTGACATTCAGATGGGGTTTTGGTGTGGATGTCCTTTCTGTTTGTTAGTTTTCCTTCTAACAGGACCCTCAGCTGCATGTCTGTTGGAGTTTGCTAGAGGTCCACTCCAGACCCTGTTTGCCTGGGTATCACCAGCAGAGGTTGCAGAACAGCAACTATTGCAAAACGGCAAATGTTGCTGCCTGATCCTTCCTCTGGAAACTTCATCTCAGAGGGGCACCCAGCTGTATGAGGTGTCAGTTGGCCCCTACTGGGAGGTGTCTCCCAGGTAGGCTACTCAGGGGTCAGGGACCCACTTGAGGAGGCAGTCTGTCCATTCTCAGATCTCATACTCCGTGCTGGGAGAGCCACTACTTTCTTCAAAGCTGTCAGCAGGGACATTTAAGTCTGCAGAAGTTTCTGCTGCCTTTTGTTCAGCTATGCCCTGCCCATAGAGGTGGAGTCTACATAGGCAAGCAGGCCTCCTTTAGCTGTGGTGGGCTCCACCCAGTTCAAGCTTCCCCACCACTTTGTTTACCTACTCAAGCCTCAGCAATGGTGGATGCCCCTCCCCCAGCCTCACTGCCACCTTGCAGTTTGATCTCAGACTGCTGTGCTAGCAGCAAGTGAGGCTTTGTGGGCATGGGACCCTCGAAGCCAGGCATGGGATATAATCTCCTGGTCTGCCATTTGCTAAGACCATTGGAAAAGTGCCATATTAGGGTGGAAGTTTCCCGATTTTCCAGGTACTATCTGTCACGGCTTCCATTGGCTAGGAAAGGGAATTCCCCGACCCCTTCTGCTTCCCAGGTGAGGTGTTGCCCCACCCTGCTTCATCTTACACTCCATGGACTGCAGCCACTGTCTGACAAGCCCCAGTGAGATGAACCCGGTACCTCAGTTAGAAATGCAGAAATCACCATTCTGTCTTCTGTGTTGCTCATGCTGATGTGTGCAGAATTGGTGGGTTCTTGGTCTCACTGACTTCAAGAATGAAGCCGTGGACCCTTGCAGTGAGTGTTACAGTTCTTAAAGGCAGTGTGTCTGGAGTTTGTTCCTTCCGATGTTTGGATGTGTTCAGAGTTTCTTCCTTCTGGTGGGTTCGTGGTCTCACTGGCTCAGGAGTGAAGCTGCAGACCTTCACGGTGAGTGTTACAGCTCTTAAGGTGGTGCATCTGTAGTTGTTCATTCCTCCCAGTGGGTTCATGGTCTCGTTGGCTTCAGGAGTGAAGCTGCAGACCTTTGCAGTGGGTGTTACAGCTCATAAAGGCAGTGTGGACCCAAAGAGTGAGCAGCAGCAAGATTTATTGCAAAGAGCAAAAAGACAAAGCTTCCACAGTGTGGAAGGGGACCCAAGAGGGTTGCCCCTGCTGGCTTGGGCAGCCTGCTTTTGTTCTCTTATCTGGCCCCACCCACATCCTGCTGATTGGCCCATTTTACAGAGAGCTGAGTGATCTGACAGGGTGCTGATTGGTGCATTTACAATCCCAGAGCTAGACACAAAGGTTCTCCATGTCCCCACTAGATTAGCTAGATACAGTGTCGACACAAAGGTTCTCCAAGTCACCACCAGAGTAGCTAGATACAGAGTGTCGATTGGTGCATTCATAAACCCTGAGCTAGACACAGGGTGCTGATTGGTGTGTTTACAAACCTTGAGCTAGATACAGAGCACCAATTGGTGTCTTTACAATCCCTTAGCTAGACATCAAAATTCTCCAAGTCCCCACCAGACTCAGGAGCCCAGCTGGCTTCACCCAGTGGATTCTGCACCGGGGCCACAGGTGGAGCTGCCTGCCAGTCCTGCACCGTGCGCCCGCACTCCTCAGCCCTTGGGTGGTTGATGGGACTGGGCGCCATGGAGCAGGGGGCAGTGCTTATCAGGGAGACTCGGGCTGCACAGGAGCCCACGGGGTGGGGGAGAGGCTCAGGCATGGCAGGCTGCAGGTCCCGAGCCCTGCCCCATGGGGAGGCAGCTAAGGCCCCGTGAGAAGTCAAGCACAGCAGCTGCTGGCCCAGGTGCTAAGCCCCTCACTGCCCAGGGCCAGCGGGGCCGGCCGGCCACTCTGAGTGTGGGGCCTGCCGAGCCCATGCCCACCTGGAACTTGCACTGGCCTGCAAGCACCACACGCAGCCCCAGTTCCTGCCCATGCCTCTCCCTCCACACCTCCCTGCAAGCTGAGGGAGCTGGCTCCAGCCCTGGCCAGCCCAGAAAGGGGCTCCCACAGTGCAGTGGCAGGGTGAAGGGCTCCTCAAGCATGGCCAGAGTGGGCACCAAGGTTGAGGAGGCACCGAGAATGAGCGAGGGCTGTTAACACATTGTCACCTCTCACTGGGAGCTGTAGACTGGAGCTGTTCCTATTCGGCAATCTTGGAACTGCAAGTCTCTACCCTGCTTGTTTAGTCAGTGCTCCTGGAGGTCATTAAAGCTCTACTTTGGATCCCACTTCTGACACCACCTGATAAAAGAAAAACTTCAGCTGAATTACATTTAAAGGAGTTTAATTAAGTAATGAATGATTCACAAACAGGGCAGTCCTCCAAAATCACAGCAGATTCACTGAGACTTACTGAAGTCTCTGTGTGATGAAAAAAGATTTATTGACAAAAAAAGGGAAGTGAGGTACAGAAACAACTGGCTTGGTTACAGCTTAACATTTGCCTTATTTGGACACAATTTGAACAGTTGGCTACATTTGACTGGCCAAAAAGTGATTGGCACAGGTGTGGGCTATGGTCAGTTTACACCTCCACTTGTAATAGTTCACAATGTACAGAAAAACCTTTAGGTCGAAAGAAAAACAAGTCTATTTCACTACTAAAATTATAAGAAAAAGCTCTAATTGATTGGCTTAAATAAAAGTAAGCACTTAAATATTTTATCAAAAAAAAAAAAACCAGAAGCAGCTGGGTGCGGTGGCTCATGCCTGTAATCCCAGCAGTTTGGGAGGCTGAGGCAGGCAGATCATGAAGTCAGGAGATCGAGACCATGGTGAAACCCCATCTCTACTAAAAATACAAAAAATTAGCCAGGCATGGTGGTGGGCGCCTGTAGTCCCAGCTACTCAGGAGGCTGAGGCAGGAGAATGGCGTGAACCTGGGAGGTGGAGTTTGCAGTGAGCCAAGATCACACCACTGCACTCCAGCCTAGGTGACAGAGCATCACTCCATCAGAAAAAAAAAAAAAGAAGCTAGCTCAAATGCCTTTTAGTTCATGTAACTTTAGTAATCTTTGGTAAATAAAACTAGTTTCAAAATTATTTTCAGTAATTTAAAATGTTAAAGTCATTATGTTAAATTAAGTAATCCTAGTTTTTCAATAGAAATTAGGGTTATTGGCCTAGCATGGTTGTTCATGCCTGTAATCCCAGCACTTTGGGAAGCTGAGACAGGAGGACTGCTTGAGTTCAGGAGTTGAAGACCAGCCTGGGCAACATAGCAAGATCTTGTCTCTACTAAAAATTAAAAAAATTAAAAATTGGCAGCCAAGATAGCCGAATAGGAACAGCTCCGGTCTACAGCTCCCAGCGTGAGGGATGCAGAAGATGGGTGATTTCTGCATTTCCATCTGAGGTACCGGGTTCATCTCACTAAGGAGTGCCAGACAGTGGGCACAGGACAGTGGGTGCAGTGCACTGTGCACAAGCTGAAGCAGGGCAAGGCATTGCCTCACTCGGGAAGCACAAGGGGTCAGGGAGTTCCCTTTCCTAGTCAAAGAAAGGGGTGACAGACGGCACCTGGAAAATTGGGTCACTCCCACCCTAATATTGCACTTTTCCAATGGGCTTAAAAAACGGCGCACCAAGAGGTTATATCCCACACCTGGCTCAGACGGTCCTACGCCCATGAAGTCTCACTGATTGCTAGCACAGCAGTCTGAGATCAAACTGCAAGGCGGCAGTGAGGCTGGGGGAGGGGTGCCCGCCATTGCCCAGGCTAGCTTAGGTAAACAAAGCAGCTGGGAAGCTCAAACTGTGTGGAGCCCACCACAGCTCAAAGAGGCCTGCCTGCCTCTCTAGGCTCCACCTCTGGGGGCAGGGCACAGACAAACAAAAAGACAACAGTAACCTCTGCAGACTTAAATGTCCCTGTCTGACAGCTTTGAAGAGAGCAGTGGTTCTCCCAGCATGCAGCTGGAGATCTGAGAATGGGCAGACTGTCTCCACAAGTTGGTCCCTGACCCCTGACCCCCGAGCAGCCTAACTGGGAGTCACCCCCCAGTAGGGGCAGACTGACACCTCACAAGGCTGGGTACTCCTCTGAGACAAAAATTCCATAGGAACGATCAGACAGCAGCATTCACGGTTCACGAAAATCTGCAGTTCTGCAGACACCGCTGCTGATACCCAGGCAAACAGGGTCTGGAGTGGACCTCTAGCAAGCTCCAACAGACCTGCCACTGAGGGTCCTGTCTGTTAGAAGGAAAACTAACAAACAGAAAGGACACCCACACCAAAAACCCATCTGTACATCACCATCATCAAAGACCAAAAGTGGATAAAACCACAAAGATGGAGATAAAACAGAGCAGAAAAACTGGAAACTCTTAAAAAGCAGAGCACCTCTCCTCCTCCAAAGGATCGCAGTTCCTCACCACCAATGGAACAAAGCTGGACAGTGAATGACTTTGACAAGTTGAGAGAAGAAGGCTTCAGATGATCAAACTACTCCGAGCTACAGGAGGAAATTCAAACCAAAGACAAAGAAGTTAAAAACTTTGAAAAAAATTTAGACGAATGTATAACTAGAATAACCAACACAGAGAAGTGCTTAAAGGAGCTGATGGAGCTGAAAGCCAAGGCTCAAGAACTACGTGAAGAATGCAGAAGCCTCAGGAGGTGATGTGATCAACTGGAAGAAAGAGTATCAGTGATGGACAATGAAATGAATCAAATGAAGCAAGAAGGAAAGTTTAGAGAAAAAAGAATGAAAAGAAATGAACAAAGCCTTCAAGAAATATGGGACTATGTGAAAAGACCAAATCTACGTCTGATTGGTGTACCTGAAAGTGACGGGGAGAATGGAACCAAGTTGGAAAACACTCTGCAGGATATTATCCAGGAGAACTTCCCCAATCTAGCAAGGCAGGCCAACATTCAGATTCAGGAAATATAGAGAATGCCACAAAGATACTCCTCAAGAAGAGCAACTCCAAGACACATAATTATCAGATTCACCAAAGTTGAAATGAAGGAAAAAATGTTAAGGGCAGCCAGAGAAAAATGTCAGGTTACCCACAAAGGGAAGCCCATCAGACTAACAGTGGATCTCTTGGCAGAAACTCTACAAGCCAGAAGAGAGTGGGGGCCAATATTCAACATTCCTAAAGAAAAGAATTTTCAACCCAGAATTTCATATGCAGCCAAACTAAGCTTCATAAGTGAAGGAGAAATAAAATCCTTTACAGACAAGCAAATGCTGAGGGATTTTGTCACCAGCAGGCCTGCCCTACAAGAGCTCCTGAAGGAAGCACTAAACATGGAAAGGAACAACTGGTACCAGCCACTGCAAAAGCATGCCAAATTGTAAAGACCATCAATGATAAGAAGAAACTGCATCAACTAATGATCAAAATACCCAGCTAACATCACAATGACAGGATCAAATTCACACATAATAATATTAACCTTAAATGTAAATGGACTAAGTGCTCCAATTAAAAGACACAGACTGGCAAATTGGATAAAGACTCAAGACCCTCCAGTGTGCTGTGTTCAGGAAACCCATCTCACATGCAGAGACACACATAGGCTTAAAATAAAAGGATGGAGGAAGATCTACCAAGCAAATGGAAAACAAAAAAAGGCAGAGGTTGCAATCCTAGTCTCAGATAAAACCGACCTTAAACCAACAAAGATCAAAAGAGACAAAGAAGGCCATTACATAATGGTAAAGGGATCAATTCAACAAGAAGAGCTAACTATCCTAAATATATATGCCCCTAATACAGGAGCACCCAGATTCATAAAGCAAGCCCTAGTGACCTACAAAGAGACTTAGACTCCCACACAATAATAATGGGAGATTTTAACACCCCACTGCCAACATTAGACAGATCAATGAGACAGAAAGTTAACAAGGATACCCAGGAATTGAACTCAGCTCTGCACCAAGCGGACCTAATAGACATCTACAGAACTCCACTCCAAATCAACAGAATATACATTTTTTTTCAGCACCACACCACACCTATTCCAAAATTGACCACATACTTGGAAGTAAAGCTCTCCTCAGCAAATGTAAAAGAACAGAAATGATAACAAACTGTCTCTCAGACCACGGTGCAATCAAACTAGAACTCAGGATTAAGAAACTCACTCAAAACCACTCAACTACATGGAAACTGAACAACCTGCTCCTGAATGACTACTGGGTACATAATGAAATGAAGGCAGAAATAAAGATATTCTTTGAAACCAACGAGAACAAAGACACAACATACCAGAATCTCTGGGACACATACAAAGCAGTGTGCAGAGGGAAATTTATAGCACTAAATGTCCACAGGAGAAAGCAGGAAAGATCCCAAATTGACACCCTAACATCACAATTGAAAGAACTAGAAGAGCAAGAGCAAACACATTCAAAAGCTAGCAGAAGGCAAGAAATAACGAAAATCAGAGCAGAACTGAAGGAAATAGAGACCAAAAAAAAAACCCTTCAAAAAATTAATGAATCCAGGAGCTGGTTTTTTGACAAGATCAACAAAATTGATAGACTGCTAGCAAGACTAATAAAGAAGAAAAGAGAGAAGGATCAAATAGATGCAATAAAAAATGATAAAGGGGATATCACCACTGATCCCACAGAAATGCAAACTACCATCAGAGAATACTACAAACACCTCTATGCAAATAAACTAGAAAATCTAGAAGAAATGGATAAATTCCTCGACACATACACCTCCCAAGACTAAACCAGGAAGAAGTTGAATCTCTGAATAGACTAATAACAGGCTCTGAAATTGTGGCAATAATCAATAGCTTACCAACCAAAAAGACTCCACGACCAGATGGACTCACAGCCAAATTCTACCAGAGGTACAAGGAGGAACTGGTACCATTCCTTCTGAAACTATTCCAATCAATAGAAAAAGAGGGAATCCTCCCTAACTCATTTTGTGGGACCAGCATCATCCTGATACCAAAGCTGGGCAGAGACACAACCAAAAAAGAGAATTTTAGACCAATATCCTTGATGAACATTGATGCACAAATCCTCAATAAAATACTGGCAAACAGAATCCAGCAGCACATCAAAAAGCTTATCCACCATGATCAAGTGGGCTTCATCCCTGGGATGCAAGGCTGGTTCAATATATGCAAATCAATAAATGTAATCTAGCATATAAACAGAACCAAAGACAAAAACCACACGATTATCTCAATAGGTGCAGAAAAGGCCTTTGACAAAATTCAACAACCATTCATGCTAAAAACTCTCAATAAATTATGTATCAATGGAACATATCCCAAAATAATAAGAGCTATCTATGACAAACCCACAGCCAATATCATACTGAATGGGCAAAAACTGGAAGCATTCCCTTTGAAAACTGGCACAAGGCAGGGATGCCCTCTCTCACCACTCCTATTCAACATAGTGTTGGATGTTCTGGCCAGGGCAATTAGGCAGGAGAAGGAAATAAAGGGTATTCAATTAGGAAAAGAGGAAGTCAAATTGTCCCTGTTGCAGATAACATGATTGTATATCTAGAAAACCCCATTGCCCCAGCCCAAAACCTCCTTAAACTGATAAGCAACTTCAGCAAAGTCTCAGGATACAAAATCAATGTACAAAAATCACAAGCATTCTTATACACCAATAACAGACAAACAGAGAGCCAAATCATGAGTGAACTCCCATTCACAATTGCTTCAAAGAGAATAAAATACCTAGGAATCCAACTTACAAGGGACATGAAGGACCTCTTCAAGGAGAACTACAAACCACTGCTCAATGAAATAAAAGAGGATACAAACAAATGGAAGAACATTCCATGCTCATGGGTAGGAAGAATCAATATCATGAAAATGGTCATACTGCCCAAGGTAATTTATGGATTCAATGCCATCCCCATCAAGCTACCAATGACTTTCTTCACAGAATTGGAAAAAACTACTTTAAAGTTCATATGGAACCAAAAAAGAGCCCGCATCGCCAAGTCAATACTCAGCCAAAAGAACAAAGCTGGAGGCATCATGCTACCTGACTTCAAACTATACTACAAGGCTACAGTAACCAAAACAGCATGGTACTGGTACCAAAACAGAGATATAGATCAATGGAACAGAACAGAGCCCTCAGAAATAATGCCACATATCTACAACCATCTGATCTTTGACAAACCTGAGAAAAACAAGCAATGGGGAAAGGATTCCCTATTTAATAAATGGTGCTGGGAAAACTGGCTAGCCATATGTAGAAAGCTGAAACTGGATCCCTTTCTTACACCTTATACAAAAATTAATTCAAGATGGATTAAAGACTTAAACATTATACCTAAAAACATAAAAACCCTAGAAGAAAACCTACGCATTACCATTCAGGACATAGGCATGGGCAAGGACTTCATGTCTAAAACACCAAAAGCAATGGCAACAAAAGCCAAAATTGACAAATGGGATCTAATTAAACTCAAGAGCTTCTGCACAGCAAAAGAAACTACCGTCAGAGTGAACAGGCAACCTACAGAATGGGAGAAAATGTTTGCAACCTACTCATCTGACAAAGGGCTAATATCCAGAATCTACAATGAACTCAAACAAATTTACAAGAAAAAAACAACCCCATCAAAAAGTGGGTGAAGGACATGAACAGACACTTCTCAAAAGAAGACACTTATGCAGCCAACAGACACATGAATAAATGCTCACCATCACTGGCCATCAGAGAAATGCAAATCAAAACCACAATGAGATACCATCTCACACCAGTTAGAATGGCAATCATTAAAAAGTCAGGAAACAACAGGTGCTGGAGAGGATGTGGAGAAATAGGAACACTTTTACACTGTTGGTGGGACTGTAAACTAGTTCAACCATTGTGGAAGTCAGTGTGGCAATTCCTCAGGGATCTAGAACTAGAAATACCATTTGACCCAGCCATCCCATTACTGGGTATATACCCAAAGGACTATAAATCATGCTGCTATAAAGACACATGCACACATATGTTTATTGCGGCATTATTCACAATAGCAAAGACTTGGAACCAACCCAAATGTCCAACAATGATAGACTGGATTAAGAAAATGTGGCACATATACACCATGGAATACTATGCAGCCATAAAAAATGAGGAGTTCATGTCCTTTGTAGGGACATGGATGAAATTGGAAATCATCATTCTCAGTAAACTATCACAAGGACAAAAAAACAAACACTGCATGTTCTCACTCATAGATGGGAATTGAACAATGAGAACACATGGACACAGGAAGGGGAACATCACAGTCTGGGGACAGTTGTGGGGTGGGGGGAGGGGGGAGGGATAGCATTAGGAGATATACCTAATGCTAAATGACGAGTTAATGGGTGCGGCACACCAGCATGGCACATGTATACATATGTAACTAACCTGCACATTGTGCACATGTACCCTAAAACTTAAAAGTATAATAAAAAAAATGCATAGATCTTAAAAAAAAAACAAAAAGAAAGAAAATGAAGAGATGATGGCCAGGCCCAATGGCTCACACCTGTAATCCCAGCACTTTGGGAGGCCAAGGGGGACAGATCACTTGAGGTCAGGAGTTTTGAGACCAGCTGGGCCAACATGGTGAAACCCATCTCTACTGAATATACAAAAATTAGCCGGGCATGGTGGCATGTGCCTGTTGTCCTGGCTGCTCAGGAGGCTAAGGCAGGAGAATCACTTGAACCCAGGAGGTGGAGGTTGCAGTGAGCCAAGATTGCACCACTGCACTCCACCCTGGGCAACAAAGTGAAACTCCATCTCAAAAAAAAAAAGAAAGAAAATGAAAAGATGGAAAAAATATTCCACACAAATGAAAATCAAAAGCAATCAGGAGTCACTAAGCTTATATCCAATAATGCAGATTTTAACGTAAAACTATAAGAAGAGACAAAGAAAGTCATTCATAATGATAAAAGGATAAATGACTCCATGACAAAGGATAATTAATAAGGGCTCAAGTGATACGGGATCAAATGGTAAAAGCTCAATCAATACACCAAGAGGGTATGACAATTCTAAATACATATGCACCCAACACTGGAACACAAAGAAATATAAAACAAATATTATTAGATTTACGGAGAGAGATGGACTCCAATACAATTACAGTTGGGGAGCTTCAACACCCCGCTCTCAGCAGTGAACAGATCATCTACACAGAAAATTGATAAACATTGGATTTATGCTGCACATTAGATCAAACAAGTCTAACAGACTTTTACAGACTATTTCATCCAACAACTGTAAAATATAAATTCCTTTCATAAGACCATTTAAAAAGAATGAATAAGGTTTAGTATTTGATAGTGCAACAGAGTGACAGTAGTGAATAATAATTTAATTGTACATTTTAAAATGATGAAAAGAATATGATTGGGTTATTTGTAACACAAAGGATAAATGCTTCAGGTGATAGATATTCCATTTACCCTAATGTGATTATTACATATTGAATGCATGCATCCAATATCATATCAAGTATCTATTCTGTGTACAATAAAATAACATTACAAATCAATAACAAGATAAATTTTCATCCAGGCACAGTGGCTCATGCCTGTAATCCCAGCACTTTGAGAGGCCGAGGTGGGCAGATTACAAGGTCAGGAGATCAAGACCATCCTGGCCAACATGGTGAAACCCGGTCTTTACTAAAATACAAAAAATTAGCCAGGTGTAGTGGTGCATGCCTGTAGGCCCAGCTACTTGGGAGGCTGAGGCAGGGGAAATCACTTGAATCCGGGAGGCAGAGATTGCAGTGAGCTAAAATCATGCTACTGCACTCCAGCCTGGCAAGAGTGAGACTCTATCCAAAAAAAAAAATGAATTTTATAAAACACAAAATATGAAAATTCAACAATGAGTTAATAAAGAAATTAAGAAGTAAATTTTGGGCCAGGCACATTGGCTCATGCCTGTAATCCCAGCACTTTGGGAGGCCAAGGCGGGTGGATCACGAGGTCAGGAGTTCAAGACCAGCCTAGCCAATATAGTGAAACCCTGTCTCTACTAAAAATACAAAAAAAAATTAGCCAGGTGTGGTGGCAGGCACCTGTAATCCCAGCTACTTGGGAAGCTGAGGCAGGAGAATCCTTTGAACCCAGGAGGCGGAGGTTGCAGTGAGCCAAGATCGTGCCACTGCACTCCAGCCTGGGCAACGCTGCGAGACTTCATCTCAAAAAAAAAAATAGTAAATTTTAAAATTTATCGAAACAAATTAAAATAGAAATGCAACATACAAAAGCCTGGGGGATGCAGCAGAAGCTATATAAATAAGAAATTTTGGTGATAAATACCTACATTTAAAAAGTAGAGTTCAGATAAAACCAACACAACATATCAAGATCTATAGGACCCAGCAAAGTCAGTAACTGGAAAGTTTAATAGTAAGTACTCACATCAAAAAAACAGAAACATTTCAAGTAAAATTTAACAATGAATTTCAAGGAACTAGAAGAACAAATACAAATCAAACCCAAAATTAGTAGGAGGAAAACTATAATAAGGATCACAGCAGAAATAAATAAAATTGAGACTAAAACACAGTACAGGAGATCAAAAAATGAAAAGCTGGTTATGTTTAAAAGATAAAAATAACCGACCATTAACCAGACTAACTATGAAACAAGAAAAAAGACACAAGTAAATAAAACCAAAAATGAAATGGTAGACATCACAACTGATATCACACAAACACAAAATATCATTAAAGACTGCTACAAATAACTATAAGCTAACAAATTAGAAAACCAACCAGAAAATATGTAAATTATTGGACACATAAAATTTACCAAGATTGAACCCAAAAGAAACAGAACTCCTGAATTGAGCAATTGCAAGTTATGAGATTGAATCTCTAATAAAATATCTCCCAACAAAGAAAAAACCCAGCCTCCACTAACTTCCTTCCAGAATTCTACAAAATATTTAAGTAGAACTGATATCAGTTCTTCTCAAAGTCTTCCAAGAAATTGAAAAGAATGGAATTCTTTCAAACTCACTCTACAAAACCAGTATATCCTGATAGAAAAACCAGACAAGGACACACGCATACAGAAAAAAAAACAAACTATAGGCCAATATCCATAATAAACATAGATACAAGCATCCTCAACAAAATACTACCAAACCAACCTCAACAGCATAGCAAAATGCTAATTCACCATGATCAAGTGGGATTTCTCCCAGGAATTCAAGGATTGTGAATGAAAATATACAAATCAATACTTGTGACACATCACATCAACAGAAGGAAGAACAAGAACCGTAAGATCATATAAATAGACACAGAAAAAGCATTTGATAAAAGTCAACAATGCTTCATTATAGAAACTCTTAACAAACCAGGTATAGAAAGAATGTACCCCAACATAGTAAAAGAAATATATGGCAAACCCATCGCCAACATCATACTGAATAAAGAAAAGTTGAAATGTCATCCTCTAAAATCTGGAGCAAGACAAGAATGGCCACTTTCATCACTTTTATTCAAAATAGTAGTGGAAGTCCTAGCCAGAGCAATTAGGCAAGAGAATGAAATAAAGAGCATACAGCCTGGATAGGAGGATGCCAAATGGTCTCTGCTTGCAGATGACATGATCTTGTATATAGAAAACCCTAAAAGGACTAAGAAAAAACTCTTAGAACTGATAAAGGAATTCAGTAAAGGCACATAATACAAAATCGACATATAAAAATCAGTAGCATTCCTACACATCAGCAACAAATTAGTAAAGGAAGAAATTGAGAAGTCAATCTCATGTAAAATAGCTACCAAAAAAAAGAATAAATTTAACCAAAGAGGTGAAAGATCTCTACCAAAAAAGCTATAAAACATTGATGACAGAAAGTGAAGAAGACATCAAAAGTGAAAAGATGTCTCATGTTCATGATTGGAAGAATTAATGTTGTAAAAATGAGCATATTACCAAAATCAATCTGCAGAGTCAATGCAATCGCTATAAAAATACCAATGACATCTTCACAGAGGTAGATAAAGCAATCCTAAAATTGGTATGAAATCACAAAAGACTCCAAATAACCAAAGCAACCCTGAGAAAAATGAAAAAAGTTGGAGGCATAACACTTCTTGAAGTCAAAATAGACTATAAAGCTATAGTTTTTTAAAAAAGTAGTATTGTACTGGCATAAAAACACACATAGACCAATGGAACTAAATAGACAATACAGAAATAAACCCACATATTTACCATCAACATAATTTCAACAAAGTGCCAAGAACATTTACTGGAGATTGGACAGTCTCTCCAATAAATGGTGCTGGGAAAATTGGATATTAATATGCCAAAAATATGAAACCAGACATCCATCTCTAATCATATTTTTCCTTAAATCAACTTAAAATAGCTTAAAGACTTACATGTAAGAGCAGAAATTATGAAACTACTAGAAGAAAATATGAAGAAAAATTTTCAGGACAATGTCCTGAAAAGCACAACCAAAAAAAAACCTCAAAAGCACAAAAAAAGAAAAAATAAACAAATGGGATTATAACAAACTAAAAACCTTTGGCACAGCAAAGGAAATCATCAACAGAGAGAAGAGATGACTTGCAGAATGGGAAAAAATATTTGCAAACTATTCATCTGACAAAGGATTCATATCCAGAATATACAAGGAACTCAAACAACTCAGCATGGAAAAAAACACACAAATAATCTGATGTATAAATGGGCAAATTAGCTGAATAAAAATCTCTCAAAAGATGACATACAAATGGTCAACAGGTATTTTCCAAATGGTCAACATTGCCAATCATCAGGGAAATGCAAATCAAAACCACAATGAGCTATCATCTCACCTCAGTAGGGATGGGTATTATCAAAATTACAAAAGATAACAAATGCTAGTGAGGAAGCAAGGAAATGGGAACTCTTGCATACTGTTGATAGGAATGTAAATTAGGATAGGCATTATGATATGGAGGTTTCTCAAAAAAACAAAAATAGAATTACCATATGATCGAGCAATATCATTACTGGGTATACATCCAAGAAAAAAAGAAAATTAGTATATTGAAGACATATCTGCACTCTCATTTATTGCAGCACTATTCACAGCCAAGATTTGAATCAACCTCAGTGTCCATCAACAAATGAAAAGATGAAGAAAATACAGTATATATATATATATATATATGCAATGAGACACTATTTAGCCATAAAAAATTAGAAAATTCTGTCATTTGCATCAACATGGATTAATTTGGAGCCACTGTGTTATTGAAATAAGCCAGGCACAGGAAGATAAATGCTGCATGTTCTCACTCATCTGCTGAAGCTAAAAAAGTTCATCTCATAGAAGGAGAATGTACAATAATGGTCACTAGAGGCAAGGAAAAGTTTGGGAGAGCGGTTTATAGCCAAAGGTTGATTAATGGCACAAAGTGCAACTAGATAGGAGGAATAAGTTCTAGTTTTCTATAGCACTGTAGGGTGAGCATAATTAACAATTTATTGTTAAATTACTGATAAGTCTAGTAATGTTGCAGGATACAAAATATACATACAAAAGTCAGAGACATTTATATACATTGATAATGAACTATCCAAAAAAGAAAATAAGAAGGCAATTACATTTCCAGTAACAACAAAAAGAATAAAATGCTTGAAAATAAACTTAGCCAAAGAGGTGTAATACTTGCACACTGAAAACTATAAAACACAATGAGGAAAATTAAAGAAGACACAACTGAATAAAATGACTTCATACTTTCACGGATTTAAAGAATGAATATTGAAATATTCATAATACCCAAAGTGATCTACAGATTCAAGCCAATCCCTATTGGATTCCATGAATCCCAATGGCATTTTTTATAGAAAAAGGAAAAAAAAAATCCCAAAATATTTATGGAATCACAAAAAAGCTCAAAAAGCCAAAAGAATTCTGAGTGAGAAGATGAAGCTGGAGGTATTAACCTAAAAAATGAGAGAAAATATTTGTAAACCTTATATTTGATAAGAGGTTAATATCCAAAATATGTAATTAATTAATACAACTCATTGCAAAAAACAATCCAATTAAAAATGGGCAAAGGCCCTGCATAGGCATTTTTCCTAAAAAGATATACAAATGACCAACAGATTCATGAAAAGATGTTCACCATTATGAATCATCAGGGAAATGGCAATCAAAACCACAAGATACCATCTTACACACATTAGCATGGTTTCTATCCAAAAGACAAGAAATTGTGTTTGCAAAGATGTGAAGAAATTGGAACCCTTGTGCACTATTGGTAAAAATATAAAATGGTACAGCCTTTAGGAGAAACAAAATGGAGGTTTCTCAAAAAATTAAAAATAGAACTACCGTATGATCCAGAAATCCCACTTCTGGGTATATATCTAAAGGAAATAAGATCAATAGATAGGCATCCCTAGGTTCATTGAAGCATTATTCATGGTCACCAAGATAGGGAAACAACCTAAATGCTTGTCAATGGGATGAATGGATAAAGAAAATGTGATATATATACACACACACAAAAGCTAGCTATCTGTCTATCCATCCATCTATCTTTCTATGTTTTATAAAATATACAATGGAATACTATTCAGCCTTTTAAAAAAGAGAGAAATCCTGCTCCTTTCAACAATACGGATGAACCTGGAGGACATTATGCCTAGTGAAATAGGCTAGACACAGAAACACAAATCCTGCACGACCTCACTTCTATGTGGAATCTAAAATGACTGAACTCACAGAATTAGAGAGTAGAATGGTGGTTGCCTGGGGCAAAGTGTAGCCAGGGGGATGAATGAGTGAGAAGTTGTTGGTCAAGGGGTACAGAGTTTCAGCTATGCAAGGTAAGTGAGCGCTGAAGATCTAATGGACAGCATGGTGACCATGATTAATAATACTCTATTGTAGAGAGGAGTCCGCCTTTATCTGCAGGGGATACATTCCACAATCCCCCGTGAAAGCCTGGACCCATGCATAGTACTGAACCTTGTATACAATATACTATGCTTTTTTTTTTTTTTTTTACAATGCATCCATACCTATCATAAAGTTTAATTTATAAATTAACTGAGTAAGAGATTAACAGGTACTAATTATAAAATAGGACAATTATACCAATATACTGTAATAAAACTTATATAAATCTGGTCATTGTCTATCTCTGAAAATTCTTATTGTACTGCCTCACCAATTTTTGGACCCTAGTTGACCACGAGTAACTGAAACTGCAGAAAGCAAAACTGAAAAAGGGAGAAGCTGTTGTACTTGAAATTTGCTAAAAATTTATATCTTAAGTGTCCTCACCAGCAAAAAAAAAAAAAAAAAAAAAAAAAAACCTGTTTCCTACCCCTCAAAAAGTTTCTTCTGCTCTCCCTTTTTACTCAAATAATCTCCCCACCCTTAATCATTAGTAGGCACTGGTGTGCTCTTCATCCCTATAGCTTTGCCTTTTCCAGAATTGCTAATAAATGAAATCATGCAATATGTAGCCTTTGAGTCTGGCTGACTTCAATACCTTTTTATTTTAAAATTCTAAATATGATCTTAAATCTATGATGGATATGTCAATTACCTTGAGTATGGTGGTCACTTCACACTGTAAATATATACATTAAAGCTGTACATTTTAAATATACACAATTCCTATTTGTCAATTATGCCAATAAAGCTGGAGGGAAAAAAAGAAATCGTATTATCTAGTAACTACATAAAAATATGTTAAATATATTGACACAGAAGAACCAGATTTCTAAGAAAACAAATTCGGTAATCTTATTTCCAGTAATTAAAACATCTGAAAAAATGAATATTAATAAAGATACATTGACACCTTTAAAATTTTAAGATTAGCCGGGTGCAGTGGCTCACGCCTGTAATCCCAGCACTTTAGGAGGCTGAGGTGGGTGGATCACCTGAGGACAGGAGTTCGAGACCAGCCTGACCAACATGGAGGAACCCCGTGTCTACTAAGAAAATACAAAAAAAAATTAGCCAGGCATGGTGGCGCATGCCTGTATTCCCAGCTACTTGGGAGGCTGAGGCAGGAGAATTGCTTGAACCTGGGAGGCGGAGGTTGCGGTGAGCCAAGATCGCACCATTGCACTCCAGCCTGGCAGCCTGGGCAACAAGAGCAAAACTCCATCTCAAAAAATAAATAAATAAATAAATAAAATTTTAAGATTATAGGTAGAATTTGTCAATGAGAAAATTATTGAAAGAAGCCAGACTCAAAAAGTTACATCTTACATGATTTCATTGATAAGCAGTTCTGGAAAAGGCAAAGCAACCTAAATGAAGAACAAGCTGGTGGCCACTCAGGATTAAGGGCAAGGAGACCATCTGAATACAAAAGCACAGCACAAGGAGTATCTGAAGTTAGGAAGCAACATCTCTACTGTAGTGGAAGTGCCTACGACTCCAGGCATCCATACAAAACCTACATAAGAGTTCTCAGAACTCACGGAAATGCACATCAAAAAGAGTGAGTTTGCTGCATGTAAATTTTTTAACATTTAAGACTCAAAAAGCTATGAAGTGTTGATACACATAAGACCAATGAAGCCTAAAGATTATAAGATCTGTGAAGGAACTCAGACCAAAAACAGTGCATGTTGTATGATTCCATTTACATGAAGTGCTAGAAAATGCAAACTAATCTATACTGACAGAAAGCACATCAGTGGTTGCCTAGAAAGAAGGAAGGGGACAAAGAGGCAGGAGACAGGCACTTAAAGAGGTACAAGGAAACTTTCATAAGAGATCAATCTGTTCATATTTTGATTGTGGTGGTAATTTTCTGGTTTTCACAACTGTCAAAATTTACAAGTTGTACATTTTAGATATACATGCTTCTTATATGTCATTTATACTTCATTAAAGCTGTTATAATAATAAAAATATACAAGATATAAAAATACAATTAGGAACAACTTAATAGAATAAGGCATGTAATAATGGAGTAATATGCACTTTTTAACTGCATGGGGATCATTATAAAAATTGACCATGTATTAGAGCATAAAGTAGATCTCAACAAATTTCAAAAGATTTTAAAATCTCTAGAGGATATAATTTGATCTCAATGCAATTTTCATAGAAATCAATAACAAAAAATGATTACAAACTCTTCATATCTATAGAAAGTAAGGATTCAATTGGCCCACTTTTATTGTGTCACAAACAACCTGAAAATTCAATAGATTAAAATGACAATCATTGATGATCACTCATGTGCTGTAGGTTGGCTGGTGTTTCAGCTGATATAAGCTGGGCTTGGCTAGTTGGTGAACACTCAAGCTGTGGGCCTGGTAGGACTTGGCCACTCCTGTAGGTTGGGCTCAAATCTGATCAACATCTATTCATTCAGGGGCTCACCCTAAAGAACCAGCACTTACTAAGGAAAAGGTAGTCTCATAGTGACCACAGGGATGTGGGAAGGAAAGACTAACTGCATGGTCCTATTGAAGCAATTTACTGCCTATGGTCTGCTAACATCCCATTGTCCAAATCTAGGGACATGGCTGAGCCTGACATCAATGGAGTGAGGAGACATGGGGAGCTGCACCTGAATTGGGAGGGCAGTGAGTGGTATATGGACACTGAATGACAACATGATTAGGATCATGTAAAAGACTGGCAATATAGCAGCACAAAGTAAACATTCTTGAACATTAAATTAATCTGCTAACAAATGACAAACTTACCAAAAGGGTGACATTAAAAAGAAAAATGGGAAAGACACAAATAATGAATAAATTATTTAAAAGGAGATCTCCCTAAGACCCTTCAGCCATAAAAATAAGAGTATATTCAGTAGGTTGAGGTGGGAGCATTGCTTGAGCCCAGGAGTTTGAGGCTACAGTGAGCTATCATCTCACCTGTGAATAGCCCCTGCACTCCAGCCTGGGCAATATAGTGAGATATTATCTGTTAAAAAAAAAAAAGGTAAAACATTAAAAAATAAAATATTATGGAAACTTTGTATTTTAAATTAGGTGAAATGTTTAAATTCCAAGAAAAATATTCAAATACTGACATGAGAAGGAAGAGAAACCCTGCATAGTCCTATGGGCAAACTGTGAACAGCAGGTCTAGGCTCTCTCCCTATAATTAATCCTGGAACAATGACATTGCTCTCATTTTCCTCCAGCACTATCTCCTTAGAATGGACTTAGATCAATGAGAAATGCTGCATTTCAGGCATTGTTTATTGTGAAAGCTTTGCTTGGGGGATTGCACCTGAATTGGGAGGGTAGTGAGTGGTGTATGGACATTGAATGAAGACATGATTAGGACCATGTAAAAGACTATCAGGAAAGCAAGGCAATGACTTTCCTGAACTAACATGGACATGGAGCTGTCCTCCAGTGTTGTAAGACATTCTGGATCAGACAGTGATACATGCATGCCAAGGTGAGCCTCGTGCACATTAACTTCAATTCCCAAATAACTACCCTCCTGAATGGTGGTGTGAAATGTTAGACTGCTGCTGCTGGACATCTCTCGCCCCACCAATAACACTGAAAATGCTGAACACGCTTTGTCTTTGTCCTTTCATGAATCTAAGTTAATTTAGAGTCAGGTGAACATCTATTGTGCCTGTGAGTTTTATTGCCCAGAAGAATCTGCAACTGTTGCTGGTCGCCATGCAGTCCTCTAATTATCTATAAAATTAAATTAAAATTTTTAAAGATTTTGCAAAGAAAATCCCATGCAGATAGCTTTTCTGGAAAGTTCTGGCAAATACTTCATGAGGAAACCACTCTAACCTTACACAAATTCTTCCAAACAATAAAAAATGATGGTTCATTCTCTGTATCCATCAGTGTCCTGCAGGAAAGAAATGGCAAACTCACATGGGACACCTGAGGAGAGTTTAATGAATGGCTCTTGGCTGTGGGGTGAGCAAAGTTAAAAGAAGCCAATAAGAAAACACCTAAGGCTAGCAAAAGCAAAATATCTAAAGGGAGATAAGGAAAAGGAGCTATTACTACAATGAACTGAGACCAGTAATTGCAGGAAAGGTCAAGCACATGGGACCTTTGACCATCAGTGGAGGGGTGCAGCTACTGCCAACCTGTAGCCCTAAGGGAAGTCAGCTGGGAGTGAATTATTTCATCTCACCCTCCTCTTCCTTTTCACGTCCTGCCTTAGCTCCAATGTGTCAACCCACAAAAAAATAAAGGGCAACATAGCCCAATGATGCAATCCAGAAAAGGCCATGTTCCGGGGTATGGAGCAGGTTGGGGAAAGGGTAGACTAGATCTCTTAGAATAAATGGAAACCGCCACTGCATCCCCCGATTCATTTAATGAGGCTGGTATAATCCTGACACTAAAATCCAATCACTCAAGGACATAGACAAAATGTTCCACACAATATATTAGCAAAGTCAATGAGATTATATATAAAAAGAATAATAATACCAATTAAGGCAGATTTATCCAAGAAATGCAAGCCAGGTTTCACATTGAAAAATCATCTGATATACTTTAACACATTAACAGAACTAAGAAAAAACTATATGCACATTTTATTAAATGTAAATAAGATGTGTTCTAAAATTCATCATCTTTCCTTTTAAAAAAAAAAATGCTCTTAGAAAACAGAAATAGAATAATATATCCTTAATCTAACAAAGAGTGTTTACCAAAAGTATCCTACATTAAACTTCCTATGTAATGGTGAAATATCAAAAGCTATCCTTTTGAATCTGGATGAAGGGTATCCAGAAATACTTTTTAAAATTTTTGTAGCTTTTCATAAGCCTGAAACTATGCCAAAATTTAAAAATTATTATAAAATAAAAAGCTGTCAAGAACAAACAAACAAGAAATCCTTCCCCTTGGGTTCAGATACTAAACAAAAAAGCCTACTTTCACCATTGTTACCCAACACTGTATTAGAGATTCCACAATGCAATAAAGCAAGACAAGTAAAAATCTGAGGATTGAAGAGGAATAAACAAATAGGCATTAGATAGAGTTATATATAAATAGTCTTAGAGCATCTACAGATAAAATATTAAAAGTTTTTTTAATGCTGAATACAAAACAATATAGAATAATTTAAATTTCCTACACAACAGCACATACATGTATAAATGTACACTTTAAGAGACGATAACATCTACAATGGCATTAAAATAGCAGGTGCCCTGGAATAAATAAATTAATACATTCATATGAGTGGTACAGAGATATATAGGTAAAAATTATTGAGAGAAAATAGGGAAGACCAAAATAAATGACAACATGTACCAGCTTTATGGAGTGGAATACTCAATATTATCAAAATTTCAGTTCTTTCCCAATTGAATTCAACAAGCTGTTTCTAAACTTATATGGGAATGCAGAGGGCCAAAACCAGCAAAGACACTCTAGGAACAAGGCCAAAGTGGAAGGACTCCCTCTGCCAGAGTCAGGAACTAAAGCTTTAGTGTGTACTCAACACACTGCCACATTGGCACAGAGATAGACAAACAGACCAGTGAGACAAAATAGAGAACCCAGAAGCAAACTACGGCCCTCTATGGTGCACTTGATTTCTGACAAGGAGGACCCAGAGCAGTAGAATAATGATTATCTTCTCCTAAATGGTACTGTGACAACAGGATATCTAAATAATTAAAAAGTTATTGGACTCTTACCTACACCTTACACAAAAGTCCATTCCATGTGGATTATAGACCTCAATGGACAAGGCAAAATAATAAAGACTTTACAACACTTTATGTAAAAGAATATCTTTATGACCATGAAATAAGAATGTTTTTTACATAAACAAAACGCGGGCACACACACACACACACACACACACACACACACACACACACACCCCGAGCAGAAAGATAGCATTGATAAATTTAATTATCGTAAACTTCGTTTTATTAAAACCATTAAAAGAATACAAAGCTAATCCACAGTAGTGTTGGGGAAGACATTTTCAACAACTAACCAAACAAGGGCTCTTATCAAGAATATAGAAAGAACTCCTACAAATCAATCAGAGGTAGAAAAAATAGAAAAGAACTGCAATATATAAATGGGAAGAAAGACTCCATTCACATTTCACTAAATGATGAAAAAACACATGAGGGGAAAAAAAAAAAAAAAGAAAAAACACATGAAAAGGTCTCAGCCTCATTACACCAGAAAATGCAAATGGAAACCACAATGAGATGCCCCTGACACCTACCTACCAGATGGTTCACACAACACTGATGATGCCAGCTTGTGGCATCTAGAGCAGCAGGAAATACTACAGTGTGGCTGGGGATGTGCATTGTACAACTGCTTTCAAGGTTTCCTGTTTCCTAGGACAGTCAAGAATATGAATGCCTTATCACCTAAAATTCCACACATGGGCACAAACCCCAGCAAATGTGAATGTAAATATGTACAACACATCGACACATAAAAGCTCCCTACAGTGTTGTTCATGATAGCAGAATCAGTGTACCAGGGTAGACTTAAACCATGGAGATAGCAACATGGATGAATATCAACAACAATGGGGAACAAAAAAGTAAGATACGGGAGAACAGACACATTATGATCCCAGCCATATAAATTGTAAAAGAGCAAAATTAACGTTTATTGTATGTGAAGATGTTTAGGTAGAAAAACCATCCACTAAAACAAGAAACCACAAAATCAGGACAGTGGTCTACTCTAGGAAGTGAGGCTGGTGCCTTGAGGGGCTCACAGTGATCTTTCTTGAACTGGAGGGGGTATTGTGGGGTTTGAATTACAGTAATCACTTAACATACACTTTACAGGGTGTGTACGTCTCCGTACTTGTGTTCTATGTCAATAGAAAGATGATTAGAGGTCAGGGGAGGAGGGAAAGGGAGAAATGGAAAGTGAAGAAGGGGAGAAATGGAGAAGGAAGAGGAGAGGCAGGAAGACTGAGGAACAGGGGGAAGAGGGAGAGAACAGGGCAGGGAGCAAAAGACAGGAGAGGAAAGGGAGGAAAGAGAGGATGGTGATATGGTTTGGCTCAGTGTCCCCACCAAAATCTCATCTTGAATTGTATGCCTATAATTCCCACGTGTTGTGGGAGGCACCTAGTGAGAGATCATTGATTCATGAGGGATTTTCCCCACACTTTTCTCATGGTAGTGAATAAGTCTCACGAGATCTGATGGTTTGATAAGGGGAAACCTGTCTTGCTTGGCTCTCATTCTGTCTCTTGCTGCTGCCATGTGAGATATGCCTTTCACCTTCCACCGTGATTGTAAGGCCTCCCTAGCCACTTGGAACTTTAAGTCCAATAAACCTCTTTCTTTTGTAAATTGCACAGTCTCGAGTATGTCTTTATTGGCAGCATGAAAAGAGACTAATACAGATGGGGAGAAGGAGAAAGGGTGAGATGCACCCGTGTGACCTGCCTGCCCCAACTCCTCCACAGCCGGGTCGTCCTCCCCAACCACCCTACTCCTCCACCATAGATCCTTCTGCTGTGGGACCACTCCCTGTTCAGCAGGCTCACCAGCTCCAGGCCCTTCTAGAAAGCCTCATCTCGCAAAACCCTGTCCCAGAACTCTAAGGTGAACCTACAGTTGAGGGAGCTCCTCTCCCAGTATCAACCTGGCTCCCAATTCCCAGCGCAGGAGAAAAGCAGGTGAGCTGGGAGGAGTGCAGGATTTGGGGGCAGGCCATTCTCCAGGTGCCAGCCTGGCCTCAGGGCCAATGGTGCCTGGCAGAGAACCACAGGACTTGGTAAGCAGAGGCCAAGCAGGCCCCAAGGCCAGATTTGAGTGGAAGCCAATGTGGCCACGTGGGCAAGAGGCCTGACTAAAGAGCCCAGGAATCCCATCTACACCACTGGGTCCCTGGAAGATGCTCAAGTTCCCCAAACAACTGGGGATCAGAAGCAGGGGATTAGAGTCACACTTCATCTTAGACACCAGCCCCAGCCCTGTCTCAGCCACAGAGAGACCAGGGCATGGACCTGTCACAAGGAAGTGATTACTGCATCACAGCACAGGCTGGAAGCAAGGCAGGGAATGGGAACTGGCAGATGCCACATGCTGTGCCTACAGGGCCACACCCAGCTGCACTCTTGCCCCTACCCTCTGCATCCCAGCAAAGCCATCCCCCTGGTTTTCCCCCTGGGTCCAGACCACACCACCCCAAAAGCCTGGCTGAGGTGTCCAAAAATCCTCACCAGCACCACTCGGTCTTCTGGAGGATGCCCAAGTTCCTCAAACAACTGGGGATTAGAGTCAGACCTCACCTTGGACAGCAGCCCCAGCCCTGTCCTCAGCCCCAAGGACACCAGGGCATGAGGCTGTCACAAGGAAGTGGGTGGCTCAAGGCCGGTGCCTGTGCCTTGGCTGAGGGACACGGCTCAGGTCAGTTTGCTCCATAATTCCCTAGACCCTACAGACCCTACTCCACGCTCTGCTGCAGCCCAGTGTGCCACACGCTGCTGTGCTGTGCCATGTTGTGTTGTGTTGAGTTGGGCCGTGGCGTGTGCTGCATCACTGTTCCTGCAAACTCCCTGTCCGGGAGCTCTAGGGCCCTGGCCTCTGAGAATTCCTAGCCCCGAGTCAGCCTCAGGCAAGGCCTGCATTCTTGCTGCCTCCACTTCCCTGGCTGAGCCTTGCAGCTCCCGCTGACCCCTCTGCCTCTCACCTACCACCCATCACCCCCACTTAGAAGCCAGGAAGCAGCGGGAGCTGTCTCCCCGACCCCTCGCTCCAGGATTCTCTATCCTAACACGGCTCTTGAAAACGCCCTGACCCACCCACCAGCCCCAGGGCACCTCCTGCCCAGGTGTTTGGCACAAGAGACGCCCCCACACTGGCCCCATCATGTGCCCTGGAGGCCCCGAGGCTGCAGCATGGGATGCCTGTCTGGCCCTGGACCTGCCCAAGGCCCTGCTCTCTGCTGCTGCTCATAGGACAAAACCAAACAATTGCTGTCCTCCCTCTGAAATGGTGGCCATGAGGGTGCAGGGAAGGCCTCGCGTCCCTCCTGTGCCCAGGCCCCTCACCCACACCCACTGGCTGGCTGCATCTGCTGCCCAGAGCCCTTGGTCACAAGGCGCATAGCCCGGACCACAGTGATGACAAGCGAGGCCCTTCCTAAGCCTAGAGATGGTCTAAACCTTCATGGAACTGCTGGTCCCAGTGCCAGCCAGAATGCCAGGTGAGGCTGAGATGGCTCAAAGTGGTGCACCGGAGATGTCTGATATCAAACCCTCTAGGGAGGTAGATGATGTCTCCAGCCTGGTGACTTCCCTGACCTCCAGCCACCACCACCCCCAGTGTCCCCAGGGCTGAAGGTGCAAGCTTGCCCTGGCCCTGGTCCTGGCATAGAAAGTGCATGATCTGGTCACATCATGGAGGTGAGGATACCTGTGTGCCAGGTAACCTCAGGCAGGCATGGTGGCCCTTGTGGGGCAGTCCTGTAACCTGCAGTGTGGTGGGTGGGATGGGTACGTGTGACACAGGCAGGAACTTCCCCTCATGGCACTTGAGGACCCACATGTGTATTGGGTGGGGCTGATGGGGGTCACAGGTGAGTGGCTGGGCACAGGCAGGTGACTGAGTGACAGCTACACAAACCCCACCACTGAGCATGTCTCTCCCAGGGCAAATCAGATCAGAGCCACAGGCCCAGCCCTGGGAGGCCCAGAGGGGCCTCAGGTCCTCAGGGAGCCTCCTGGCCCTCTCTGCAATCAGAGGACACCCCTCCCTCTAGAGACCCCTCCAGCTGGCTCCACCTGCAGCTGTGGGGGTTGGGAGGGGACACAGTGCTCTGGGGTCCAGAGAAGGAAGGAAGATGGAGGGAGGGCTCCCTCCATCTATTCCCTGACTCTGCTGTTCAGCCTCACTGCGGCCCTCTTGGAGCCCACACCTTTCAGCTTCAGTCTCTCAGCCTCTGTCCCCAGGATGAAGCCCACTCGGACAGTGCTTCTCCACTGTAGCTGGCTTTTCCGCCTGGGGAGGGTCCCCAAATGGTGTAAAGTGAGGAAACATCCCCTGTCCCTGCCCTGCTGGGTCCCCACACCAGGCCTCCCCCATCTCTCCCTTTCTTTCTCGGACACAGACGCAGATGCAGAGGCAGAGGCGGCCACACAGCCCGTCCCAGCCACAATCACAACCTCATATTCATATAGTCACAGACCCTCCACCCCACACAGTCAACACCCCAACCTCAGGTGCCACACACACACCCCACACGCTCCTGCCAGCACATTCCACTCACACACACAAAATCCCATTCTCACACACGTGCACCCAAGCCTCGTCCCGCACACACAACATGACAGACCACAGAGCCGGCTGAGAGTCTCGGCACGCATGGACGCCTGTACTGGGCAGGTTGCAGCCCAGGCTGCAGGCACCACAGGTGGCAGGGACGACACAGCAGGTAGCCCGCCAGGGAGTGGCAGTGGCCTCCAACCTCCCTGCTCAGCCACAGCCCCTGCTTCAGTGTCTGCCAATCCAACTGTCAACTCATCCACTCAACTTTACAACTGGAATGTGGGGGCGTTCAGGGCCCTGCCACTGGTGACGGCCACTCTAAGTCCTACCCAATGCTGGGTAGGTCCTTTAAGAGGCCCAAGTCCTGGGAGCTGCTATGAGGTTCTCTACATGCACAGAATGATGGCTCATGCCTGGCCGAGGTGAGCCCATTCAGTCTGGGTGGCACAGCCTAATCTAGGAACTGCTCCGCGTTTCTACATGGCTCTCAGCAACTCAGTGAGTGTCCCCTGCACTGGCCATGTCCCTCAGGTGCTCCTAGCCAGACCCACCCTTGACACAGTAGGGCACAAACCGCTATTGGAGCGGCACTGGCACCCGAGTGTACAAGCGCCAGCATCCCTGCTGCCTTCCCCACCCCCAGCTGTCCCCACCTGCTGATTCTGCCCCTGGGGTCACCCTTACAATTCAGGGTCCTGTCCGGAGACAGCAGTCGCGTGAGTGACATCAGCTCCCTCATATGTAGGTGCTGAGAAAAGGGCTTGTGGGAAAAGGGCTTGTGGGGTGCCTATATAAACTGGCCATAAAAATATGAGAATAAGTTGTGGAAAGCCACAAAAGGCCTCTGAGGGGGAAAGCCTCCTAATTGCCATCATGTTCCCATGCTCAGAGCAAGACCTGCTCTCTTCTCTGTAAACACTGTGTTCAAGGAGAAAGACACTTCTTTGAAACACTGGAATGTGAACAGACATGCAGGCTCCTAGTTAAGCCCGCTCCCACTAGCTACTCTCTGATAAGTTAAAGATATGCTGTTTGAGCACAAACGAGATTCATTTAAACCGCTATTGCTGTAGATTATGCCTGTGACACACTGCCACCCTTTCACTGTTTCACCCTGAACATCTGCTTCTTAGATCTAAGTGACTGTACTCAATAAATACTGTGGAGACCAGAGCTCGGTGCCTTTTGCAGCCTCTACATTTTGCACTGGCCCCCTGGTTCCCCACCTTTCACTCTTGTCTCTTCTCAATCCTTTGTCGCCACCAGACTTCGGGTACCCTACGGGTGGTGTTGAGGCTGGTCCCCAACATGTAGGGTCCCTTCACTGTGTCACATGCGTCCCTAACACACTTGCTACCTCTCATGTCCTTTAGGTTCTGTGTTTTACTCCAGATAATGTTCCTTGAATCTAAATTACAGTTTACTAATTTCTCAAAAGCTGCACCTAATGTGCTATCCATTCAGACAAACACACTCACTTAGCAAATGTTTGTTGAGCCAGCATTCAGTGGCAGATTCTGTGCTAGGGCGTGCCAAGTGCAGACACACGTTTGCCAAGACACAGGGTCACATGTGCATGCACACTCGGATCTGCAGGCTCACACCAGTGTTCAGCCTGCTCCCAATCCCAGGGAGCTCCAGGGAGGACAGAGAATGTCACAACACCCAACCCCTCCCACCGCATGCTGAGCCCAGTTCCTGATACGCTGCCACCCCAACAGCATGGCCCAGGGCCGAGGGTCTCTCTGCAGACCTGCCCTGACCACATTCACACACACACACACACACACACACACACACACACACACACACAAAGAGGCGTGTCCCTTGTTCGGATATACATAAAGCTCACCCATCGCCAGATTCCCTGCCTGTGCCTGCTGGGACCAGACTCCGCTGTCATGAGGGTGACATCCACCGCCTGTGCTCTTGTGCTGGCTCTGATCTGCAGCGTCCAGCTGGGTAAGAAAGAGGCGAGCAGGGCTGGGAGGAAGCGGTGGCCCTGCTCCTTCACTCTCATCACCATCCCAAAGTCTCATTGGCCACGGGAGGTTTTGCTGAATTCTGACCTCCTCTGCTTTCTTATCTCACCTCATCCTCCACAGGGGATGCCTGCCTGGATATCGATAAACTGCTTGCGAATGTTGTGTTTGATGTGTCCCGAGACCTCCTGAAGGAGGAGCTTGCTCGTTACAACCCCAGCCCCCTGACAGAGGAGTCCTTCCTCAAGGTCCAGCAATGCTTTGCCAATGTCTCTGTGACAGAAAGATTTGCTCATTCAGTTGTTATTGTGAGTGTGCCCGGGGGGACCCGCACACACTACACAGCCACACGTCCCAGGCTTGCACTTCCCTGCACTTGCCTTCCATCCTGCTTTCCACATTTTAAGCATGAAGCCACATCCCAGGATGCCCAAAATCAGATGAAGTCCCCCACCTGCCCCAACAGGGCCCTCCTGCCTCACCTCTCCAAGTCCTCGACCCAGACGCTGCAACTCTTCAAGGGGAGAACCTCTGCCCCTGGTGCCTGGGAGAGGCCCGGGCATGCAGAGAACCTCAATCACTGCACCAATGCACTGATGATGAGTACACAGCAACACACACTCTCATAGGACGCTGTTAACAGCAACACACACACCCCATGCCTGCCCACACACATGCATACACGTGTTACACCAACACATGCAGAGTCCTCAATGCACTGATGATGAGTACACAGCAACACACACTCTCATAGGACGCTGTTAACAGCAACACACACACCCCATGCCTGCCCACACACATGCATACACGTCTTACACCAACACATGCAGAGTCCTCAATGCACTGATGATGAGTACACAGCAACACACACTCTCATAGGACGCTGTTAACAGCAACACACACACCCCATGCCTGCCCACACACATGCATACACGTGTTACACCAACACATGCAGAGTCACACTCAAGCAGTAGGCACAACCCACATCCACCATCTTTGTCCAGAGCCTGAGATCCCCAAGAAGCGGACACACTCAAGGAGCTCCTGTGAGCTCAGGGACTGGGCAATAACGATGAGTCTGGGGAGCCTTTCACAGAGGCCACCAGCTCCTCTCTTTCTTCTTTTTGCAACAGAAGAAGATCCTTCAGAGCAACGATTGCATAGAAGCAGCCTTCTGATCTGAGGACCCCTGCAGATCCGATATTGGCCCTCTTGCCTTCCTTGGGCCTCCCCACGTTCCTGGCCTGGCTCTGTTCATCACTACAGAGACCCCAATAAACACCTGCAGCTCAGCTCTGTGTTCTGGCATCTGTGTGGGGTTGGCTGTGACCGCATGTGCAGAGTGTGACCAGCGTCCAAGTGTGAAAATACGCAACTGAGGAAAAACTCTACAGGTGTAGCATACACATGCCTGCTTTCTTTTTGGTGGGGAGGAGGGTGGCTGGAGTGCATTGGCGCGATCTTGGCTCACTGCAGCCTCCACCTTCTGGGTTCAAGCGATTCTCCTGCCTCTGCCTCCTGAGTAGCAGAATACAGCCACACACCACCACACCTGGCTAATTTTTGTATTTTTAGTAGAGACAGGGTTTTGCCATGTTGGCCAGGCTGGTCTCAAACTCCTGACCTCGAGTGATCCACCTACCTCAACCTCCAAAGTGCTAGGATTACAGGCATGAGCCACCGTGCCCAGCCGATATGCCTGTTTTCTGAGCCCAGGAAATCAACCTTAATACACTTCTCCATCTCCACCTACCCAAGCCGTCCTTTTTTCTCCCCCTACTTCTACCCCACAAACCCCCGATGCAGACCTTCCAGGGCTCCCCAGGCCTCGGGATGCTGGAGGCTGGGAAATCCCGCCCTCCTGGCTAAGTCACAGGCCTCAGAGTCCCCATAAATACCTGCAGCTCAGCTCTGCTCCTGGGGCTGGTGGGACCAGGCAATCTGCATGAGGCCATGGGTCTGTGTGGCCATGTCACCATGACAGGGGACATTGACATCGAGGTCACAGGGAACAAGTGCCACCCTCAGACACGGCCCCTCTCTCCCACCTCCCCCCTCAGTTGATTTCATCCTCGATGGAGGTCTCAGTGGCCTTCAATACACTGATGAGGCTCCATCAACTCCTTCTGGGGGAGGTCCCGCCCCAAACCTCAGGCTCTTTCCGCAGGCTCCTTGGACCTCCCAGGCGGTGGTCGCCTACCCCTATCAGCTCACACCGCCCTAGACTCCTCCCTCTCCCTCCCACCCAAGTGTCTCTCAGATGACACCCTCCAAACCCTGTCCCTCCCTCCTGCTCAGGTCACCAAGACCTCCATCCCTCTGAGTCTCCCTGCCTCCAGCCTCACTCTCCTTCCATGGGAAAACCAGCCTGGATCTTCTTTCTCCCTGGATCTTTGAGGGCTCATTTCCCTACAAGTGCAGATCCACCCCTCAGCAGGGCACACATGGCTGGCCAGGACAAGGCTCTACTGCTGACCACCCCATCTTTGCACTCCCAGATTTCCTTTCAACATTCTTCTCCTCCCTCACTCCCACTGCCCAAAATGCCCTTTCTCCCTTCCACCCATTCTTCTTGTCATTGCTCAGTCGTCATCTCCTCCCAGGTCACACGTCTCAGTCCCCCATCTCAGGACACATCATCTCCCCTCTGTCCCCAGAATTGGCCTCATTTAATGCACTTTCCATCCCAGTCATCACCCATCCACTCAGCCAGGGAAGAAGTGTCCCCTGCCACACATCAGGCCCTTTCCCAGAGCCGGGCACCCAGTGGAACACAAGGCAGGTGAGGGCCCTGCTTCCCTGAAGTTCACATCCAAGGTGAAGAGGGGGTTGCAAAGCTCAAGAAAATTGTCATAGTGATGAGAACCACAAGGACCACCCAACAGGGCAATGTGATCAGGCGGGACTGGCTTGGGGTGCCACATTGGTCAGGTGGTCCCAGAAGGCACCTGAGGAGAAAACATCTCCCCTGAGTCCTGAAGAACCTGAGGCAGCCACCAGGTGAAGGTCTGGGGCAGGGAATGCGGCCTGATGAGAAAGGATTTGGTGTGTTGGAGAAATGGCCAGTGCACCTGGAACAAGGGGCAGCGGGGAAGGAGGTCACGTCAGAAAATGAGGCAAGTGCCAGGTCACGCAGGACCTTGCAGAAAGGTGGATCCTTTCCATGTGCAGTGAAAAATCCTGGAGGGGATGAGCAGGACTTACGAGGTCACGCTTTCCCTCTAGTAGTACAGGGGGTGGCAGTAGAGGCAGGAGACCAACTGGGAGTCCCTATGGCCGTCCAGGTAGACACCGTGGCCTTGTCACAGTGCAGCCCTGGAGAGACATGACGGAGACAGAGGCTGGGGCAGCACTGACAGAGCCTGCTGTTGAATTGAATATGGGGAGAGGATGTGGAGAGAAGGGGAATCAAAATGATCTCATCACATTTGGGCCGGAGCAGCTGGCTGGATGCAATGCCACTGCTGAGAAGGTGAAGCCTGGGGAGAAGAAGGTTTAGGGCAAAGATCCGGAGTCCCATGCTGGCCTGGATAAGTTTCCCACATCCAAGACATCCATTAGCTATCCAGGAGGACGGGACACAGGGGGTGTGAGACACTCTAGTTTGGAGCTCGTGGAAGAGTTGGGCCTGGAGACAAAAACATGTAAATTTCAGCATTTCAATGGAATTTAAATCTGTAGAGCTAAAGAAAATAATAAAGATCATGCTACTTATTCAGTCTCAATTAAAACAGCTTTTAGCAATCAAAGATGGAGAGTTTCAACTAGAAGTAAATGAAAAGAATTAGAAATGTCCTGAGAAATTTCGGACAAACATGTTATTGATATAAATACTTTGAGATGCAAAAGCATTTCACATGTGTTTGAAACAATAAGGAAAAGATTAGAAAATAATTGTCACTGAAGATGAGTCTACCCATGATCTGTCAGTTGTCCTGAAATTGAGTAATTTCTTAAAATGACAATGTCCTGTGAGAGTTTACTTTAACTAAAATGCTTACAACTCTGTTATTCTTAATGATATGTGATGATCTCTGTAGTTGTTGGTATAAGGAGTTATATTCCCTACTTGTATGTTTTATAGAATATTGAATTTCAGCCATAACTTAGTAATATTAACCTAGCACTATATGGAGCTCCTCTGGCACCCACAGAAATGCCTCATCCACATCCTCTTTAACAAGAGTCTTGCTGCCCAACTGTAGGAAGTGCTGTCTCTGAAACAGCTGAAAGAATGGAAGGATAGATGGATAGCTGGACAGATGGATTGTTGGATGGATAGGTGGATAGATGCATCTATGGATAGATGATGGATGGATGGATGGATGGATGAATGGATGAATGGATGGATGGATGGATGGATGGATGGATGGATGGATGAATGGAGAGATGGATGGATGGATGGATGGATGGATGGATGGATGGATGGATGGATGGATGGACGGACGGATGGATAGATGATGAGTGCATGGATGGATGGAAAATAGAATCATAGCTGAGATCCATGTTCCATTTGAGGGTGGTCAGGTCAGGACATGGGGACACCTGGAACCTCCTCCAGGACCTGTGACCTTGGGCTGTGCAGGAACTTGGAGGTGGAAACCCTATCCCTTCTGACTTCAGGCTCCTCCTGTGTAATGTGAGAGAAGTGGGCCAGGTAACATCCTCAGGTGTGGTCTAGGGACTATAGGCTTCAAAGCCACTCTCAGGGTTGAAATGGGGTGGTACCCACATTCCTGGTTTCCCAAGGCTTAAATCCAAGGACATACTCAGAGAACTTGTAATGAAGAAATGAGTAAACAATGAGCAGGTGGTTTTATGTCTCGTTGACTCTGACCTGGATTACCGCAGCTGCCTCCTTCCTCCAGGACCAACTCCCTGGGCTCCAGGCCCTCCCCACAGCTGCCAGAGTGACCTTCCCTGCACTCCATGGCAGCACCCACAGCTCCAGGAAAAGCCCTCGGGGGCTCCTGATCCTCCTTCCTCAGGACAAAATGCACACCCTGTGCAGGTCATTGGAGGCCCACATCTTCTGTCCCTACACCTGCCTTGAACTCACCCTCCTCCTCCATCATCCACACTGCCCTGGGATCTGGTCCATGACTGTAGGTCTCACCCCCTAGGCTGCAGCACAACGGGTCACCATGATGACAAGCCGTTCTCCACAGAGCCTGTGTGGGGAACCCTGGCCCATCCTGCCAGCTCCCCCTCCCCTCCTCCCAACAGCCTCCAACTCTGCTCATCTCCCCTCGCCCATGACAGCCAGAGCCCCTGGAGGTCACAGCCTGAGTCCACCTTGCTGCTGGATTCCTTGACCTACTAATAGGATACAAAAGACACAGGGATATTTTAATGCCTTAAGTGCAACTGAGACCCCTTAGACCTGTCACTCAGGTCCAGGGGCCTCCCAGGACTCCTGAGCAAAACCTCTGCCGGGCTCCCACCAACTCAGAGCTGGCCTCCTGCCCTGGCTCCGAGCCACTCCCTGGTAGAAGACAGGCCGCTGAGCCATCCTCTCTGCCCTGACCAGCGCTCCCCACACTTTCCTTTAACTCAGTCCTATTTACCTCTCCTGCCTGAGGTCAGCCTCCCACACCCTTCAGAGCCACCTCACAGGGTCACTCCAGTCTTAGGTGGGCAGTACGTCTAAGTGTTGACCTTCCCATAGCCTCCGTCCAACCCCTAAGTCATTGCCCAGAATGCAGAGAAGACCTCTTAGAGTCCAGGTCTCATCACGTCACCACACAACCCAGACACCTGCCCATATCTCTCAGCACAGAGTCCATACCCACTGCCAGAACACACAATAGGCAGGACCCAGCCTGCTAACCTTGAGACCTGATCCTCCACCCTCCCTCTGTACACCCCAGCTTTCCATTTTGCTGGGCTCCATCTCTCAGGTTTCTTTTTGTCTCTGACCTCTGCCAGGGTGGTTCCAACACCTGACCTTCTCCAAGTATCCTTCTCCAACTTCTCCTTCTCCAAGTCAAGAGTGGACTCTTAGCACCCCCATTCCCTTCTCCTCCATCCATTGGTCACCTCATATGTGCCCTGAGGGGTGTGACCACATCACCAATGCCCTGTGTGTCTCCTGCATGGCCTCTGCATGACTTCACTAGACACTGGGTCATGTTGGTTGAGTGCACAGGACATCAGCAGAAAGTCTAGTGAGAGAGGGACTGGAGCAGGAGATGGAGCATCCGACCCCTGTGGGGTGGCAAGCCCTGGGGCTGAGCATGCCAGAGGTCTGGAAACTCACCAGGCCTGACATTTACCTTTCTGTTCTAATTCCAAAAAACTATGCGGGTTAGGGATCTTCCAGCCGAGTCAATAGCAATAAGAAGCATTTCCTGGTGCCACTCAGCCAAGCCTCCCGCCCACTTGGCCCAGCCTGACTCACACTGATATGGGGACCTGCGGCGTGGGTGACGGCCATATCACTGAGGAAGTGGGCCTCAGCTAGGGGTGAATTTTCATGATTAGATTTTCTCTCATTAGAGGCTGTCATGAACAACAATACAACCACCAATTTGAAAACCTAGCAGAAATGTATAAATTCCTGGAAAAATACAACCTACCAAGATTGAACTGAAAAGAAATCAAACTTTTGGACAGACCAATTACAAGCGACAAATTGAATCTCTAATAAAATGTCTCCTATCAAAGAAAATTCCAGACTCCGATGGCTTCACTGCAGAATTCCACCAAATATTTAGAAGGAATTAATAGCAATTCTTCTCAAACTCTTCCAGAAAACTGAAGAGTATAGAATTCTTCCAAATTCAGTTTACAAGGCCACCATTATCCAGATATCAAACTCAGGGAAGGACACAACAACAAAGAAAACTATAGGCCAATATCACTGATAAACATGGATGCAAACATCCTCCACAAAATACTGGCCAACCAAATGAAGCAGCACATCAAAGTGATCATTCCTGTGCCAAGTGGAATTCAACCCAGGGATGCGAGGATGGTTCCTGACACACAAATCCACAAATAAGACACATCACATCAACAGAATGAGTACAAGAACCATATGAACATCTCGATAGGTGCAGAAAAAGCATGATAAAATTCAACAGTGCTTCATGGTAAAAACTCTTAACAAACTGAGTATAGAAGGAATGTAGCCCAACACAATAAATCAACGTATGGCAAGCCCACAGCCTATTCACATCATAGTGAATAGGGAAAAGTACAAAGCTGTTCCTCTAAGATCTGGAACAAGGCAAGAATGTCCATTTTTGCCACTTTTATGCAATGTAGTAATGAAAGTCCTAGCCAGAGCAATTAGGCAAGAGAAAGAAATAAAGGGCATCCAGACTGGAAGGAGGATGTCAAATTGTCTCTGCTTGCAGAGGACATGATCTTATGTACAGAAAACCCCAAAAGCACCACCAAAAAACTCTCAGAACTGATCAATAAATTCATTAAAGGTGCAGGATATAAAATCAGCATACTAAAATCAGTACCATTCCTGAACATCAATAATAAATTAGAAAAGAAAGAAATCAAGAAAGTGTAATGACACTTGATACCTTTAAAAATGTAAGATCATAATTAGAATTTGTAAATGATAAAATTATTAAAGGATGTGAGACTCAAAAAAACTAAATATTGCCGGGTGTGGTGGCTCACACCTGTAATCCCAACACTTTGGGAGGCCGAGGCAGGTGGATCACCTGAGGTCACGAGTTCGAGACCAGCCTGACCAACATGGAGAACCCGTCTCTACTAAAAATATAAAAAATTAGCCAGACGTGGTAGCACATGCCTGTAATCCCAGCTACTCGGGAGGCTGAGACAGGAGAATCGCTTGAACCTGGGAGGCAGAGGTTGCGGTGAGCCGAGATCACGTCATTGCACTCCAGCCTGGGCAACAAGTGAAACTCCATCTCAAAAAACAACAACAACAACAACAACAAAGCTACATATTGCATGATTTCATGATAAGCAGTTCTAGAAAACGCAATGGTATCAGAATAAAGAATGAACCAGGGGCCACTCAGAATTGAGGGCAAGGAGAATATTTCACTACAAAAGCACAGCACAAGGAATATTTGAAAGTAAGAAAATGGCATCTCTATTGTGGTGGTAGTGCTTGAGATTCCAGACACCAATACTAAACCTACAGAAGGCACAGCTGTCAAAACTCATGGAAATAAATGTACATCAAAAATAGTATCACCATATGTAATTTTTTTAACATTCAAAAAAGGTATAAACTATTCATACACATGACACAGATGAACCAGAAGGACAACGCCCTCTGAAGAAATAATAACATTCCATACTGTATGATTGAATTTACATGAAGCAAACTAATCTATACTGACATAAAGCTGATCAGCGGTTGCCTAGAGAGGAGGAAGGGGTTAAGGAGATGCAGGAGAGGGTGTTACACAGAGGCACAAGGAGGCATTTGGAAGTGAGGGATGTGTTCATTATTTTGATCATTATGGTGGTGGTTCTGATTTTTGCAACTGTCAAAAGTCACAAATTATGTACTTTAGATATACATATTTGTTATATGTCAATTATACTTTATTAAAAGATATTAAAACAAAATAATTTAATTTAATAAATATACAAGATTTTAAAGTACAATTAGAATCAACTTAATAGATTAATGAAGAGAAGAACATTAAAAAGAGACATTTACTTTATAATTCAAATGATAATAGCCCTTCCCCAAAACTCAACTGTGTTTGTAAAGCTAATGAGAGACCGTCAAGCTAGGAGGATAGTGCCTGATGGTCTCTGTTAATCTGGCCAAGGTATACACATAAAAAAAGTTATAAATTATACATTTTAGATATAAGTAATTGTTATATGTCAACTATACTTCAATAAAGCTATTAAAACAAAATAACTTTAATAAACATATGAAATAATTGCCACCAAGTATTCTGGAATTCACAGACATGCAACTTCCCCAGTTACTTCTGCAGATACCATCACTATGGTAGAACCTGAGATTGGCTTTTGGAGATGTCTTTTCAGGTTTTCTTTGTATGTCTAACACTGATGGCTCCCACTGGATCCATTAGCCACTCCTGTGGCCCCATCCAGAAATGACTCCATGCAAAAAGACAGCTTTGACTCCCTATTATGTCGTCTTCAACCCAAGCCCTCACCACTCCATATACCCAAGTCCCCTGCCCACCAAGCATCTTTGAAAATCCCATAGCTTCTGAGCCTTCAATGAGATCATTTTGATGATAACTCTGTCTCCTACATGGCATGGCCAGCCTCCCATCAATTAAACTCTTTCTTTACTGCAATGTTATGGTCTCTGTGAATTGATTTTGTTTGTGGAGCAGGCAGGAAGAACCCGTCGGGCGCTTACACCACTCCAATCTTATACAAATTCTTCCAAAGCATAAATAATGAGGGTGCATTCCCTGTACCAGTCAGTGTCCCTGCAGGAAGGAAATGGCACACTCACACAGGATACGTGACGAGAGTTTAATGAATGGCTATAAACAAAAAATAAAATTCTAAGGCCCGCAACCATCTAAATGGAACCCTTCTCATAACCAAGGGCATTCAAAGTTAACCTAAAAAACTAGTTCAGGTCATAATGGAAGGAGGGGTCAGATATGCCTCATTATACCTATCTCTCTTTTGGAATTCAGGAAAAGCCAACCAGGATTTAACATCAACACAGACCTTAAGTCTGATAAGAAATATTTACAATCTATTCTCTCTGAAGCCTGCTACCTGGAGGCTTCATCTGCACGATAAAAACCTTGGTCTCTACAATTCCCTTATCACAACCCAGACATTCCTTTCTATTGGTTCACTCTTTGAACCAACTGCCAATCAGAAAATTTTTAAATCTACCTACTACCTGGAAGCCCCCCAATCCCCACTTCAAGTTGTTCTGCTCTTCCAGATTGAAGCAATGTAAATCTTATATGCACTGATTGATGTATTATGTCTCCCTAAAATGTATAAAAGCAAGCTGTATCCTGACCACCTTGGGCACACGTCCTCAGGACCTCCTGAAGCTGTGTCATGGGCACATCCCTAGCCTTGGCAAAATAAACTTTCAAATTGATTGAGACCTCTCTCAGACACCCTTGGGTTCACAGGCTTATGGCTCTGCTGTAAGCAAAGTAAAGGGAAACAAATAACAAAATGCCCAAGGCAAGCAAGAGCAAAATATCTAATGGGAAGCAAGGAAAAGAAGCTTTGCTACCGTGAGATCTGTAACTGTAGGAGAGGGTGAGCTCCCAGGACCTTCAGCCACCAGGATAGGAACACAGCCATGGCCAACCTGTAGTCCTGAAGGAGGGCAACTGGGAGTGAGTCCCCTCATCTCACTCTCCTCCTTCCTTCAGTGCCCTGCTATATCTCCAATGTGTCAACCCACAAAAACCAAAGGGCAATGTAGCCCAATGATGCGATCCAGAAAAGGTCATGTTCTGGGGCATAAAGCAGACTGGGGAAAGAAGAAGACTAGATCTGTTGGAATAAATAGAAATCACCACTACATTCCCAATTCATAATGAGCTGGTATCATCCTGACACCAAAATTTAACCACTCAAGGACATAGACAAAATGTACCATGCAAGGTATTGGCAAAGTGGATTAAATTACACTGAAGAATAGTATATGCTGATAAAGGAGGATTTACACCAGAAATGCAAGGTAGGTTTCAAATTAGAAAATTATTTGATGTAATGTAACACTTTCACAGAACTAAGGGGAAAAAAACTGTACACACAGTTCATTAAATGCAAGTGAGATGTGCTATAACATTCATCTTTTCTTGATTTAAAAAATTATCTGATGCAGGATGCAGTGGCTCATACCTGTCATTGCAGCATGTTGGGAGGCCAAGGTGGGCAGATCACTTGAGCCAGTAGTTTGAGACCACGTTGGGCAACAGGGCAAAACTCTGTCTCTAAAAAAATTACAAAAATTAGCCAGGTGTAGTGGCACCCACCTATAGTCAGCTGCTTGGGAGGCTGAGGTGGGAGGATCACTGAAGCCCAGGAGGTTGAGGCTGCAGTGAGCCAAGACCGCACCACTGCACTCCAACCCAGGTGACAAAGCAAGACCCTGTCTCAAAAAAGATTTAAAAATCCCCTTAGAAAATAGAAATAGAATAATGTATCTTTAATCTAGCGAAGAACATCTACCAAAAATATCTTACGTTAAACTTCCTATTTAATGATAAAATATCAAAAGCTATCCTCTTGAATCTGGATGAAGGGTATCCAGAAGTACTTACATATAATGTTGTGTAACTTTTTAAAAGCCTAAAATTATGTGAAATTTAACATTTTATGTAAAATACAATGCTGTCAAGAGCAAAACAAACAAAAAAGTTCCTCTTGAGTTTAGATAGTAAACAAAAAGCCTATTTTCACCATTGCTATCCAACATTGTACTAGAGATTCTACAAATGCAATAAAGCAAGACAAGTAAAATATATGAATATTGAAGAGAAAGAAACAAATACACATTAGATATATTTATATAAATAATCTTAAAGAATCTACAGAGAAAATACTAAAGAGTTTTTGAATCCTAAATACAAAATAATATAGAATAATTAAAATTTTCTATATAGCAACACAAACATTTATAAACCTACACTTTAAAAGACTGTAACATTTACAATGGCATTAAAAAGAACAGATGCCTTGGAATCAATCAATTAATACATGTATAAGAGCACCATAGAAATATATATGTAAAAAATTATTGAGAGAAAATAGGGAAAATCAAAATAAATGGCAACATGTCCCAGCATTATGGAGAGAAATACTCGATGTCATCAAAACTTCATTTCTCTCCCACACTGAATTCAAATAGCTGTTTCAAAACGTCTGGCACCGTAGAGGGCCAAAAACAGCAAAGACACTCCAGGAACAAGGCTAAAGCGGAAGGACTCCCTCTGCCAGAGTCAAGAACTAAACCTTTAGCGTGTACTCAACATAGTGCCACATTGGCATACAGACAGACAAACAGACCAGCGACATGAAATAGAGAACTCAGAAGCAAACTATGTCCCTCTGTGGGGCACTTGCTTTTTGACAAAAGGACATTGAGAATAATGGAATAAGGGCCATCTTCTCCAAAACCAAATTTGTCCAACCTGCAGCCCGCAGGACCCTTGCGGCCCAGGGTGGCTTTGAATGCGGCCCAACACAAATTTGTAAACTTTCTTAAAACATTATGAGATTTTTGTGATTTGAAGTTTTTTTAGCTCATTAGCTATTGCTAGTGTTAGTGTATTTTATGTGTGACCCAAAACAATCCTTCTTCTTCCAGTGTGGCCCAGGGAAGCCAAAACATTACACACCCCTGTCCTACACAGTACTGGGACAGCAGGGAATCTATATAATTTAAAAGTAAGAGGACTGTTACCCATATTTCACACAAAAGTCAATTCCATGTACCTTAGAGACCTCAATGGACAAGGCAAAAGAATAAAGACTTCACACGTATTTATGTAGAAGAATATCTTAATGACCATGGGATGAGAATCTTTTTTCCAAAGGAATAAAACCACATTAAGAAATAAAAATAAAAAGATAAGACTATTTATTAAGCAAAACATATACACACAACATCAAGCATAAAGGAAGAACTGATAAATTTCATTACAGTAAGCCTTAAACTTCTGTTCAATAAAAACCATCAAGAAAATTGGAAATCATCATTCTCAGTAAACTATCGCAAGAACAAAAAACCAAACACCGCATATTCTCACTCATAGGTGGGAATTGAACAATGAGAACACATGGACACAGGAAGGGGAACATCACACTTCGGGGACTGTTGCGGGGTGGGGGGAGGGGGGAGGGATAGCATTGGGAGATATACCTAATGCTAGATGACGAGTTGGTGGGTGCAGCGCACCAGCATGGCACATGTATACATATGTAACTTACCTGCACGTTGTGCACAGGTACCATAGAGTCTAAAGTATAATAATAATAATAATAAAGGAAAAAAGAAAAACCATCAAGAGAATACAAAGCTAATAATCCCCAGTATTGCAGAAGGCATTTTAAATAAATAACCAAACAAGGGCTCTTATCAAGAAAACACTGGCCGGGAGTGGTGGCTCGCGCCTGTAATCCCAGCACTTTGGAAGGCTGAGGCGCGTGGATCACCTGAGGTTAGGAGTTCAAGACCGCCCTGGCCAACATGGTGAAACCCCACCTCTACTAAAAATACAAAAATTAGCTGGGCCTGGTGGTGGGTGCCTGTAATCCCAGCGACTCGGGAAGCTGAGGCAGGAGAATAGCTTGAACCCAGGAGGCAGAAGTTGCAGTGAGCCGAGATCACGCCATTCCACTCCAGCCTGGGCAACAAGAGTGAAACTCCATCTCAAAAACAAAAAAAGAAGATAGCAAGAACTCCTCACCTTGGGAGGTCGAGGTGGGTGAATCACCTGAGCTCAGGAGTTTGAGACCAGCCTGGACAACATGGCAAAACCCTGTTTCTACTAAAAATGCAAAAATAAGCCATGTGTGTTGGCATGCGCCTGTAGTACCAGATACTCAGGAGGCTGAGGCAGGAAGATCACTTGAGCTCAGAAGGTTGAGGCTGCAGTGAACTGAGATCATGCCAGTGCTCTGCAGCCTGGGCAGCAGAGAGAAACCCTGTCTCCAAAAAAAAAAAAAAAAAAAAAAAGAATATACAAAAAACTCCTACAAATGACCAGAGATGGAAAAAAGAAATGAACATGCAATATATAAACGGGAAAAAAGACTTCTACTCACACTTCACTAAATGACCAATAAACACATAAAGAGGCCTCAACCTCATTACACCAGAAAATGCAAATAGGAACCCAATGAGATGCCACTGACACCTGCCTACCAGATGGTTCACATGACACTGACAATACCAGCTTGTGGCGATCTAGAGCGGCAGGAAATACTACAGTGTGGCTGGGGATGTGCATTGTACAACTGCTTTCAAGGTTTCCTGTTACCTAAGACAGTCAAGAACATGAATGCCTTATCATCTAAAATTCCACACATGGGCACAAACCCATACAAATATGAATGTAAATGTGTGCCAGGACATCCGCACACCAAAGCTCCCTGTAGTGTTGTTCACGATAATAGAATCAGTACACAATGATCGACGCTTTTAAACCATAAAGAGAGCAATGTGGATTGATACCAACAAAAATCTTGAACAAAAAAGTAAGATATGGGAGAACACACACATGGTGACCACGGTTATAAAAACTGTAAAAGAGTAAAATTAACACTTACTATATGTGAAGATGTTTAGGTAGTAAAACTGTCCACTAAAACAACAAGAAACCACAAACTCACGATAGGGGTCAACTCTAGGTGGTGAGGCTGGAGCCGGGAGGGGCTCACCATGACCTTTCTTGAACTGCAGGGGTATTGTGAGGTTTGCATCACAGTCACCACTGAAGACACACTTTATATGGTGTGTCCTAGTCTGTATTTTTGTCATGTGTCATAACAGAAAGATGAGAGGCGAGGGGAGGAGGGAAAGGGAGAAATGGAAAGTGAAGGGGAGGAGAAATGAATAAGGAAAAAGGGACAGGAAGATGGAGACGCAGAGGGGAAAGAGGGACAGAACAGGGCAGGGAGGAAGAGACAGGAGAGGACGCGGGGGGCGTGGGAGAGGATGGGGAGAAGGAGAGAGTGAGAGCTGCATCCGTGTAACCTGCCTGCCCTGGCTCCTCCACAGCCAGGTCGTCCTCCCTACCCACCCCACCCCTCTACCGTGGGTCTCTCTGCTATGAGACCACTCCCCACTCAGAAGGCTCTTGACCTCCAGCCCCTATCCAGAAAGTCTCACTGCCCAAAACCCTGCCCAGAACCCTAAGGTGAAGCCACAGTTGAGGGAGCTCCTCCCCTAGTGTCAACCTGGCTCCCACCTCCCAGTGTGGGAGAAAAGCAAAGCGGGTGAGCTGGGAGGAGTGCAGGATTTGGGGACAGGCTATTCTCCAGGTGCCAGCCTGGTCGCAGGGCCAACGGTGCCTGACAGGGAACCACAGGGCTCAGTAAGCAGAGGCCACACAGGCGCCAAGGCCAGATTGCAGTGGGAACCAGTGTGGCCAGGAGGCCTGGCTGAGGTGCCCAGAAATCCCATCAGCACTACTGGGTCCCCTGGAAGATGCTCAAGTTCCCCAAACGACTGGGGATTAGAGGCAGGGGATCAGAGTCAGACCTCACCTTGGACAGCAGCCCCAGCCCCGTCCTCAGCCCCAGGGACAATAGGGCATCCGGCTGTCACAAGGAAGTGGGTGGCTCAAGGCTGGGGGCCTGTGCCTTGGCTGAGGGATGCGGCTCAGGTCAGTTTGCTGCATGATTCCCTGGAGCCTACATGACTCCCTGGACCCTGGGCCATGCTCTGTTGCAGCCCAGTGCACCGCACGCTGCTCTGCTGTGGCAGATTGTGTTGTGTGGAGTTGTGCTGTGTTGTGTACTGCGACACTGTTCCTGCAAACTCCCTGTCCAGGAGCTCTAGGGCCCTGGCCTCTAAGAAGCCCCAGTCCCGAGTCAGCCTCAGGCAAGCTCTGCATCTCTGCTGCCTCCACTTCCCTGGCTCAGCCTTGCAGCTCCTACTGCCACCTCTGCCACTCGTCCACCACCCATCACCCCCACTGAGAGGCCAGGAAGCAGCAGGAGCCGTCTCCCCCATCCATCCACTCTCTGCCCCCTCCCTCCATCCTTCAGGACTCTCTATCTTAACATGGCTCCTGCAAACACCCGGACCCACCCACTGACCCCAGAGCACCCCCTACCCATGTGTTTGGCCAGGGGACACCCCCACACTGGCCCCATCATGTGCCTGGTGGCCCCGAGGCTGCAGCACAGGGTGCCTGTCTGGCCCTAGACCTGCCCTGGGGCCTTCTCTCTGCCACCGCTCACAGGACAAACCTGAATAATTGCTGTCCTCCCTCTGAAATGGTGGCCATGGGGGTGCAGGGAAGTCTTCACATCCCTCCTGTGCCCAGGCCCTCACCCCCACACTCTGGCTGGCTGCATCTGCTGTCCAGAGCCCTCGGTCACAAGGCGTGCAGCCCGAACCACAGTGATGACAAGGGAGGCCCTTCCTAAGCCTAGAAATGCTCTAAACCTTCATGGAACTGCTGGTCCCAGTGCCAGCCAGAGTCCCAGGTGAGGCTGAGGTGGCTCAAGGTGGTGCACGGGAGATGTCTGACATCAACCCTCTCCAGCCTGGTGACTTCCCTGGCCTCCAGCCACCACCCGCCCCACAATGTCCCCAAAGCTGAAGATACAAGCTTGCCCTGGCCCTAGTCCTGGCACAGAAAGTGCATGATCTGGTCATGTCATGCAGGTGAGGATACCTGTGTGCCAGGTAACTTCAGGCTGGCATGGTGGCGCTTGTGGGGCAGTCCTGTAACCTGCAGTGTGGTGGGTGGGATGGATGCATGTGACACAGGCAGGAACTTCCCCTCACGGCACTTGAAGACCCACATGTGTATTGGGTGGGGCCTATGGGAGTCACAGGTGTGTGGCTGGGCACAGGCAGGTGATTGAGTGACAGCTACACAAACCCCACCACTGAGCACATCCCTCCCAGGGCAAAGCAGATCAGACCGCAGGCCCAGCCCTGGGAGGCCCAGAGAAGCCTCAGGTCCTCAGGGAGCCTCCTGGCCCTCTCTGCCCACAGAGGACCCCCTTCCCTCTAAAGACCCCTCCAGCTGACTCCACCTGCAGCTGTAGGGGTGGGAGGGGGACACAGTGCTCGGGGGTCCAGAGAAGGAAGGAAGATGGAGGGAGGGTGGCCCTCTGCTCCCTGACCCTGCTGCTCAGCCCCTGCAGCCCTCCTGGAGCCTACACCTTTCAGCTGCAGTCTCCCAGCCTCTGTCCCCAGGATGAAGCCCGCTACTTAGCTGGCTTTTCACCTCCAGATGGCATAAAGTGAAGAAGGGTCCCCTGTCCCTGCCCCGCAGGGCCCCCACACAAGACTCTCCCATCTCTTCCTGTCTCTCTCAGATGCAGATGCAGAGGCAGAGGCAGCCACATGCCCTGTCCCAGCCGCAATCACACCCTCATATTCATATAATCACAGACCCCCACCCCACACAGTCAACACCCCAACCTCAGGTGCCACACACACACCCCACACGGTCCCGCCTGCGCATTCCACTCACACACACATATCCCATTCTCAAACGCGTGCACCCAAGCCTCGTGACGCACACACGACGGGGCAGGCCACAGAGCCAGCGGAGAGTCTCAGCGCGCATGGACGCCTGAACCGCGCAGGGACGCGCCCAGGACCGTGCCCAGCCAGGGGTCCCCGCCTGCACCTCAGCTGCCTGGATCCAGCACCATGGGAGGGGCTGGGGGCGGGGCAGGGGCGGGGACCCGCAGATGCAACCTGCTATGCTGGAGTGCCACAAACCCCACTACCGCCCCTACCCTCCCTGTCCAGCCAAGCCAGGCCACCCAGGCCCGCCCCCAGGACACGGAGTTTAAGGACCGCGTCTCCCGAGATGCCAGAGGGACCTGCGTCCGGACTGCCCCAGTGTGACCCGCATACCTACCGGCCCCGACCCCGAACCCCATGGCGTCCACCCGAGCCCTGGCGCTGCTGGGTCTCCTGCTGCTGCCGCTGCTCGCAGGTAGGCCCCGCCAGGGAAGCCCGGGCCGCGCTGCAGCCCCGGGGCGCCCACCCCTCCCTGATCATACGCTCCTACTCTCCCCGCAGAGCCCAAGAAACTCTGCCCGCAGCTTCTGACGGTCATTAACCAGTTTCTGACCAAGGACAAGAACACCTACATGGATTCTGTCAACAGATACCACCTCACGGAGCTGGAAAGAAACACAGCCTCCAAACTCAAGGACTGTGTGACCGACACAATGACCCCCGAGGAGACACAGGCCGTCGTGCAGCAGGTGAGTGCAGCAGGGCCCGGCCACCAGCGCCACCCCACAGCCCTTGACCTCCTTTGAGAGCAGGGACTCTGTTCCCTGAGAGCCTCTCTCTCCACCCAAACACGTCCCCACCTCGCACCAAGCAACCACCCCGCAGACGGGCAGCTGCCCAGGGACAAGACCTTAGGGCGCTGGACCTCCGCCCTCTGATGCTCAGCCTCCGCGATCAACCCCATCCTATCCCTCCTTCCCCAGAAGACCCCTCCCTTCAGCCTCCCACCCCTCCCCACAGGAAGAAATCAACAACCAGTGTGCCGACACGTTACTGAAGTAACACCAGCCACGGGCACCTTGGGTTCCTGTCCAGGCTGCCTGTCCCACCCATGAGAATCTGGGCCCAGGGCCCCGCCCTCCCCAGCTCCCGCCCTGCTGCTGCCTCTACTGCCTCTCCTGCTGTGCTGATTGGGGCAAGCCTGGGAACAGCTGCCCCCCAACCCCCCCCCCCCCCACCCAGGCCTGTCCCCTGCGGGACAATGCTGCCTAATAAACTCACCTGCATCCATCCAGCTTCTGTGTGTGTTTTTCAGCCAAAGGGGAAGTGGGAGGGACTGACCCCAGAAGGGCGGTGAAAGGGCAGGCATCTCTCAGATAGGCATGGGACAACCTGATGGGGAATCCCCACCCCACTGCCCCTTCCCTGCCTCAACAGTCACCCTCCACCTTCAACACTGCCCCTGCCATCTGCAGCTCCACCCCCGACTCCACCCCCACATCAACTCCAATGTCAACTGCCACACCCACCTGGCCAGGGGGTTCCCTGCTCAAGTCCTCTGGGTTCCCTGCAATCTGCGACCACACCTCCTTCTCCTCTACCTGGAATTCAGCTTCCCCAGCTCTGACCTCAACCTCCCCGTGCTTCCCCCACCAGAATCTCCCTTGCTCCCCATCCCCAGTCATCTGTTCACACCCATTCAGCATTGACCACGCCCCCTCCTCAATCCCATATCACGGCATCAAAAGCCCCAAGCATCCCTGATCTAGATCCTATATCCAGCTCTACCCCCCAACTCTCCCATCCAGGGCCTACACCACATGGGAGCCTTTCAAGGGGGGGTGTCCTCATCCATTTGTACACAGCCCCCAGTGGGATGCAGAGACGTGAGGACCCATCCTGGGGCCTCCTTCCCCATCCATCCCCAAACTGGGTAGCTGCAGGAACAAGAGAAATCAGGGAAGACCGGGAAGGGTCAGGTTCTCACCACAGCCCAGTCATCCCTGGCCTTGGCCCCAGACATCCACACACATCCACACACACACACACACACACACACACACACACACACAGCAGGCCTAGAGCTGAAGGTCACTTGTGAGTTTGCTAGAATCTGTTTAAGAAATAAGCTTGGTCCACAGTCCAAGAAAACTACATTCTTTTAAAGAAAATGAAAATATCCTCAAGGGAAAAACGTGGAGCCCCGTGCCGGGCTCAGACAAGGGCTTTCCTGAAGCGCGACCTGGGTGTCCCCTCGCGGCCGCTCCTGAGCGAGACCGGCGGCTGGAGCTGCGCGGGGTTTTTCGCGGGGCTAGCAAGGGGGCTCCAGAAGAGGAAAAGAGGCAGGAACTGGCTGTCAACATCCATCAGATTCCCCAAGGCCAAATCCCACAGTAACGACGTGGCCACAGACAGTGCCCTTTGCAGGCCTCCTCTCCAAGGGTGTCATTCGTCACCCCCTCCTTGGACCCCACCCGAGCCAGTCACCCTCCCACCCACAGTGGGCACAGCGTTAGGAGATGCAGAACACGCATGTCCCCGCCAGTCCAGCCTTCCAGTCTGCACCCTGCCCTGAAGGCATGCTTGGGGGACATGTCCGGGGACAGGGACGCGGTCCCGGGCCCCTGAATAAGGGACAGCCGCTCCCACCAGGACCTGCCAGGAAGACAGCCGGGTCACCTTGCATCCCTGAGTGGGGCCGCGGCTCTCTCCAGCCTGGTGGCCCAGGGCCTGCCTGGAGACTACAGGCTGCAGGGGTTCCCTGAGCGGAAAGCCATTGAGAGGGCCAGTGGGAGGCAGGGCTGCGCAGGGCAGTGGCTTGAGCAGCCCCAGACAGTGAATACATAGAATCTTCCCAGCGGGCATCAGGCCCCTGCAGGGAGCAGCTTGGTAGGAATGAGGCAGGAGAACGGGGTCTGGAGGCACCGAACCTAAGGCCGATTCACTCTGACTTCCTAGAACTAAATCAAACAGAAAACAACTTTTCACACCTAAGTAAGAAAAGGACCAGAGACTACTCCCTTTGCAAGCCTACTTCCCCTTTTTCTGCGTGGCAGATGGAAAATTGAAAGTATCTGACTGGTTGCAGAAAACAACCAATCAGAGGTTTGCATAGGAGGGTAACTTTGTAACTTCACTTCAGCCTCTGATTGCTTGCTTTCCACAACCAATCAGATGCTTGCATAGGGTGTAACTTTTGTAACTTCATCTCAGCCTCTGTTTGCTTTCTGCAACCAATCAGACTGATTGCGGGCCACTACATCATTTACATAGGATGTACACCAAGTAACCAATGGAAAACCTCTAGAGGGTATTTAAACCCCAGAAAATTCTGTAACCTGGGGGCCCCTATGCTCTGGCCTGCTCCCAGCAGCCTGCTTCCATCATGTGGAGTGTTTTTGTTTTGTTTTATTTTGTTTTTGAGACAGAGTCCTCACTCTGTCGCCCAGGCTGGAGTGCAGGCTGGGTTCAAGCGATTCTCGTGCCTCAGTCTCCCAAGTAGCTGGGATTACAGGCGTGTGCCACTACACCTGGCTATTTTTTGTACTTTTAGTAGACATGGGGTTTCACCATGCTGGCCAGGCTGGTCTCGAACTCCTGATCTCAAGTGATCTGCCCGCCTCAACCTCCCAATGTACTGGGATTACAGGCGTTAGCCACCGTGCCCGACCATGTAGCGTGTATTTTCGTTCTCAATAAATCTTTGCTTTTGTTGCTTCATTCTTTCTCTCACCACGTGGAGTGTACTTTCATTTTCAGTAAATCTCTGCTTTTGTTGCTTCATTCTTTCCTTGCTCTGTTTGTGCAGTTTTTTTGTTGTTTTTTTTTTCCAATTCTTGCTTCAAAACAGCAAGAACCTGGACACCCACCACAGGTAACAGGAAGGTGGGATGGGGGGAGCTCACCCTGACACTGATCGGGGCCACCCACGTGCCCCTCCCCACACACCCATACTCACTAGGGCCCTGGGTGGAGCTTTCCCCTGCTGCTCACAGCTCAGTGAGTCGCCAGGCCAGCAAGCACCCCCAGCTGTGCCCTTCTGCTGATTTTGTCCCTGGTCACCCTTACCAATCAGGATCCAGTCAGGTGACAGAAGTCACAGGCAAGTGGCTTCAACACCCACATATGTAGGGTCTTTTCACTGTGTAACATGTGATCCTAACACACTTTCTATACCTCACATCCTTTAGGTTCTGTGTTTTATTCCAGGTAATGTTCCTTGAATCTAAATTACAATTTACTAATTTTCTCAAAAGCTGCACCTAATCTGTTACCCATTCAGACAAACAAACTCACTTATCAAATGTTTGTTGAACTGGCACTCGGTGGCAGATTCTGTGCTAGGGTGAGCCAAGTGCAGACACATGTTTGCCAAGACACATGGTCATGCCTCAGGGCCTCCTGGGTGCACATGCACACATGGACCTGCGGGCTGGCGCCACAGTGCTCAGCCTGCTCCCAATCCCAGGGTGCACCAGAGAGGACAGAGGATGTCACAGCAACACCCAACCCCTCCCACTGCATGCTGAGCTTAGTTCCTGATACACTGTCACCCAAAGGCATGGCCCAGGGCCGTGGGTCTCTCTGCAGATCTGCCCTGCCCCCACTTACACACACACACACACAGACACACGCACACACACGAAGAGATGTGTCTCATTTCTACCTGTGGGATTTTAACTTAAGGTGGTGACTGAGTGACCACACAGAGAGGCCAATGCGATGGAAAGCAATTATTACTTACATTTCCTAGGGGCACACCATGCCACACAGGGCCACATGGAGACCACCAGTGTTGATCAGGAGGCAGGAGCAAGGGGAAGGCATAGGCAACAGCCTTTATTGGGATTTTCACGGGACAGGCCAGGCAGGGCAGAGTAAACAGCTTATGATTAGCTAATTTGAATAACTCCGGCAGGCTTTGGCCTATAGTGTTGGTCTCTGGTTACCTGGTACCTGGTCGTGGGGTGCTTCAGTGCAGGGGAGATATTGGCATGGGGGTGTGAGAGTTGGATAAAGAGGTAATTGGGGCTGTAGACTCAGGATCAGTTGGTTGTATATGAGAGAGGTGCTCTGGGTCAAGCGCTTTGCCATCTCTAAGAAAAGACATCCTGGGAGGGCAGTCTCTCCAGAGCCAGCAAACTTTAAACGATATCATCATAAAATGCAGAAAATAAAAAGCATAAGCACACCAAGTCACAGGGTAAGTGGATATTTACCTTTTTACAAACTGACAAATCGTGTTTCAAAGTCATTATACTACATTACATTCCCTCCACAGTGTTATGAGGATTTCAGGTACTCCATATCCTCACCAACACTTGGTATAGAGAGTCTCCAATTTTCACCATTCCCACTTGGTGTGTAGTGGTATTTCTCTGTGATTTTACTTTGTATCTCCCTAATGACTAATGTTTACAATTTGTATTTGTACTACTGCCATCCCTCTACCTTCTTTGGTTAACTGTCTGTTCAAATCTTTTTCCCATTTAAACTTTTTTATTATTGAGTTTTGAGTTTTTAGTAAATATTGGATGCAAGTCCTTCTGTAGATATGTGATTTGCCAGTATAGTCTTCTAGGCTACAGTTCATTTTCTCCTTCATCTTAACAGAGTCTGTCCTAGAGCAGAAATTTTTTACTGATGACAAAGTTGAACGTGTCATTTTTCCTTAGATTGAACATATTTTTGGTGCATATTTCAGAAGTATTTGCCAAGATTTAAAAGATTCTCTCATGTTACTTAATGAAGGTTTCATACTTTCAGGTTTATAATCCATTTTGAATTAGTTCTTGAATATTATACACCATGTGAGGTTTGGGGTCACAACTTGTGGTTTTGGTTCTTGGGTTTTATTTTAATATGGATGTCCAGTTGTTCCAACAACACTTGTTGAAAACACTATCTTCATTGAATTGCCTTTGCACCTTTCTAAAACATCATTTGATCTTAGATGTGTTGGTCTATTCCTGGACTTTCTTAATCTATATTATTGCTAGTATTTAAAAGTCTTACTTAACATAATTATATAATACGTCTTCAAATCAGGCAAAGTAATCCTTTAACTTTATGCATCTTTTTCAATTTTTTTTGCTATTCTAAGTCCTTACTTTATGCATTACCATATGAATTTTAGAATTCACTTGTTATTTTCTAATAAAACCATCATGGGATTTTGATTGAGATTGCATTGAATATATATATATATATATATATATATATATATATATATATATATACATTTTTTTTTTTGAGATGGCGTCTTGCTCTGTCACCCAGGCTGGAGTGCGGTGGCGTGATCTCAGCTCACTGCAAGCTCCACCTCCCGGGTTCATGTCATTCTCCTGCCTCATCCTCTGGAGTAGCTGGTAGTACAGGTGCCCACCACCATATCCGGCTAATTTTTTGTATTTTTTTAGTAGAGACGGGGTTTCACCATGGTAGCCAGGATGATCTCTATCTCCTGACCTTGTGATCCACCCGCCTCGGCCTCCCAAAGTGCTGGGATTACAGGCGTGAGCCACCGTGCCTGGCTGCATTGAGTATATATATATAAATCTGAAAAGAATTAAAACATTAATGGGTTTAAAACATTGTCAGGCTACCCACAAAGGGAAGGCTTTGTGCTCTAATCCATAAATGTGGTTTATCTCTCCCTTTATTTAGATCTTTAATTCTCTTCCACAATATTTTGTAGTTTGTAGTGTACATCTTATATGTATTTCAGTTGCACATCTTATATGTCTCAAGTATATGTCGTATGCTCTTATAAAAAGCCACCACTTTGAGAAGCCGAGGCAGGCAGATCACCTGAGATCAGGAGTTCGAGACCAGGCTCGCTAACATGGTGAAACCCCTTTTCTACTAAAAATACAAAAAAATACCCGGGCGTGGTGGCATGAGCCTGTAATCCCAGCTACCTGGGAAGCTGAGGCAGGAGAATCGCTTGAACTGGGAGGGGGAGGTTGCAGTGGAGCCGAGATCGTGCCATTGCACTCCAGCTTAGGCAACAAGAGCGAAACTCCTTCTCAAAAAAAAAAGTACTTTTTAAAATTTCAGTTTCAAATTGATCATTGTACACAGAAGTACAATTTTTATAAAAATCATTGTCTACCCTGGAAACTATAATTTCATTTATCCTACATTTGTGTTCACAGATTTCATGGGATTTTCTCCATTAATATTTATGTTGTATCGGGGAAACCCGCCCCCAATATTTCAACATACGTTCTTTCTATTTTCCCTAAGTGTCGGCCAGTCTGAGAAATAAAGAGAAAGAGTACAAAGAGAGGAATTTTACAGCTGGGCCTCCAGGGGTGACATCACATAATGGTAGGACTGTGATGCCCACCTGGGCTGCAAAACCAGCAGGTTTTATTAAGGACTTCAAAAGGGGAGGGGTTGTATGAACAGGGAGTAGTTCACAAAGAGCACATGCTTCTGAGGTCAATAAAGATCACAAGGCAAAGGGCAAAATTAGAATTACTGATGAAGGTCTATGTTCAGCTGCGCACATATTGTCTTGATAAACATCTTGAACAACAGAAAACAGGGTTTGAGAGCAGAGAACCAGTCTAACCTCAAATTCACCAGGGTGGAGTTTTACCCCACCTAGTAAGGCTGAGCACACTGCAGGAGACCAGGGCGTATTTCAGTCCTTATCTGAACCACATAAGACAGACAATCCCAGAGTGGCCGTTTATAGACCTCCCCCCAGGAATGCAATTCTTTTCCCAGGGTCTTAATTATTAATATTCCTTGCTAGGAAAAGAATTCAGCAATATCTTCCCTACTTGCACATCTGTTTATAGGCTCTCTTCAAGAAAAAAACATGGCTCTTTTTGCCTGACCCCACAGACAGTCAGACCTTATGGTTGTCTGCCCTAGTTCCCTAAAATCACTGTTATTCTGTTCTTTTTCAAGGTGCACTGATTTCATATTGTTCAAACACACATGTTTTACAATCAATTTGTACAATAGTGGTCCTGAGGTGACATGCATTCTCAGCTTACAAGGATAACAGGATTAAGAGATTAAAGTAAAGACAGGCATAAGAAATTATAAGAGTATTAGTTGGGAACTGATAAATGTCCATGAAATCTTCACAATTTATGTTCAGAGATTGCGGTAAAGACAGGCATAAGAAATTATAAAAGTATTATTTGGGAACTGATATATGTCCATATTAAAATGAAATCTTCACAATTATGTTCCTCTGCCACAGCTCCAGCCAGTCCCTCCATTTGGGATCCCTGACTTCCCACAACAATGTTGTCTAAAAATAAGTTCAATTTTATTTGTTTGTTTTCAAACTGGCCACTGTGAAAGTTATTGGAATAAGATTATTCATATTATTCCTTATTACCCTTTTAGAATCTGTAAATACTGGGTGTGGTGGCCCACTCCCGTAGGCCCAACTACTCTGGAGGCTGAAGCAATTGGATTGATTTAGCCCAGGAATTCCAGGCTGCAGTGAGCCATTGTCGTGCCACTGCACTCCAGGTGGGATACAAAAATAAATGAATAAATGAATAAATAAAATCTATAGTATCTAGTGATGTCACCTCACCTGTACCTAACATTGGTAGTATGTGTTGTCTCACATTATTTCATGCTAGATCCACAAAGGTGGATCTCTTTTATTGAACTTTTCAAAAAATCAGTTATTGGTCTCACTGGTTTTTCTCCATTGTTATTGTGTTTTCCATATCATTAATTTCTCGCTGATCTTTATTATTTCCTTCTTATTTTGAGTTTCAGTTGCCCTTTTTGAAGTTTTTTAGGTTGAATCTGTCATTGATTTGACACATTTCTTTCCTGAGATAGGAATTTTAATCTATAAATTTAGCAGCATCCACAATTCTTTTTTGGTTTAGATGGAGTCTTGCTCTGGCACCCAGGCTGGAGTGCAATGGCAGGATCTTGGCTCACTGCAACCTCCGCCTCTTGGGTTCAAGTAATTCTCATGTCTCAGCCTCCCAAGTAGATGGGATTAGGGGCGCATGCCACCAACCCTGGCTAATTTTTGTATTTTTAGTAGAGACAGGGTTTCACCATGTTGGCCAGGCTTGTCTCAAACTCTTAATCTCAGGTGATCCACCTGCCTCAGCCTCCCAAGGTGCTGGGATTACAGGCATGAGCCACTGCACCTGGCCCCACAATTCTTTTTGTATGCTGTGCTGTCATGTAATATGATACTGGCCTAGCACCGCTCTAGTCTTATCTCTGGAGATTCCTGGGTGTCCATTTTTAATGTCTGGTAAAATAAATTAGCGAGATTCATGATGAGCTCTTTAAAATCTAAAATCCCAAAGGGTGGCTGGCAAGATGATGAAATAGGAACAGCTCCGGTCTGCAGCTCCCAGTGAGATCAATGCAGAAGGCAGATGATTTCTGCTTTTTCAACTGAGGTACATGGCTCATCTCATTGGGACTAGTTAGCCAGTGTGTGCAGCCCATGGAAAGTGAGCAGAAGCAGGGTGGGGCATCACCTCAACAGGGAAGCACAAAGGATTGAGGAACTCTCTCCCCTAGTCAAGGGAAGCCATGAGGGACTGTGCTATGAGGAATGGTGCATTCCAGCCCAGATACTATGCTTTTCCCACAGTTGTCACAACCCACAGACCAGGAGATCCCCTCTGGTGCCTACACCACCAGGGCCCTGGGGTTCAAGCACAAAACTGGGCAGCCATTTGGGCAGACACCAAGCGAGCTGCAGGAGTTTCTTTTCATACCCCAGTGGCACCTGGAACACCAGCAAGACAGAACTGCTCACCGCCCTGCAAAGGGGGCTGAAGCCAGGGAGCCAAGTGGTCTAGTTCAGTGGATCCCACCCCCACGGAGCCCAGTGAGCTAAGATCCACTGGCTTGAAATTCTTGCTGCCAGCACAGCAGTCTGAAGTCGACCTGGGACACTCAAGCTTGGTGCAGGGAGGGGCGTCGAGTAGGTGGTTTTCCCCTCACAACATAAACAAAGCCACTGGGAAGTTCAAACTGAGCAGAGACCACCACAGCTCTGCAAACCCACTGTAGCCAGACTGCCTCTCTAGATTCCTCCTCTCTGGGCAGGGTATCTCTGAAAAAAAGGGAGCAGCCCCAGTCAGGGGCTTATAGATAAAACTCCCATCTCCCTGGGACAGAGCACCTGGGAGAAGGGGCAGCTTTGGGCACAGCTTCAGCAGACTTAAACATTCCTGCCTGCCATCTCTAAAGAGAGTAGCCAATCTCCCAGCACAGCACTAGAGCTCTGCTAAGGGACAGACTGCCTCCTCAAGTGGGTCCCTGACCCCCAGGTCTCCTGACTGGGAGACAACTCCCAGAAGGGGTCCACAGACACCTCATACAGGAGAGCCCCAGCTGGCATCTGGTGGGTACCCATCTGGGATGACACTTCATGAGGAAGGAACAGGCAGCAATCTGTGCTGTTCTGCAGCCTCTGCTGGTGATACCCAGGCAGACAGGGTCTAGAGTGGACCTCCAGCAAACTCCAGCAGATCTGCAGCAGAGGTGTCTGTTAGAAGGAAAACTAACAAACAGAAAGTAATTGTATCAACATGAACAAAAAGGACATCCACACCAAAACCCCATCTGAACATCAACAACATCAAAGGCCAAAGGTAGATAAATCCATGAAGATGGGGAGAAACCAGTGCAAAATGGTTGAAAATTCCAAACACCAGAATACCTCTTCTCCAAAGGATCACAACTCCTCACCAGCAAAGGAGCAAAACTGGACAAAGAATGAGTTTGAAGAATTGACAAAAGTAGGCTTCAGAAAGTGGGTAATAACAAACTCCTCTGAGCTAAAGGGGCATGTTCTAACCCAATGCAAGGAAGCTAAGAACCTTGAAAAAAGGTTAGATGAATTGCTAACTAGAATAGCCAGTTTAGAGAAGAACATAAATGACCTGATGGAGCTGAAAAACACAGCACAAGAACTTCGTGAAGTATACACAAGTGTCAATAGCTGAATTGATCAAGCAGAAGAAAGGATATCAGAGACTGAAGATGAACCCAATGGAATAAAGTGTGAAGACAAGATTAGAGAAAAAAGAATGAAAAGGAATGAACAAAGCCTCCAGGAAATATTGGACTACATAAAAAGATCAAACCTACGTTTGATTGGTGTACCTGAAAGTGACAGGGAGAATGGAATCAACTTGGAAAACACTCTTCAGGATACTATCCAGGAGAACTTCCCCAACCTAGCAAGACAGGCCAACATTCAAATTCAGGAAATACAGAGAACACCACAAAGATACTCCTTGAGAAAAGCAATCCCAAGGCACATAATCATCAGATTCACCAAGGTTGAAATGAAGGAAAAAAATGTTAGGGGCAGCCAGAGAGAAAAGCCAGGTTACCCACAAAGGGAAACACATCAGACTAACAGTGGATCTCTCCACAGAATATTCAACATTCTTAGAGAAAAGAATTTTCAACCCAGAATTTCATATCCAGCCAAACTAAGCTTCATAAGCAAAGGAGAAATAAAATCCTCTACAGACAAGCAAATGCTGAGAGATTTTGTCACCTCCAGACCTGCCTTACAAGATCTCCTGAAGGAAGCACTAAACATGGAAAGGAACAACTGGTACCAACAGCTGCAAAAACATGCCAAATTGTAAAGACCATCAACACTATAAAGAAACTGCATTGACCAATGTGCAAAATAACCAGCTAGCATCATAATGACAGGATCAAATTCCCACATAACAATATTAACCTTAAATGTAAATGGGCTAAATGCCCCAATTAAAAGACACAGACTGGCAAATTAGATAAAGAGTCAAAACCAATTGGTGTGCTGTATTCAGGAGACCCAACTCACGTGCAAAGACACATATAGGCTCAAAATAAAGGGATGGAAGAATACTTACCAAGCAAATGGAAAGCAAAAAAAAAAAAAAAAAAAAAAAAAAGGTGCTGCAATCCTAGTCTCTGATACAACAGACTTTAAGCCAACAAAGATCAAAAGAGACAAAGAAGGGCATTACATAATGGTAAAGGGATCAATTCAACAAGAAGATATAACTATCCCAAACATATATGCACCCAATACAGGAGCACCCGGATTCATAAAGAAACTTTTTAGAGACTACAAAGAGACTTAGACTCCCACACAATAATAGTGGGACACTTTAACACCCCACTGTCAATATTAGACAAATCAACAAGACAGAAAATTAACAAGAATATTCAGGACTTGAACTCAGCTCTGGATCAAGCAGACCTAATAGACATCTACAGAACTCTCCACCCCAAATCAACAGAATATACATTCTTCTTAGCACCACATTGCACTTATTCTAAAATTGACCACATAATTGGAAGTAAAACACTCCTCAGCAAATGCAAAGGAATGGAAATCATAACAAACAGTCTCTCAGACCACAATGCAATCAAATTAGAATTTAGGATTAAGAAACTCCCTCAAAACTGCACCACTACATGGAAACCGAACAACCTGCTCCTGAATGACTGACTACTGGGTAAATAATGAAATGAAGACAGAAATAAATAAGTTATTTGAAACCAATAAGAACAAAGACACAATGTACCAGAATCTCTGGGACACATTTATAGCAGTGTTTAGAGGGAAATTTATGGCACTAAATGCCCACAAGAGAAAGCAGGAAAGATCTAAAATCAACACCCTAACATCACAATTAAAAGAACTAGAGAAGCAAGAGCAAACAAATTCAAAAGCTAGCAGAAGACAAGAAATAACTAAGATCTAAGATCAGAGCAGAATTGAAGGAGATAGAGACATGAACAACCCTTCAAAAAAATCAATGAATCCAGCAGCTGGTTTTTTGAAAAGATCAACAAAATAGATAGACCACTAGCCAGACTAATAAGGAGGAAAAGAGAAAATAATCAAATAGATGCAATAAAAAATAATAAAGGGGGTATCACCACTGATCCCACAGAAATACAAACTGCCATCAGAGAATACTATAAACACCTCTATGTAAATAAACTAGAAAATCTAGAAGAAATGGATAAATTCCTGGACACATCCACCCTCCAAAGTCTAAACCAGGAAGAAGTCGAATCCCTGAACAGATTAATAACAAGTTCTGAAACTAAGGCAGTAATAGCCTACCAACAGAAAAAAGTCCAGGACCAGATGGATTCACAGCCCAATTCTACCAGAGGTACAAAGAGGAGCTGGTACCATTCCTTCTGAAACTATTCCAAACAATAGAAAAAGGGAGATCCTCTCTAACTCATTTTATGAGACCAGCATCATCCTGATACCAAAACCTGGCAGACACACAACAAAAAAAGAAAATTTCAGGCCAATCGCCCTGATGAACATCAATGTGAAAATTCTCAATAAAATACCAGCAAACCAAATCCAACAGCACATCAAAAAGCTTATCCACAATGATCAAGTCAGCTTCATCCCTGGGATGCAAGGCTGATTCAACATACGCAAATCAATAAACGTAATCCATCATATAAACAGAATCAATGACAAAAACCACATGATTCTCTCAATAGATGCAGAAAAGGCCTTCGACAAAATTCAACACCACTTCATGCTAAAAACTCTCAATAAACTAGGTATCGATGCAACATATCTGAAAATAATAAGAGCTATTTATGACAAACCCACAGCCAATATCATACTGAATGGGCAAAAACTGGAAGCATTCCCTTTGAAAACCAGCACAAGACAAGGATCTCCTCTCTCACCACTCCTATTCAACATAGTATTGGAAGTTCTGGCCACGGCAATCAGGCAAGAAGAAGAAATAAAGCGTATTCAATTAGGAAAAGAGGAAGTCAAACTGTCTCCGTTTGCAGATCACATGATTGTATGTTTAGAAAACCTCATCATCTCAGCCCCAAATCTCCTTAAGCTGATAAGCAACTTCAGCAGTCTCAGGATACAAAATCAATGTGCAAAAATCACAAGCATTTCTATATACCAATAATAGACAGCCAAATCATGAGTGAACTCCCATTCACAATTGTTACAAAGAGATTAAAATACCCAGGAATACAACTTACAAGGGATGTGAAGGACCTCTTCAAAAAGAACTACAAGCCTCTGCTCAAGGAAATAAGAGAGGACACAAGCAAATGGAAAAACACCCCATGCTCATGGATAGAAAGCACCAATATCATGAAAATGGCCATACTGCCCAAAGTAATTTATAGATTCAATGCTATCCCCATCCAGCTACCATTGAATTTCATCACAGAATTAGAAAAAACTACTTTAAATTTCATATGGAACCAAAACAGACCCTGCATAGTCAAGACAATCCTAAGCAAAAAGAACAAAGCTGGAGGCATCACGCTACCTGACTTCAAACTATACTACAAGGCTACAGTAACCAAAACAGCATGTTACTGGTACCAAAACAGATATATAGAACAATGGAACAGAATAGAGGCCTCAGAAATAATGCCACACATCTACAAACATCTGATCTTTCACAAACCTGACAAAAACAAGCAATAGGGAAAGGATTCCCTATTTAATAAATGGTGTTGGGAAAACTGGCTAGCCATATACAGAAAACTGAACCTGGGCCCCTTCCTTACACCTTATACAAAAATTAACTCAAGATGGATTAAAGACTTAAATGTAAGACCTAACACCAAAAAACCCTAAAAGAAAACCCAGGTAATACCATTCAGGACATAGGCATGGGCAAAGACTTCATGACTAAAACACCAAAAGCAATGGCAACAAAAGCCAAAATAGACAAACGGGATCTAATTAAACTAAAGAGCTTCTGCACAGCAAAATAAACTATCATCAGAGTGAACAGGCAACCTACAGAATGGTAGAAAATTTTTGCAATCTATCCATCTGACAAAGGGCTAATATCTGGAATCTACAAAGAACTTAAACAAATTTACAAGAAAAAAACAGACAACCCAATCAAAGTGGGTGAAGGATATGAACAGATACTTCTCAAAAGAAGATATTTATGCAGCCAAGAAACATATGAAAAAAAGCTCATCATCACTGGTCATTAGAGAAATGCAAATCAAAACCACAATGAGATACCATTTCATGCCAATTAGAATGATGATCATTAAAAAGTCAGGAAACAATAGATGCTGGAGAGGATATAGAGAAATAGGAATGCTTTTACACTGTTGGTGGGAGTGTAAATTAGTTCAACCATTGTGGAAGACAGTGTGGTGATTCCTCAAGGATCTAGAACCAGAAAAACCATTTGACCCAGCAATCCCATTCGTGGGTATAAACACAATGGATTATATATCATGCTACTATAAAGACACATGCACACGTATGTTTATTGTGGCACTGTTCACAATAGCAAAGACTTGGAACCAACCCAAATGCCCATCAATGATAGACTGGACAAAGAAAATGTGGCACATAATACAGCATGGAATACTATGCAGCCATGAAAAAGGATGAGTTCCTGTCCTTTGTTGGGGCATGGATGAAGCTGGAAACCATCATTCTCAGCAAACTAACACAAGAACAGAAAACCAAACACCACATGTTCTCACTCATAAGTGGGAGTTGAACAATGAGAACATATGGACACAGGAAGGGGAACATCACACACTGGGGCCTGTTGGGGGGTGGGGGGCTATGGGAGGGATAGCATTAGGAGAAATACCTAATGTGTAGATGGCATGTTGATGGGTACAGCAAACCCCCATGGCACGTGTATAGCTATGTAGCAAACCTGCACATTCTGCACATGTATCCCAGAACTTAAAGTATAATAAAAAAAATTTTAATCTAAAATCCCTCATGGCCCCAAGGGCCATTGTGTCTACCAATGGCTTTTGCTGTGGTCTGAATATTTGTACCCCCCCAAAATTCCTATGTTGAAATCTAATCATCAATATGATGGTTTTGAAAGGTGTGGGCCTTTGGGAGATGATTAAATCACCAAGTTGGAACTCCCATGAATGCGATGAGTGCCCTTATAAAAGAGGCCCCAGACAGCTGTCTTGACCCTTCAGCCACATGAGGACACAGCTAGAAGACACCCTCTAGGAACCAGAAAGCAGCCCTCACCAGACTCTGAGTGTTCTGGCATCTGGATCTTAGACTTCTCAGCCTTCAGAACTATGAGGAATAAATCTCTGTTGTTTATAAGCAACTCAGTTTATAGTTTTTGTCACAACAGCCTGAACAGACTAAGACACCTTTACCTGGCATAAGTGTCTAAACAACTGGTTCTGATCATATAGCCAGAGAAACATAAAAGACTTGCTAGAAACTTTTGCTCTGAGCTCTTCCAAAGCCAAGATTGATTGAACAGATCTTGTTGGCTCAACCAAGAAATGAAGCATGTCATGTGTGAACATGAATGTTGGGGGTATCTTTTCTGGAGAATTTGAGAATCTAAGTAAATATTAATAGAATTGATTATAAGCCATTTAACAAATTAAGAATGAGCCTGATTTCTGCCTCAGGCCATGATCTAATGAAATGACCAGAATTTTTTCTTGCTTTCAACAAGAAGAAAACCAGATGTAATATATGAAAACAGTAACACAATTTTCAGGCATTGGACAAGAGGCAATGAAGGACTGGGATCTCAATGAAGAAGATACAAAGTATGTGTGTGATACCTAACCTTGTTTTAACCTGAATTCACTCTCCCTTAGCTGAGAGAGCCAGACAGACTCCATCTTGGCTCCTTCACTTACAGCCCTTTACCCACCCCCTTCCTCAAGGACTTAACTTGTGCAAGCAGACTCCCAGCACATCCAAGGATGCAATTAACTGATAAGATACTGTGGAAAGCTATATCTGGAGTTCCTAGGAATTCATCTGGTTGATACACCCAAAGCCCCACGTCTATCACCTTGTGATAGATTTAAAGCCCCTGAACCTGGAACTGTTTGATTTCCTATAATCCTTTATTCTTTTAACTTTTTGCCTGCTTTACTTCTGTAAGATTGTTTTAACTAAACTCCTCCCCTCCCCTTTCTAAACCAAAGTATAAAAGAAAATCTAGCCCTTCTTCAGGGCTGAGAGAATTTTGAGCACTGGCCATCTCTCGGTCACTGGGTAATAAAGGACTCCTGGATTCATCTCAGAGTGTGGCATTTCTCTGTACCTCACTCAGTTACAACATTTGGAGGTCCAAGCGAGATTTTTTTGCCATCAGGTGAGAGCTGGACTCGTTCCAGCTCCCCCAGACAGATGGCAGACTTATAGGGGAGATGCCACCCGAAGACGTTCCAGGGCCCCATAAGGCCCTGTCTTCCAGACGGGAACAGATCAACCACCGGTATGTGCCCACAAAAATTCAACTCCTGAGTTTTCAGTTTCTGGTCCTGGGATGGTAAGTCAGATCTGACTCTGTTTCTCTGGGAGGAAAGCGGCTCTGACAAGGCCCTCCCTTTTGACTCTGCCCACATTCCATGAGGCTGGAGGAGAGAGTCCTGGTTTTCTGTTAGGCACCTCTGTGTCTCTCTGGGAGGGAAGCGGCCCTGATGAGGCCCTCCCTTGACTCTGCCCATGTTCCAGGACACTGGAAGACAGAGTCCTGGTTTTCTGTTAGGCCTCTCTGTTAAGACTAGTCTCTCTCTCCCTCTTTCTCTGTCTCTCTCTCTCTCCCTCCCTCCCACTTTCTCTCTCTCTTCTCCTTCTCTCATTCAGGTCTCCCAGAGACCTCTGTTTTGGAAAGGGAATAAGAAAACTGTTATAAACTCTGTGTGAATGAGTGCATGAATGTGGAGTTCAAGGGCTTGCACTTGAATTTCCAGTTCGTAGCTCCACAGCAAAAGCTACAGAGTTTGAATGGGCCCTCACCTGCAGTTCCGTGGTGACTTCATAAGGCTTAAGGCAGCATCAGGCATAGCTCGATCTCATCCAGGGGTTTATACTGGCCTGCCAATGCTAAGAGGAGCCTAAGTCCCCTCAGGTGGAGTGGCCAGGCAGGCATCTGACTGATCCCATCATGGGCCCCCCTTCCTTTGTCTGTCTATTTAAAAATTGTCATAATTGTCTGTATGCCCCAGGGTCTATTGTCTTGTTTGGTAAAATTTCATATGTCAGGTCATCAATACTGCCCTAAACCCCAAGTTCTGACCTCACTGACAGAGCCCATGCTCCAGACTCACCGGCCCACCTGATGTGATTGTCAGCAACTCCTTTTAACCCTCTTCATCTCTGAAGAGAGGGATCATATCCGAAGAGAAGTCAGAAAGTATTTCCTTACATCAACCGGTAGACCAGAGGGGGAAGCCCAAAACCTCCTTGAGGAGGTTTTTCCCTCTGCCCGGCCTAATTGGGATCCTAACTCCTCAGGTGGGAGGAGAGCTTTAGATGATTTTCACCAGTATCTCCTTGTGGGCATCAAGGGAGCCACTCAAAAACCCATGAATCTGTCTAAGACAACTGAAGTTGTCCAGGGGCCTGATGAACCTGGAGCATTTTTAGAATGCCTCCAGGAGGCCTATTGAACTTACACCCCTTTTGACCCAGCAGCTCCCAAGAATAGCCATGCTATTAATTTGGTGTTTGTGGCTCAGGCAGCTACTGATAGTAGAAGGAAATTACAAAAGCTGGAGGGATTTGCTGGAATGAACATTAGCTAGCTTTTAGAAGTAGCCCAGAAAGTTTTTGACAATAGAGAATTTGAAAAACAAAAACAGGCAGCTGAGGCAGCTGAAAAAGCTGCTGATAAAGCATCCAAAAGACAAGTGAAAATCTTAGTGGTGGCCATCCAGGAAGCCAAAAAGTAAGGGCCCCCATCACAGAGGAATGGCCAGGGAACCCCAGGTCTCAGCCAAAAAGGCAAGAAAGGCGAGCGGGTTCCCCTGGAGAAAAACTAATGTGCTTATTGCAAGCAGATAGGACACTGGAAGAAGGAATGCCCATTAAAGCCAGAGGAAAAACCAGAAAAGGAAAAGGTCTTCACCCTCCCTGCAGCGGAGGAGTCTGATGACTGATGGGACTGGGGCTCCCTTTCACTCGGCCCCCAGGGGCCCATAGTGACCACTACAATGGGGGGCCAGCATGTATACTTCCTAACATATACTGGGGTGGAACACTCGGTACTGCAGACACCCTTAGGCAGTGTCTCTAATAAAAGAGTGGCTGTACAAGGGGCAACTGGAGCTATTCAGGAATATCCTGTCACCCACTCACAATAAGTGAGTTTAGGACAGAAAAGAGTAACTCACTCATTTCTTGTAGTCCCAGAGTGCCCTTTTCCCCTTCTCAGATGAGACCTGCTCCACAAGTTACAGGCTTCTATCTCTTTCTCAGCCCAGGAGGCTCACCTCATGTTAGGTGACACAATGCCCCCTACTGCCCAACTCCTACTAACTACCCCCCTGTCGGAGGAATATCTTTTGGTTTCACCATCACAACCACTGGAAAATAAAACTAATTCTCTCCTATTAGACCTACAGACTCTCTTTCCTCAAGTCTGGGCTGAGTCAAACCCCATGGGACTAGCAAAGCATCATCTGCCAGTAGTTGTAGAACTTCTGGCCACTGCCCTGCCAGTCCAGATAAAACAGTATCCTATGAGTCAGCGGGCTAGAGAGGGGATCAATCTCCATATTCAGCGACTGTTACAAGCTGGCATAGTCATACCATGTCAATCCACCTGGAATACTCCATTTTAGCTGGTCCAGAAACCTGGAACAAATGATTACCACCCTGTGCAGGACTTGAGGGAGGTTAACAAGTGGACAATTACCATCCATCAAACTGTCCCCAACCCTCATACTTTACTCAGCCTGCTCCCACCAGAACATACAGTATACACTGTCCTTGACTTAAAGAATGCCTTCTTTGCTGTTCCTCTGGCCCCCAAAAGCCAACCTATCTTTGCTTTTGAATGGACAGATCCTTGCTCAAGAGACACCACCCAATTAACTTGGACTTGGTTACCTCAAGGCTTTAAAAATTCCCCCATCCTTTTTGGGGAAGCCCTCCAACAGGATCTTATACTATTCTGAGCCAGTCACCCCAATTGTACTCTTCTTCAGTATGTAGATGACCTTTTATTGGCTATGAAACTACTGACAGCTGCCTGCAACATACTAGGGACCTACTTTACCTCCTTCAGGAGCTCAGGTATTGGATCTCAGCCAAAAAGGCCCAGCTTTGTCTTCCTAGAGTGTCCTACCTAAGGTACAAGATAAAGAAAGGAAAAAGGGCACTCACCAGTGTGAAGCCATCCTGTGAATCCCCACTCCCACCACCAAGAGGCAGACCTTACCACACCTGTCCATGACTGCCAAGAACTGTTGGAGACTATGGAAACTGGCCGAACTGATCCCCAAGAGGTGCCTTTAAAGGAGGCAGATGCCACCATGTTTACAGATGGTAGCAGCTTCCTTGAGCAGGGAGTTCAAATGGCTGGTGCTGCCATCACTACACAGATGAATATACTGTAGGCCCAAGCACTGCCAGCAGGTGGCTGTAATTCACTGCAAAGGACATCAAAAAGAAGACATGGCCATTGCCCATGGTAACCAAAAGGCAGACTCTACAGCATAGGAGGCAGCTTGTCTCCCTGTTGCACCTCTGACCCTGCTGCCTGCAGTGTCCTTTCTGCAACCTGACTTGCCAGATCACCCAAAATATTCCCCAGAGGAGGAAAAACAGGCTTCAGATCTTCAGGCCAGTAAAAATCAGGAAGTCTCTCCAACAGGCACAAGACATCATCCAGCCACTTGTCCGGGGAGCTCACCCCAATCCAGTTCCTGACCAGATGGGGCCCTGCCACTCTTTCCAGCTGGGTGTCCTCGTGTATGTTAAAAAGTTCCAGAAAGGACTCATTCCTGCCTGGAAAGGACTTCATACTATCATCCTCACCACACCGATGGCTCTGAAAGTGGATGGCATCCCAGCTTGGATTCATCACTCTCACATCAAAAAGGCCAACAGAGCCCAAAAAGAAATATGGGTCCCCAAGCCTGGGCCAGGTCCCTTAAAACTGCCCCTAAGTCAAGTGAAGCCATCAGATTAATTCTTTTTATTTACCTCTATTGTTTGTTTCTGCCTATTATGCCTTCTGCCCCATCCTACTCTTTCCTCTTCACTTCTTTCACAGCAGGATGTGTGTTTGCAAACACTACTTGGAAGGCAGGAACCTCCAAGGAATCTCTTTTGCAGTCAATTTATGTACTTTGCTCCCGGAGCCTGCCCATACCCATGAAGAACAATGCAATCTGCCAGTCATAGGAGCAGGTATCGTCGACCTTGCTGTGGGATTTGGACACTCCAGAAGCCAGACTGGATGTGGAAACTCCAAAGGTGCAGAAAAAGGACTTCAGAATGTTGACTTTTACCTCTGTCCTGGAAATCACCCTAACTCTAGTTGTTGAGATTCTTACTAGTTTTTCTGCCCTGACTGGACATGTGTAACTTTGGCCACCTACTCTGGGGGATCAACCCGATCTTCAACCCTTTCCATAGCTCGTGCTTCCCATCCCAAACTGTTGACTAGGAGAAATTGCAATCCTTTCACTATAAACATCCATAATCCTAATTTATCTCAATGGTATTATGTCATGTCTAGGGATTAAGGCTTTATATCCTGGGATTTGATGTTGGAACTATGTTCACCATCCAAAAAAAATCCTGGTCTCATGGAGCCCTCCTAAGCCAATCGGGCCTTTAACTGATTTAGGTGACCCTATGTTCCAGAAACACCCAGACAAGGTTGATTTAATTGTCCCACCGCCATTCCTGGTCCCCAAACCTCAGCTACAATGACAGCACCTCCAACCCAGCCTGATGTCCATTCTAGGCAGGGTACATCACCTCCTCAATCTCACCCAGCCTAAACTAGCCCAAGATTGTTGGTTGTGCCTAAAGAACAAACCCCCATATTATATTGGATTAGGAGTAGAAGCCACACTTAAAATTGGCTCTCTTTCTTGTCGTACATGCCCCCATGCCCTCCCATTAGGAGACGTGTCCGGAAATGCTTCTTGTCTAATTAGCACCGGATATAACTTATCTGCTTCTCCCTTTCAGGCTACCTATAATCAGTCTATACTTACCTCCTTAAGCACCTCAGTCTCCTACCAGGCACCTAACAATACTTGGTTAGCCTGCACTTCAGGCCTCACTCGCCACATCAATGGGACTGAACCAGGACCTCTCCTATGTGTGTTGGTTCATGTACTCCCCCAGGTCTATGTGTATAGTGGGCCAGAAGGACAACTTCTCATTGCTCCCCCTGAATTACATCCCAGGTTTCGCCGAGCCACCCCACTCCTTGTACCCCTCCTGGCTGGCCTTAGCATAGCCAGATCAGCAGCCATCAGCATGGCTGCCCTGGTTCAGGGAGAAACTGGACTAATGTCCCTGTCTTAACAAGTAGATGTTGATTTAAGCAACCTCCAATCAGCCATAAATATACTACATACCCAAGTAAAGTCTCTGGCTGAAGTAGTTCTTCAAAACCGCCGAGGCTTAGATCTGCTATTTCTCTCCCAAGGAGGGTTATGTGCCACTCTAGGAGAGAGTTGTTGCTTCTATGCCAATCAGTCTGGAGTAATAAAAGATAGTCTCCAAAAAGTTCGAGAAAACCTAGACAGACACCAGCAAGAATGAGAAAATAACCCCCCCTTGTACAAAAGCATGTTTAACTGGAATCCATGGCTAACTACTCTAATCACTGGGTTAGCTGGACCCTTTCTCCTCCTATTGTTAGGCTTAGTCTTTGAGCCTTGTATGTTAAATTGGTTTCTTAACTTTGTAAAACAACACATAGCTTCTGTCATGCTTATGTACCTTAAAACCCAATATAACCGCCTTGTTATAACTGAGGAATCAATGATTTGATTCCCCAAAAACACAAGTGGGGAATGTGATACCCAACCTTGTTTTAACTTGAATTGACTCTCCCTTAGCTGAGAGAGCCAGACAGACTCCATCTTGGCTCCTTCACTTACAGCCCCTTACCCACCCCCTTCCTCAAGGATTCAACTTGTGCAAGCAGACTCCCAGCACATCCAAGGATGCAATTAACTGATAAGATACTGTGGAAAGCTATATCTGCAGTTCCTAGGAATTCATCTGGTTGAAAACACCCAAAGCCCTGCATCTATCACCTTGTGATAGATTTAAAGCCCCTGAACCTGGAACTGTTTGCTTTCCTGTAACCATTTATCCTTATAACTTTTTGCCTGCTTTACTTCTGTAAGATTATTTTAACTAGACTCCCCCCTCTCCTTTCTAAACCAAAGTATAAAAGAAAATTTAGCCCCTTCTTTGGGGCCTAGGGAATTTTGAGCACTAGCCATCTCTCAGTTGCCAGCTAATAAAGGACACCTGAATTCATCTCAAAGTGTGGTTTTCTCTGTAACTCACTCGGTTACAACATGTGAGCCCTACAATTATTCCTGCTTACAGTGTAGAAGAAAAATAAGTATATATGGTGACCACCATGGGTATAATTTAGGTGGGATAATAGGAGAGAGGAGAGAGGCAAAGATTTGCAGAAGTATCCATGTAAATCTTTGGCTAAGTCCCGATCTGCACAAGCATGACCAGACACTACCTGAGGTTTAGAAAGGAACCTCTACAAATCAATATCCCAAACAATTATTTGATCTTATCCAGGGCTGGGAATTGTGTGTTCACCTGCCAGTGTGGAACACCTATTAGTATAGAAAACACCAGATAGAAAGGTATCACCTAAAGAATGGGGCTGACAGACTCAAGGCTGCTCTGGTCTTATACTAAAAAAGTTTAAAACAGAAAGACCTAGTGTCAAGCAGGCAAGAGGAAAATATGCTGCTAAGTAATTTTATTGAATGGCATACCAAGGTCCAACATTGTTTAAAGCAATACAAACAAATACAACATTCAACAATGTAAAATTCAGTGTTTATTTATTATCCAATAAATAATAACCATGCACACAAAGAAGTAGTGACATAAAAATCATTAACCAGAAGAGTGAATTGAGAAGCCCAAAAATGATGAAAATGATGAAATTAATCCACAAATATGCAGTATAGCTTTTATAACTATCCAGCATTTGTTTTGACAAAAGAATGTGGAAAATAAAACTTGATAATGAGAAATAGTACATATATATATATACATTTGTGGCTTCCACTCCAACATCTGAAGAGCTTGTTACTCCCATCCTCACAACAACAAAAAGTTGGACAAAATCAGTAACTCTTCTTAGATCCATCAGAGAATTGAGGCCATAAGGCAAAGCAATGTCCCCCCAAACTGGAGACACAGCAAATATAGGGGATCAGATTTTGAGGACAGAATCCTCTGGAGCCAGCAACTGACAGGTGAACAGTGATTAACAAATTGCTGGAGGCTAACGGTGGACAAGCCTTAGTCTTAAAAACTCCTGGGAGCCCAGTCTTATCATGGGAGCAGCACCTATATTTTCATGATATTTACCCCCAGGAGACCCACCAGATTCTCCTGATGAAGACTGGAGAACAATTATCTCATGCCTCAGGCAGGAGGAGGGGGGAAATAATCATTCTAAGACACACCCAAGGAAACTTAAGCATTTTGAAATAAGCCCAGAGTATTCTGTGCTACATAACAAAAGCCTGCCCTCAGGAAACAACCTTACCAAATCGTGTGTGACCTGTGAGAAGAACTATCAGTCGGTTCCATCTAGCCTTCCTATCTCAAATAAAAGAAGAAAAGAAAGCTAGGAAATTTTTCTGAAGGTCAGCCCAGGGACTCAGTCTCACTAATAAAACTCAGATGTAATTGTGAGATTAAAAAATGCTGCCTCGGCCAGGCATGGTGGCTCACCCCTGTAATACCAGCACTTTGGGAGGCTGAGGCAGGCAGATCATGAGGTCAGGAGATCAAGACCATCCTAGCTAGCACAGTGAAACCTCGTCTCTGCTAAAAATACAAAAAATTAGCCGGGCGTGGTGGCAGGCGCCTGTAGTCCCAGCTACTCAGGCGGCTAAGGCAGGAGAATGGTGTGAACCCGGGAGGCAGAGGTTGCAGTGAGCTGAGATTGCTCCACTGCACCCTAGCCTGGGTGACAGAGCGAGACACCGTCTCAAAAAAAAAAAAAAAAATGCTGCCTCTCCACAATACCTTATCACCACATCAACAGATCTGCAGTATAATAACAGCAGATGGGCCAGGCTCGGTGGCCCATGCCTATAATCCCAGCACTTTGGGAGGCTGAGGTGGGTGGATCACTTGAGGTCAGGAGTTCGAGACCAGCCTGGCCAACACGCTGAAACGCTGTCTCTACTAAAAATACAAAAATTAGCTGGGCATAGTGGCATGCATCTGTAATTCCAGCTACTTGGAAAACTGAGGCAAGAGAATCGCTTGATCCTGGGAGGCAGAGGTTGCAGTGAGCTGAGATTGCATCACTGTACTCCAGCCTGGGTGATGGAGGGGTACTTTGTTTCAAAAAATAATAAAACAAATAAAAATAATAATAAACAAAAAACAGTAGGTGGTAACTGATAGAGCTGCAAGAGACAGACAGGAATTTCTAGGGAAACCCACAGACAACAGCAGAGATACCAACAAGGATATTAGAAGAAATTTAATCCCCTGAAATCTACTGCTACAGCAAATAATAAACAGCCAAAATTCTAGCCAGATAAACATAAAACCTCACAGTAAAGTCCTGTTAACCTTAGTTCATATTACACAATACATCATGTCTGGCTATCAACAAAAATTGCATAACATGATAAAAGGTAAATGCTCTAGACCCACCAAATTCATATTAAAACCCTAATCCCCAGTGTGATTGCACTGGAGACAGAGACCTTAAAGAGGTAATTAAGGTTAAATGAGGTGTAAGGATGGATCCCTAAACAAATAAGACTAGATTCCTTATAGGAAAAGGAAGAGACACCCAGGGTGTGTGCTCACAGGCTGAAGGCCATGTCAGGACACAGCAAGAAGGCAGCTGCCTGCATGCCTGCAAGAGAGTCCTCACCAAAACCGACTCTGCTGACAACTTGATCTAGGCATTCCATCCTCCAGGATTGTGAGCAAATAAATTTCTCTTGTTTATGTCATTCAGTCTGTGGCTTTCTGTTAAGAAGAATAACCCAGGAAGACTAATGCAGCAGGAAGAAACACATTATGAAGAGACAAAGCAGCTATCACAACTAGACACTGGGGCAGAGAGGTTGGAATTATCACACCAGGATTTTAAACTATGGTTAATATGCTAAGGATTCTAATGGAAAAAGTGGCCAACATGTGAGAACACATGTGTAATGTAGGCAGAGAGATGCAAACACACACACACACACACACACAAATCAAAAGGAAATGCTAGAAATAAAAAACACTGTAACAGAAATGAAGAATGTCTTTGATGGGCTTATCAACAGAATACAGAAGGTCAAGGAAAGAATCTGTGAGTGTGAAACATGTTGATAGAAACTTCCCAAATTGGAAAGCTAAAAGAGAGAGAAAAGGAGAGAGAGAGGGAGGGAACTGAAGCAGAACATCCAAGAACTATGGACGTTATAAAAGATGTAACATGGGCATAATGAGAATGATCCTAGAGGAGGAGAGAAAGGAACAGAAAACCTATTTGAAGTGATAATGACTGAAAGTTTCCCAAACTTACTGACAGACATCAAAAAGCACAGATCAAGGAAGTTGAGAGAAGATCAAGCAAGACTGTGGTATGACATATATTTGGTCTTTGTCACCAGTTCCTCTCAGAGTGCTGAAACCCCTGGAATGTCCTGAGTGATAGGAGTGTCTTTTGTTATTAATAGTGAGCCCCACTGATGACACCTGAGTTTATGCTAATGAGGTACTTAAGTTAGAGCAACTGGATAGCTTCAGGATGGGCTATAAGATATTGATGCTTCACGTAGTTGAATTTCTATTTATAATGGTCTATTGCATTATTCATCACACAATTTAACAATGAAAGTACATGTTCACTTTTCCTTGTTCATGGTCTCTGCATTAATTCAACTCTCCCTCTTCCAACTCTCATACTTTGGGCATTAATTAATATGATACATTTTGCCCAGCTGTATATTTTAGTTTATTTTTTCATTTAGTTTATTTACTATCTTTTAAGTTTTTATTCTTCTCTAAACAGCATAAAATTCCTGATGGATTACTACACTTTCATGCCGTGGTCCCATCCATTGAGGCCTCCATAGCCAATAGCCAATATTATTAACATTGCTGATTCTATTCAGTCAACAACTGGTATATATTTTGCTCTTATAGACTTGGCTAACATGAGCTGTTTGGTGCCAATTTCAACAGCCTCTCTACTGCAATTTATCTCCACCTCTGAAGGCATGCAACACACTTTTCCCAGGCTACCCAGAGGGTAACTTGTTAGCTTTGGCATCATATACAATATCTGCAGACAAGATCTGAACTGCATCCATCATTCTTTCTCTAAGAGCACAGGTATGACATGATATTAATAACATCCTCCTCCCATGAATTAATAACATGCTCCTCCTCCTTAATGAATGTGAATTTGACACATTCATTAAGGACATATAAGTCCAATCTTTTAGTACATTTTGGGTTCTGGTGGTTACTTTCTCAGAAAAGCTTCCCTGAACGCCTAGCACTTTCACTCCTCCATCACTGCTTTCTTGTTTTCCACAGCGCATGTCACTCACTAGCTAATGTACTGTATGTTCAGTATATGCACGTGCTCATTGTCTTTTCCTGGTGGGAGGAATGTTTTTCCTTTTTTGTTGTCTATTATAGCTTCAGTACCCAGAGTGGTACCTGGCACCAAATAGATGCTTAGTAAGTAACTGTGGAGTTAATAAAATGAGTAATGAAGAACTGTTGGGGCAGAATCATAGCATGGAAGGTGAAGCTTGCATAGGAGGGGATGTGAGTAGCAGATGTACATGTTGAGTGAAGTATATTTTCTTGGAAAAAATAGATAATTAGAATTGAAAAAACTGGCATGGTGGTACATGTCTGTTGTCCCAGCTACTCGGGAGGCTGATGAGGTGGGAAGATTGCTTGAGCCCAGGGGTGTGAGGCTGCAGTGGGCTATGATTATGTCACTGTACTCCAGCTTAGCAACAGAGCAAGACCCTGTCTCTTAAAAAAAAAAAAAGTAAAGGCTAAAGTGAACTAATGCCAAAAACATTCATTGGCTCATCTTCTAAACACTTATGAAGTACCTGGTAGAAAGAGTTGTACATGGATTGTGGTGTACACTGACACACAGAACTTCATGATCTAGTGCAGTATTGTCTAAGAGAACTTTCTGCAGTGGTGGAAGTACTCTGCATGTGTACTGGTCAGTACAGTAGCCACCAGCCCCATATGACTATTGAGTACTTGAACTGTGGCTTAAGCAACTGAGGAACTGAATTTTAAATTTTATTTTTACATTTTAATTAATTAAAATGTAGGTAGCCAAATTGACTAGTGGCCCCTCTATTGAGGATTGCAGCACTGTAGAAAAGTAAGAAAGCATAAGAAATTAAAATAAGTGCTAGGACAGATAGCCTATGTTCTTTTGAGGACAGAGATAGGTGAACATTTCAAGCTGCCCAGGCAACTGCAGGGAAAGAAAGAAGCATTCCTGGCTCTAAGTTGTAATGACTTGTTTGTCATAAAGATATGAGAAATGTGATTTTTATTTAGGATAAAGGCAATTAACTAAGTGTCAACTCCAATTAATGGGTGAATTTAGGATAAATTATGTGTAGCAAATTGAACTGTCAGGTCTTACTTGGATAAGTTATTGTTTATTTGGAAAATGTATGTATTGGATTGTATCTGCTTGGTGATATAAAAGGATGAGAGAGATTTCTTCCTGTCCTTTTAATCTCATTAGTGGACTGCCTGTGAAGTGCATCAAGGTCTTATTTAATGCTTATTCAGTAATAAAACTGTTTTCTTTCTTTTCTATATTTGTGGAAAGCATTTTCTACCATTGGCAGGAGATTTGCATTTTAATTATTTTCCCAACACCTGACAAAAGTAAATTCTGCCTTTAAAACCAGAGACCAGTGTCACTGGTGAACCTGCATGCAAAAGATCCAAATAAAGTAATACAATTCTGAATTAACTCTCAGAGCCAAAAAATTACCACAGTAGAGCAGTCTTTCACAAATCAAAGACAGTAATAATGCTATATTAAATGGATGTATTTTTGCACATATAATTTGACTAGCCAATAAGCTATTATTGAATATTTAAGCTTTAAAGTTTTACAATTTTAAATAATACTTTGAAATGAGTACTACTGAGAGGAATTTCTAAGTACATCTGTGAGCATTTCCTTAGAATATTTTCTTTGAAATATACCCTTTTTTACCCCCTTAGTTTCAGGTCCTAGTTAAGGACTGTCTGTGGCAGGGGTGCCCAATGTTTTTGGCACCAGGGGTCAGTTTCATGGAAGACAATTTTTCCACGGAAGTGGGAGGTGGTGGTTTGGGGATGAAACTGTTCCACCTCAGATCCTCAGACCTTAGTTACATTCTCATAAGGGGTGTGCAGCCTCGATCCCTTGCATGCATATTTCACAGGAGGGGTTGCACTCCTATAAGAATGTAATGCCACGGCTGATCTGACAGGAGGCGGAGCTCAGGTGGTAATGCTAACTTGCACACCACACACCTCCTGCTGTGTGGCCCAGTTCCTAACAGGCCACAGACCAGTACCAGCCCATGGCCTTGGGGTTAGGGACCCCTGATCTATGACATGAAACCAGCCTTCAGTCTTTTCACCCAGGGGTCTCCTATTTTAGTTATTAAATGTCTATCAGTACAAAGTTTAAGTATACACCATAAATATATTTTTCTTTTTTATGAATCAGTTATGTGTATGTTTTAGTCCATTTGTGCTGCTATAACAGAATACCACAGACTGAGTAATTTAAAAACAATAGAAATTGACTTCTTGGCTGGGCACGGTGGCTCACACCTGTAATCCCAGCACTTTGGGAGGCTGGGGTGGGTGGATCACTTGAGATCAGGAGTTCAAGACCAGCCTGGCCAACATGTTGAAACCCTGTCTCTACTAAAAATACAAAAATTAGCCTGGCATGGTGGTGGGCACCTGTAATCCCAGCTGCTTGGGAGGCTGAGACAGGAGAATCACTTGAATCCAGGAGATGGAGGTTGCAGTGAGCTAAGATCACACCATTGCACTCTAGCCTGGGCAATAGAGTGAGACTCCATCTCAAAAAAAAAAAAAGAAATAAAATGAAATTGACTTCTCATGATTTTGGAGCCTGGGAAGTCCAAGATCAAGGGGAAGGTGTCTGGCAAGAGCCGTGTTGCTGTGTCCTTTTATGGTCGATGGGCAAAGAGAAGAGAGAGAGGTAAAAGGGACCCCAGACTCATTTTCTAAATAAGGAACACACTCCCTCGATGATGACATTAATCCATTCATGAGGGCAGATCCCTCAAGGCCTCATCATCTCCTAAAGTTCTCACCTCTCAATACTGTTAGAATGGAGATTAAATTCAATACATGCTTTTTGGGAGATACAATCAAACTGTAACAGTGTATGTCTATCAGTCTTTAATATAAAGATGTCTTTTTTCTGAACCCATTTTCTGTGAGCCTTAGTTGATCATCCTGAGTGTCCCATTTGAGAGACAACTGCTTTATCCTCATTTTTTAATTACTTACCTAGTACTTAAGCTATAAAAGATATAACCAAATACTTGACTCTGTGCTATCAAATGTTAAATGCTGATTTTTTTAAATTCATATAATTCTATAACTTTTAACAAAAAGTTAACTCTACTGAAGCAAAGCTCTCATATTTGTCTCTCACCCTTATTGTATAATAATTCTAAGCACATAACTGTCCCCCTTATTATGTAATAATTTCATCTACATAACTGTCCTATTATTACTTACCTGACATCACATTCCCAATCTTTGTCACAACTCCTGAATCTTGTTCCATTTCTTCCACAACCAGGCTAATTTTACCCTTCAGTGACAGAAGAGGCCTGGGCAATGGCTGAGCCTAAATATATTTGCTATTTCTGGTGACATTTAGTGATGTGGCTATGGACTTCTTTCACAAAGAGTGGGGATGGCTGGATTCTGCTCAGAGGGACTTATACAAGGATGTGATGGTCCAGAATTACAAGAACCTGGTCTCTGTAGGTAAGCATATCACCCCATCCACTCCAATAGGGGACACTTTCTTTTGCCACCTTGAATTGCTGGAGATCCTCCTAAGTAAATGGCTGAATTTCTGTAGCATGTTCCCAAGGAAATGTGCAGCTCTGTTGTGCCCTGCCTGAAGCTTATCTTTCCATTTCAATGAACACCCTTCATCCCTTCCTGTGGTCCCTCTTGTGATGGCCTCTCATAATAGAGGACCACGGCTTAAACAATTCTATATTCTTCCTGTAAGCAGGTCTTTCCATAACTAAGCCACATGTGATCACGTTGTTGGAGGATGGGAAAGAGCCCTGGATGATGGAGAAAAAACTATCAAAAGGTATGATTCCAGGTGAGTCATGGTGAATGAGACAAAGGGAGATTTGGTTAAAGATGTTTATAATGAGTGTGGAGGCATTTTAGGAATACTATTTTCAAATACCTCAAATATAAATGAAAAATTGAGGGATATTTAGCTTAGATTTTCAAAATAATTTTTCCTCTATCCCAAATTATTATCTGTATCACTCATGTCATCTAATCAAGGTTAGAGTTTTTTGCCATTATAATAATTCAAATTGTTACTCTATCATGACAAAGTAAGGCAAATTATTCTTTCTTAAATCTACATAAGGAAAAACATACTGATACTTTTAGGCTAAGAAAAACTGTCAATTAGATGGAAAATCACTTTTCTAAAGCTGAACTTTGTAGATGAAATATGAACATATTAGAGGAAGTAAGGAACATATAAAATACGTTCCTATGAATAATATTTTCTAATGTCCAATAAGTGATATGATTCACAGTTTCTTCATAACCTCAGAAGGCCTAAATCTTTGTCAGCTATAAAGAGCACTTAGATTATTTTGTTTTTACCACAACTGTTTAATGCAGTAGTATCAATTCTGTGTTTTAAGCATGTTAATCTGGCAGCAAATTGAGATTAATGGAAGGTTAGAGAAAAAAGCTATGAGACAAAATGCAATCTTTCACATATGAATATAGGCACAAAGAGATGGCTTGGAATCCAGAATGCCTTCCACATTTTATTTCTGATAGTTTCCTTCTTTTCACATACTGTTTTATCTATTATGTCTATTTTACCCATTTCTGTTATCACTCCTGCTGCTTCCGTGAACTCTGTATTCTCTGCTCCATTTGAGCATTGTTCAGAAATCATTGAAATATTTTAGTTGTCAGACTATGTGTTTTCTGGGGGCTTCATTTCTTATCCATTTCTCCTAATTCCACCATAGAAGGTTCTTTTCAAGAAGTAAAAAAAAGAAAAAAGCCATGCTGTGCTTTCTTGATATATTTTAGAATGGGAATCAAGATGGGAAAAAAAGGAATTATCAACAAAAAAGGATATTTATAAGGAAGATTCACCCCAAACAGTAATAATAGAAAAAGTTTTTAAACAAAGTTATGAATTTTCAAATTCTAATAAGAATTTGTAACATATAGAGAAGTTGGAAGGGAAGCATGGAATTCATGTAGAACATTTCAGACCAGCAACTCTCATCTCTAGAGAAAGCCCCACTGGGGACAGTTACAAATATGACACATTTAGAATCACCTTTCATTCAAAATCTACTCTTTCTGGAGCACAAAAAAATTCTGCTAAAGGGAATTCACACAAATATGATATATTAAAGAAGAATTTACCAAAAAAGTCAGTTGCAAAAAATCAGAGACTCAATGGTGGAAAGAAACTTTTGAATTCTAATGAAAGTGGAGCAGCCATTAACCAGAGCACATCTCCTCACCAGACTCATAATAGAGAGAAAATCTATACATGCAGTGAATGTGGGAAAGCCTTTGGAAAACAGTCAATCCTCAATCACCATTGGAGAATTCATACAGGAGAGAAGCCCTATGAATGTCGTGAATGTGGGAAGATGTTTAGCTATGGCTCATCTCTTACACAACATCTGATAAGCCATAGTGGAGAGAAACCTTACAAATGTATTGAATGTGGGAAGGCCTTTAGCCATGGCTCATCACTTACTAACCATCAGAGCACCCACACTGGAGAGAAACCATATGAATGTATGAACTGTGGAAAGTATTTTAGTTGTGTGTCCCTTCTCATTCAACATCTAAGAATTCATACTCAAGAAAAATGCTATGAGTGTCATATATGTGGAAAGGCCTTCATTCATAGGTCATCTCTCATTCACCATCAGAAAATCCATACTGGAGAGAAACCTTATGAATGTAGTGAATGTGGGAAAGATTTCTGCTGTAGCTCACACCTTACTCGACATCAAAGAATTCACACTATGGAGAAACAATATGAATGCAACAAATGCCTGAAAGTCTTTAGCAGCCTCTCATTTCTTGTTAGCATCAGAGTATTCATACTGAAGAAAAACCCTTTGAAGTTTAGAAATGCAGGAAATCCTTCAACCAGTTTGAACCACTGAATATGCATTTGAGAAATCACATTAGATTGAAACCCTATGAATGCAGTATATGTGGGAAAGCCTTCAGTCATAGGTCATCCCTGCTTCAACATCACAGAATTCATACTGGAGACAAAACTTATGAATGCATTAAATGTGGGAAGACCTTCAGCTGTAGTTCAAACTTTACTGTACATCAGAGAATTCATACTGGAGAAAAGCCATATAAATGTAATGAGTGTGGGAAAGCTTTTAGCAAAGGCTCAAATCTTACTGCCCATCAAAGAGTACATAATGGAGAGAAACCCAGTAGTGTGGTAAGTGTGGAAGAGCCTCTAGACCATATGAATCACTATACATGTGAGAAATTTTACAGAAGAGAATGTATATGAAGCAGTGTTTATCATGGTAAACTTCATTCATAGATCCTCATTTAACATCAGAAAAATTTATACTGGGGAAAAGTCTTATGAATGTAGCGAATATGGGAAGACTTTTAGCAATGATGCAGATGTTTTTATTTGTCAGAGTTTATACCATAGAGAAATCATATGAAGACCATAAATGTGGGAAAGGCTTTGTCAGTATTAGTCCCTTAATTGACCTAAGTATACTCACACTAGGATAAAACCCTGTACATGTAGCAAATATGGGAAAGACTATAGGCAATGAGAATCTCCAACAAACTCCTACAGGAGAGACACTGTATGAATGTAGAAAATTTAGAAATTGAGGCCGGGCACAGTGGCTCATGCCTGTAATCCCAGCACTTTGGGAGGCCGAGGCAGGTGGATCACGAGGTCAAGAGATCAAGACCATCCTGGCTAATGCATTGAAACCCTGTCTCAACTAAAAATACAAAAACAAAAAAATTAGCCGGGTGTGGTGGTGGGTGCCTGTAGTCCCAGCTACTCAGGAGGCTGAGGCAGGAGAATGGTGTGAACCCAGGAGGTGGAGCTTGCAGTGAGCTGAGATTGTGCCACTGCACTCCACCCTGGGTGACTGAGCAAGACTCCATCTCAAAAAAAAAAAAAAAAAAAAAGAAAAGAAAATTTAGAAATTGAGGGAAGTCTTCAGTTCCAAGTGCATCCCTTATTTTACAAAGAACTCAAACTGGAGAGAAATCTCATTTCAGAGATGTAGCAAAGTGTTCACTAAGAGTATTTATCTTGCTACACATCAGAAGATTAATGGTAGAACAACCTGAAGGATTTAGGAATTATGTGTAAATCTTTGCAGTGATGCTATTTGTAAACTGGATTCTACAGGAGAGCAAATAAGCATAATTATGCATTTCTTACAACAGTAGCTTGCAGTTTTACTTGAGTTCTACTTAGAAATTATTTTTAGCTAATGGGCATCTTCATATTTAGTCACCCAGAGGAGCCAGTAAATGTTATAATGTTAAAAATTAAAGCTGCAAAAGAAATAAAATGGTGTGAATGAAGGTTTTGGTATCTAATAAAATCATTTTGTATATCATGAACTCTTTCTCTGTGACTATTTCTGGCAAAAAATTTCACTAAGATGAGCCTTAGTGTAGCCTTTAGTGGGAGACCAGCAAACCTAGAGAAAAATGCCTGCTCTTTGTACTAAGAATAGCAGTATTTTGGTGAGGATTATTCAGAGTCCATTTCCAGTGGGCTTAAAACGTTTCAAGAAAATTTACTGAGCATCACTCATGTATATTACACAGTGATGGGATATAGGAATCCAGTAGTTCTGAGTTTTAGTGGTGCTCAGATACGTCAGAATCACTAGGAGGGCTTGTTAAAGCACAGATTGCTTTAGCCTCAAACTAGCCTTAGTTCTAGTTTCTGTATGAGTTGATATGAATTTGCATTTTTCACATGTTCTTAGGTGACACTAACACTGTTTTGTCCAGAAAGCACATTTTGATAACCATTGTAATAATTAACAACTGTGGTCTTTTTCTCACAGAGATGTTATCTGACAAGAGAAATGGATAGCAAATAAATTTGAAATAATCCTTTACAAGTGCTATGAGAAAATAACTAAGAAACAACATAATACAGGAGATCAGAGCAGGCTTAGCTGGATGTGATTTTTGAAATGAATCCTAAATGATGAACACTATGTAATGAGTACTACTCATGTAGCTGTGTGCATCCCTGCATGTGCCTGTGCGTGTGTGTATGTGGTGTGCTGGGTGTTAATCTAGGTAAAGCAGACAGTCGAGTTCTGTCATACTTGCTGCAGCTGGATTCCATGTTCCCATGTCTAGTTTCAGATTCTGTGGCTTTGAGGTAGTGCTGCCGGCAGCATCATTGGTTTCAGCAACTGTCATTTCTCCATCTCTGGGTCATAGTTATAGGAGTTTACCTTGAAGTCACTAGTCCAGAAGTGTTCTCATTACTTTTACAGCCCACCTACCAATTTTGAAAGCACTGATTTACTGCAATATATGTCTTGAAATAGTTAAGAGAGTTTTTGTTCTCTGCACTGAAACTTGACAGATAGTTATGGTTTGTAAGGAGGGAGGATGGCTTCAAATATTCTAAGTTCTAGATAAGAAATGGGGCCGGCAGCGGTGGCTCATGCCTGTAATCCCAGCACTTTGGGAGGCCGAGGCAGGTGGATCACCTGAGGTCAGGAGTTCGAGACCAGCCTGGCCAACATGGAGAAACCCTGTCTCTACTAAAAATACAAAATTAGCCAGGGATGGTGGTGCATGCCTGTAATCCCAGCTACTCAGGAGGCTGAGGCAGGAGAATGGCATGAACCCAGGAGGTGGAGCTTGCAGTGAGCCAAGATCGCACCACTGCACTCCAGCCTGGGTGACAGAGTGAGACTCCATCTCAAAAAAAAAAAAAAAGAAATAGAACAGTCTCACTGGCCCTGTGATTAGAATCCTATCTTGTGATTAGAAGGGTAATGCAGATCAATTTGATTTGGAGTGTATGGACACTGATGTAAGTGAAGCGCTGTGATATGGATTATGCTTCAGATTTTGTTCACTACGGCAGGTGAGAATCATAAGATATGTTATTATTTTTAAAAGGAACATTATATTATACATACAATAATTCTGATGTGGAATGAGTGATAAAGTTTCTGACTTTCAACAAAACGTACCTCCTCTGATACATGTACTACCTTAACTGAAAGCTAAAAGCATAGAGGCATATTCCAATAGCACTTTGGAATAGAGACGGTAGGTTTGGAATGGGGTGGTAAATTTTTACTATTTGGCAGGGATTTTATCTTTCATTTGATTTAATTTTAATCATGAAATTTATATTGAAATTCTATGAAACATTGAGGGATCTTAGACTTATAAGTAAGGAAAGGTCAGGCGCAATGGCACATATCTGTAATCCCAGAAATTTGGGAGGCTGGGGCAGGAGGATTGCTTGGAGCCAGGAGTTCAAGACCAGCCTGGGCAACACAGCAAGACTCAGTCTCTAAAACAAATATTTTTTAATTACCCAGGTGTAGGCACATGCCTGCAGTCCTAGCTATTCAGGAGGCTGAATGGGGAGGGATTGCTTGAGTACAGGAGTTTAAGGTCACAGTGAGCCATCATCACACCACTGCTTTCCAGCCTGGCAGCAGGACAACAATCTGACTCTAAAGTAAATATAATTAAGGAAGCATGATGTGGTATCAAACAGCTGTAATTATGGACAGTCTGGCTACCACATATATACTTATGGGATAATGACAGTAGCTTTCTTTTCTCTCATTCTCTGTCCTTCTTCAGCTCTCCCAAGGAACTGGTACCACAAAGATGAAGTAGTCCTATAATGCCCAGATTTTGTTTCCACTACATATAGTTTTATGCCACCATGTCACTTTGTTATGAGAAGATTCCTCCAAATACTTTGTCATTTAAAAAGCATGAGCATACACATATTAATGCTTTACATTTCTGGAATTAAAGTGCCTTCACAATAACAGAATTAGGAAAAAGAAGGCCATCTTTTTTTTTTTTTTTGAGATGGAGTTTCACTCTTGTTGCCCAAGCTAGAGTGAAATGGTGCAATCTCAGCTCACTACAACATCCACCTCTCAGGTTCAAGCAATTTTCCTGCCTCAGCCTCCTGAGTAACTGGGATTACAGGCACGTGCAACCACACCCAGCTAATTTTTTGTATTTTTAGTAGAGACAGGGTTTCACCATGTTGGCCAGGCTAGTCTTGATCTCCTGACCTCAAGTGATCTGCCTGCCTCGGCCTCCCAAAGTGCTGGGATTACAGGCATGAGCCACCACACCCAGCCAGAAGGCTATATTTTTAAATTAAGATAGTGAAGCTTTTAAGAGCAAAAATAAGAGACTATTACTTTGTTATGATAGAAGATTGGGCTGAGGTCATAATGATGTTACGATGTCACTGACATCATATTGTCTCCTCAGTCATACTTATTAACCATTTCTTGAGCATCCACTGTGGACCTAATAGATAAACATTCCATACCCTTTAATAGCTCCAAGGTGCATGTGTGTGAAGAGCATTAAGCTTTGGAGTCATGTTACCTGGGTTTAAATCCAAGTTGCATGTATACTGGCTTTGTGTGACCTTGGACAAACTACTTCACTATGTCATGTCTCAGTTTCTCCATCTATAAAATGGTAATAAAGCTATCTCACAGCATTATTATGAAAATTAGATGAGTTAATTGATGCAAAGTGTTTACAACAATGCCTGGCCTCTCAATAGCGTTCAATAAATATTAGCTATTGATTTCATCATCATTGTCTTCTCATGGTTGCTTCATCATTCTGGTTTCAGATGTCACATCTAATCACTTGTCACTCTTATGTATTTACTATTTCACATTTTTGAGGGACAGCTCTTACAAAATGCCCCCATTTCCTTACAACAAATCCTTTAGTATCTGAGCCATTTTGAGGGAATGTTTCTTGCCCAAAATAACCTGAGGAGAAACAAAGAGACCAGGTAGGAGATGAGATGAGAATTCAGCAGGTCTGTGAGAAGGAAGGAGGGTGCCCTACAGAGCTGGAAAAAGGGCAGAGTGAAGGAGGCTCTCAGGCTTCACATGGAGGAAAGGGGAGGCTTTACCCACGGAGACCAGAGGACTACAGGTCTTCAGCATCATCTCTGAGTACAGAGTTCCATGGGCTGGGTGCCACTGCCCTCACTCTTCCTGAGTGGAGGTTACAGCCTGTCATTGAAGATCACCAATGCCTGGAAAGTCAAAGTTTCCTTGTTAGCCTTGGGTTAGTCAGATATGATTAGAGCTCAGTTGTTGGTAAACATCTAGAAAGAACCAAGGCACATATCACTGAGCACTTCCTGGAATCTTAATTCTTTGCTGTTGAGGGGGAGTCAGTCTTTAAACAAATTGCAGTTGTGTTAGAGGAAAAAAGCTGTATATGCAGAAGTAATTGATGCAAGATACAAGACAATGACAAGATCGTATGGCCCAAGAGGTGCAGAGTGTAAGCACTCTGGCATTAAAGATAAACAGGGAAAAATTATAATGATCATAATACAATATTATTAATAGCAGCAGCAACCGAGGCTTGTGTTTGCACTGTGTGCTGCATTCAATTAAATGTTCTCAGCTCTGGACCCAAATTCCCAGGTGTGAATTCAGCCTATGGGGACTATCACTTGCTTACTATATAACCTTGGAGAAGTCACTTCATTTCCCGATTTCTCCATCAAAACAAAGACAATTCCCATCTTACCAGGTGGTTGTGAGAATTGAAAGATTTATAAAGCAAGCTACAAAGTACCTGCACATGGAAGTTTGTTGCTGTGCTTTTCCTGCTTTTAATCTTCCCAAATACTGTGAGATACATGTCATAATCATCTTCATGCTAGTGACCTGAGACTCAGGCAGTTCTAGCACGTCTCTTAGAGTCACACATCTTAGGAATATAGGCTAGATTTGAACATTCAGTAAAAGACCACACAATATTGCCCTCCTAGGACAAATCTCAGAAGACTGAGGTTTATCTTGGCAACCATACAGGCTCTCTTGCCTCCCTGAACAAAAAACATTTCCTTTGGCCATGCCGTTTCTTCTGCCTAGAATTTGTCCCATACTGCATTTACTACCATGCTTACCTAATGCTGAGGGAGGCCTGCCTACCTTGCAAAGCTCACTAGGTGTGTCAAAAATGAACAAAGCTGGACATTAATGACAGTGGTGAGAACGGACTTTAATTGGTAATAACTACTGCAATGGGGAAAGGAATTTGGCATGAACTGAACTCAGCTTCGATTTGTACAGAAGTGAATGAGTATGTTAAAGGGAGGGTGAGGAAATAGAGAGGGGGTGGAGAGCAGGGGCTCAGTAGAGTCAGAAAAATGAAAAATTACAAAACACAGGAAGGGAGGGGGCTGGTCTATGTGCAGTCTATCTGGGTTTGCTACTGGCACTTGAGTTAGGCTCCTATCCTCCCACAGAGGCTGGGAGGTAGGGACCTTATCTTCAGGTGCTAGCTGGAAGAAATCCTTTGGGCAGCCTTGAGTTTTTCAGGCCAGCACTTTAAGAGTCATTAGAAACTTTACTGTTGTTCAAGTCTTAATAGGCAAAACTTGACAGGCCTATTCAAGAAGGCTCAGAGGGGCCTGGCTACAGTTTGGTCAAAGAAAGAGAAAATCTTTGTCAGGTGTCACCCCAGGCTTCCCCAGCCCACTGAGGAGGAATGGTGGTGAAGAAGAAAGAACATAGGCTCAAGGGATCAACATACAGGGTGTAAGTTTCTGCCAAGAGTTGTGTGACCCTGAGAAGGTAATTTAATTTTTCCAAACCTCAGATCCTTTTTCTGTAAAGCAGGAATAATAGAACCTAACTGAGGAAACTGGAATTAAATGAAGTGCTACATAATAACTTACCCTCAGAGCTCAATAAAGGCAGCTATTATATTATTGTTATTGTTAGTGTTATTGTATTTTTCCTCTTTGCTTCCACACTATCCTGGAAAACCCAACAAAGTCCTGATCTCAACTTTTATAAGTGTGCCACATTCCCTGCACAAAGATTCCAGAAGATAAGAAATACTTAATGTAGAACTAGCAAGGCCAAAGGAAAAAAAAAATGTCTCTCCTAAGTCTCTTCTAGTAGGTGACATTGGTGCAGAACAGGAAAAGATGCAAGGGAGAGGAGAGAGAGAGACACTGCAGAGATCTGGACTCAGTGTCCCAGGCAGAAGGAAAGACTGGGAAGTGGGAAAGAGCTTGGAATGATCAGTACAGGTTGGCAGGAGAACAGTGAGCAAAGGAAGATGGAGTACAGGACAGATTTATAGGCTTAGAAATGTATCTCTCTAGAAATAACATCCAGAGGGATGGTCCCTGCATGGTGCTGGGCACTGGGAACACACATCACACATTAGCCATCTCTGATACTCTCCCCTTTAAGGCTTCCTTGAAAATGGAGGAGAAGGGTAGCAAGGTAGCTTGCACAAGGCCACAGCCCTGAGATAGGGTGCAGCATGATCCAAACATGTCTCTGGATTCTGCAGGCCATGCTGTCCCAAGGATCTGCACATGCCACTGTACACGAATGGAGGGTACTAAGAAGTTATGGTTCATACTTCCCCACCACATACCACTGATTTCCAGAAAGATGAATTTTCTCTTGTCTAGGACTCTGGACTGAGAGTAACCCTATCAGCAGGAAGAGAAGGCCTGAAGAAACCCAGGATTCCATGATCCTCCATGTCAGTGTGCCACAGCCATGTGGTTGAGAGTCCAAGAATGTGAGACTGGGGGATAGTTAACACACCTGTGCTAGGAGGGAAGTGACTGTATCAGTACTTCAGACTCAGCTGAACTCTCTCCCAGGCCCTACAAAGGTGTCTAGATGGTTCATATCCTCCTGACTGGCCTTCCTAGCTTGGTCCCAAAGAGTCATCTGCTTCCCCTGGGTGGTGTGAGCAGATAGGTCATGTGACAAATGAAAGTCCACCCTAGCAGTGCCAAAAGTCCAGCCCATGGCAATGCAGGCTGCAGGAAACACTCCTATCCTAGGCTGTCATTTGGGCCTATGAAGCACATCCTTCTGGGTAATGTAGCTCTTCACATTCTCTGAGGCAATGGCTAAGTAGCACCCAGAGAGGTGCTAGGAAGGAGCATCAAAAGACTCTTATGATCACATCTTAAAAATGAGTACCCAGTTTTCCATATTTTACTGTCTGCAACAGATCACATAAATATTTAGAGATATATTATTTCAGATGCTATGAAAGGCTACAAAACCAAATATGTGGAATGTGATGTCAGGGAAAATGACCAAGTAGGAAGTGATGTGAATCTGCCACTGTACCTGAACAACCATTCTGGCAGCTCTCTGAAGTGACTATTTTGGAACTCCAGAGTTTATTTGAATGCTTGTAATTTCCAGCTTGCCTAATAAATTACAATTGTGTTGATTGCAACCATCAGAGTGGTATTGGCTACCCATTCCTCACTCCCAGCTCCATGAAGCAGCTTTGGGGATGGGAATGTGATTCTGGTGCAGATTTCTGGAGCCAGGGTGGGCGATAAGTACCTAATCCCACAGATACTGAGGTTCTGTGTTCTGACTGTGGATTGGTGCTTCTGATCTTGTGGGCTTGTAGGCTAGTCATCATTGTTTCAACCCCCACAGGATGAAGTGACTTTCAGGGGATTTTAAAGACTTGTACCTATTTTTTTAAATTCAAAAACAACTACATATACAGAAGAATTCATAAAGCCACCTCATATGCTCATGGAAAGATACAAGCACTGAAAAAACCTTCTTCAGCTTTTACTTTAGGCTGATCTCTGGTGCAGTTATCTCATAATAATAAAAACAAAGGCAAAAGTGCAGCAAATCCAGGGGAAGAGGGGAAATATGATTTCCAGAGATATCATATTGTAAGATTCAAATGTCCAGTATTCAACAACAACAAAAACCTGAAGGCATGCCAAAAAACAGAAAAGTATGGCCCAATTAAAGGAACAAAATGAATTGACAGAAAACACACTTGAGGCAGCCAAATGTCAGACTCACTATAAAAAGACAACTGTCTTAAAGATGCTTTAAAAGCTAAAGAAATACATGAACAAAGGAAAAAGATGTATGAGCAAACTGAGGATAGAAATAATGAGATGAAATGATTTTTTAAAAGAATCAAAAAATCTGGTTAAAAAATTACAGTAACAGAAACAAAAAATATGAATACAATAGAGGGATTCAAAAGATAAGCAATTAGAGGAGAGATTCAGCAAACTTAAAAATAGGACAAATATAAATTATCAACATAAAAAAGAAGAGTGAACAGAGCTTAGTGGAACTGTAGCACAAACATCAATTTGGGAATCCTTGAAGGGGAAAAGAGAGAAAGGGGCAGAGAAACTATTTGAAGACATAATGGCTGAAAAACCTCCAAATTTGATGAAAGACATGAATTTGCAATCCAGCAAGCAGAATGAACTCTTAAGTAGGAGAACTGCAAAGAGACCCATACTGAGACACATAATCAAATGTCAAAAGCCAAAGACAGATAATCTTGAAAATAGCAAAAGAGAAGTAACTCCTGTCATACAAGGGATCCTCAAGACTATCAAGCAGGGTCTCATCAGAAACCCTGGAAGCCAAAAGGAAGCTGATCAACAAACATAAAATGCTGAAGAAAAAAAGCTGTCAATAGAGAGTTTATATCAGCAAAATGCTCTTGAAAAATTATGGAGAAATTCACATATTCCCAGATAAACAAAAGCTGAGGGAGTTGATTATCACTAGACCTTCCCTGAAAAAAAAAAAATGCTGAAGGAAGTCTATCAGGTTGAAATTAAAAGAAGTCAGACTGTAACTCAAAGCCATATGGAAAAGTAAAGTTCTCTAGTAAAGGTAAATACATGAGGAATTATAAAATGTAATACTATTATAGTTTTGGTTTGTAATTCCACTTTTTTATCTTCTACAGGATTGAAAAGACAAATGCATAAAAATAGTTAGCCTGTTATTGGTAACACAATGTATAAAGATCTAATTTGTAGCATCAATAATGGGGAGTGGTGGGGGTAGACTGGCAGAGTCAGAAGGACTGGCCTCTACCTCACCTAATTCAGATCTCAGACAGCAAGAAGCATCAAATACTACTTGGGAAAGCTGCAAGGACACTAAGACCTGTAGACACATAGAGTAAAAGAATACAGGTGGAGATACATATACACCATCTAAGTCTCCAAGACAACCCGGGGGGAGACTCTTTGGAAAAATAAGACATTTAAAATCAGCTGTGTATACAGAAGGATTGAAAAAAACACACACAGACCCAACCAAGAGATATGCTCAGAAAATACCCAAGAACCTTAAGCTTTTTCCTCATACTGATCCCAAGGCACAGAACATTCCTAGCTAATTATTAAAGGACTTTACTGAAACAGACCCAGTATGCAAAGACTGAGAGATGTGGCTGTTGTTTTCAAATGCCCAATTTTCACTTAAACAATCACAAGGCAATCAAAGAAATAGAAAAAACATGGTCCATTCAAAGGATGAATACAAAGTGGCACAAATCATCTCTGAAGACAGGCATTGGGTTTACTGGACAAAGACAACTGTGTTAAATATGCTCAGATATTAAAGTAACTGTATTAAATGGGCTCAGATACATAAAAAAACACAAAGAACTAAATGATATCAGGGAAATGATTTAAAACAAAATGAGAATGTTAACAAAAAGATATAGATACTATAGAAAGAAACCAAACAAATATTGTGAAGCTGAAAAATATATTTATCTATTAGTCAAGATGAAAAAATTAGGAGTTCAACAGCAGACTTCAGCAGCCAACTTGAAGACAAGACATTTTAAATGATCAGATCTCAGCAACAGAAAGTAAAAAGAATGAAGAATAGTGAATAAAACCTAAGAAACTTATGGGAAACCATCACTGGACCAATATATGTATTATGGGATTCCCAGGAAAATAGAGAGAGAAGGTAGTAGAATTACTTTAAGAAATGTTGACTGAAAACTCCTCAAATTTGAGGGAACACATGAATGTGTAGATTCAATACATTAGTGAACTCCAAGTAAGATAAACCCACTGAGATACATAATAGTGAAATGCCAAATGACAGAATCTCGAAAGCAGTAAAAGTAACATATCACCTGTAAAGGATCCTCAATAAGATCATCAAATCATTTCTCAGCAGAAACCCTGCACTCCAGAAGGAAGTGGTATGATATATTTAAAGTGATGTAAGGAAAAACCTGTTAATTAAAAATACTATGTCTAGCACAATGGTCCTGCAAAAGTGGGGAAAAATGAAGACATTCTCAGATAAGCAAAAGCCATGAATGTTCATTACCAGTAGACTTACCCTATGAGAAATACTAAGGGTCATTCAGATTGAAATGAAAAGACACTAGACAGTAATTCAAACCTATGTGAAGAAATAAAGTTCTCTGGTAAGTACATGGACAGATATAAAAACCAATATTATTGGCTGGGTGCAGTGGTTCACACCTGTAAATATATCTATATGCAAATATATAAATAAATATATATTCATTTATATATAAATATAAATGAATATATATACATATATATGTAAATATATATATAATTTAATTTTGCTTTGTAACTCCAGTTTTTATTTTTGACACAACTTAAAAAGACAAATGCATAAAAATAATTATAAACCACAGAAAGACAAATACCATATAATCTCACTTATATGTGGAATCTAAAAAAGTCAAACTCATGAAAATAGAGAGTAAAATGATGGTTAATAGGGACTAAGGGGTCCCAAGTTGGTTAAAGGATACACAACCTCAGTTAGATGGGAGAAATAAAAGAGAGTTATTGCACAACATGATGACTATAGTTAATGTATTATATTCTTGAACATTTCTGAGAGTAAATTTTAAGTGTTCTTACCACAAAAAAGGATAAGTATATGAGGTAGTACAATATCTCTCAAGATATTCCCTAATTTACCTTGTGATTTCTTCATTGACCTATATGTGATTTGAGTGTGCCATTTAGTTGCCATATATTTGTGAATTTTACTGTTTTCTGTCTGCTATTTGTTTCTGGTGTTTCATTACATTGTGATCAGAAGACACACTGTAGGATTTCAATCTTTAAAGTTATTAAGACTACCTCTCCCCAGTCACCCTGCCTCCAAGATGACAAAGAAAAGAAAGAACAACAGTCATGCCAAAAAGGGACACGGCCACAGCGGCCTATTCACTGCACGAACTGTGCCCGATGCATGCCCAAGGACAAAGCCATTAAGAAACTCGTCATTGGGGCCGGGCCCAGTGGCTCATGCCTGTAATCCCAGCACTTTGGGAGCCCAAGGTGGGTGGATCACAAGGTCAGGAGTTTGAGACCAGCCTGCCCAACATGGTAAAACCCCATCTTTACTAAAACTACAAAAAATTAACCCAGCATGGTGGCAGGCACCTGTAATCTCAGCTACTTGGGAGGCTGAGGCAGGAGAATCGCTTCAACCTGGGAGACGGAGGTTGCAGTGAACTGAGATCGTGCCACTGCACTCCAGCCTGGGTGACAAGAGCGAAACTCCATCTCAAAACAAAAAAAAATCGTCATGTGAAACATAGTGGAGGCCGCGGCAGTCAGGGACATTTCTGAAGCAAGCACCTTCGATGCCTATGTGCTTCCCAAGCTGTATGTGAAACTACATTACTGTGTGAGTTGTACAATTCACAGCAAAGTAGTCAGGAATCAGTCTCGTGAAGCCTGCAAGGACCCAACACTCCTCCCCGATTTAGACCTGCGGGTGCTTCCCCGTGGCCCCTACCAAGCCCATGTAAGGAGCTGAGTCCTTAAAGACTGAAGACAGACTATTCTCTGGGGAAAAATTAAATGGAAATTGTACTTAAAAAATAAAATTATTAAGACTTGTTTTGTGGCCTAATATGGTCTATCCTAGAATAGGCAAATTCATAGAGACAAAAATTAGAAGTTACCAGAGGCTAGAGGCAGAGAGGAAGGAAGAATTTTTGTTTATTAGATATAGACGTTTGGTTGGGGATGATTAAAAGTTCAGGAAATGGATAGTGCTAGTGGATCCACAAGCTTGTGAACGTACGTAATGCTACTGAATTGTACACTTGAAAATAAAGTGGTAACATTTATGTTATGCATATTTTATTACAATAAAAAATGAAATGAAAAAACCCTATACACTGCCTTTCTTTTTATTGGGAAATTAGATGCCTCATCTTTTGTTCTAATAGCAGTTTGGCAAGAGGGAGGGCCCCAACCATGTAAGTTCATGTATTTCTCAGGGTAATTTTCAGAGTGCCTCAAACCATACCTGCTAAGCTTAATCTCCCTTGAAGCTGAGATAACCTATTTCTATTAGAAGCCACTAGATAGAAAGTCAATGGAAATTACATGGCAAGATTGGAATATGTCAAGAAAAATGTAGACAGGACAAAGTTTGCAAGCGGTCACCACTTACACCGAGAAGAATGTGACTTTCTGGAAGGTGGTGGATCCCAATGTATAAACAAATTGCTTAATTGTTTGCAGCTTTATTTCTCCCTTAAAAATTTATTTTAGTAAAAATAATAGTATTATACAAAATTACTCATTGACAGTTAGTCATTATTTATGTGAGAAAATAACCAAACCTGCAATTATCTGTCACTGACCTTGGTTTGCTAATTTTGTAGTTATTTAAATCAGTTTAATATGAAATATACCAACCCATTTCCGGGTCGTAAAGCTTGGGAGAATTGAAGCAATGAAATAAAGTCCAAGACATAAACACAGGAAATGTTCAGAGAATATGTAAATTTTTATAGTAAGTGAATAAATCACTTATTACATTAAAATGTGTGGTCTCTATACCAGCAACATCAGCAGCACCTGGAAACCTGGAAGAAATGCAAATTCCTTGGAGGTTGTTCCTGGCAGAGAAGACATCTGAACAAAGGCCTGGCAGCTGAACGGACAAGGCTTTAGGGAGATCTGTTGGGTGGAGGTAGTTTGGGGTATAGTTGGAGAAGCATTCATCATGGCAGACAGGGGAAGGGTTGGAACCTAAGGAATCTTTCCAGACACACTAGGAGTTTGGATTTCGTACTGAGAGTAAAAGGGAACATGGAAACAAAGGGGCATCCTCTTCTTGCCCTAGGGAGAGATTGGGTCATAAATAAGGGAACCAGTATTGGTCATAGCTATGGCATACTGAAGGGTGGGTCTCCCCTACAGGGGACACTGTTGCAGGCATCCGGCCACTACTGCAGAGTCTTCCAGTCTCTGTAGGAGCCATGCCTGGAGCTATTATAAAATTGCCCAGATTCACCATGGTGGAAACTGATTCATACTTTTAGGTACAAACCCTTAGAGGAGCCTTAACCCACACCTCTAGGCTGGAGGTAGATGCCCAGGAAGTACCTGGTTAGAAACAGAACTCAAGGGGCTTGGAAGGGTAAAATCCTGAAGTCAAAGGACAGCCTGTTTTACAAGATGTAAAGGTTCTTTTTATGGTGGGATATAACATGCTGACACTCAGATACATGAAAAGCAGAATGCTTGGTTACTTACAGCTCCAAAGGGGAGAAGGCTGTCAGGCAAGGGTATGCAGGGGGTTGCACCCAGGGATGGGGTAACAGTAAGGAATAACTGTAGAGGGCTGCTTATGTATGGCAAGCAGGGTTAGTGGAGCTAGTTAGGCTTCAGGCTCCCTGTGAATTGGTGAGTTTGAATAATTTCACAGGCTTCGGGGAATAGGGGTCATCCCTAGCTGTCTGGTACCTGGCCCTGGAGTGATTAGAGCTTGTGCATAGTGACCCAGAGTGTGAGAGCCCATTAAAGGGAACTCACCAGCCTCTTGCCAGGGCTTCAAATACAGATTAAGATAGCATTAAAAAAAAAAAAAAGGTCATGCATGGTGGCACATGCCTATAATCTCAGCACATTGGGAGGCCAGGGAAAATTACCTTAGGACTGGAGTTCAAGACCAGCCTGGGCAAAAAAAGGAGATTGTGTCTCTACAAAAAAATAAAAATAAACAAACTAAGCTATATTATGTAGCCCTGGGATAGAAGCTCCAGCTTTGTCTTGTGAAGGCTTCTGATAATTTCCACATGAAAAGGAGATGTTGACAAAAGTATAGGGGAAAGAGAACTTGATAACAAGAAATAGAAAATATATATCTAGACTTCTGGTTTCCATTCCAGCATGTAAAGAGCTTGCTACTCCCATCCTCACAACAACAAAAGGTTGAACAAACTGAAAATCAATAGCCCTTCTTAAATCCATCAGATAATTGAGTTCGTAGGGCAAAGCAATGCCCCCCAAACTGGACAGATAGCAAATATAGAGGATCAGATTTTGATGAGTGGAAGCCTTGGGAGCTAGCAACTGATAGGAACAGGCGAACAGGAATTAAATTGTCAGAGGCTAAGGGTGGACAAGCTTGAGAATTAAAACCTGGGAACCCAGTCTCATAATGGAGGCAGCACCCATACTTTCATGAGATTTACCTCCAGGAGACACACAAAATTCTCATGATGAAGACTGGAGAAAAATTATCTCATGCTTCAGACAGGAGGAGGGGTGAAAATAATCATTCTGAAACACACCCAAGGAAACAAGCATTTTGAAATAAGCCCAAAGTATCCTGTGTTACATAACAAAAGCCTGCTCTCAAGGGAAACTACTTTACCAAATCACGTGTGATCTGTGAGGACAACTAGTCAGTCAGTCCCATCTAGCCTTCCTGTCTCAAACAAATTGAATCTGTAATAAAATGTGTCCTATCAAAGAAAAGCCTAGATGCCAGTGGCTTTACTGCAGAATTCTACCCAACATTCAGGAGAAAAACTCTCCCAGAAAACTGAAGAAATTCATTTTACAAGACCAGCATTATCCTGATACCAAAACCAGGGAAGCCACAGCAACAAACAGAAAACTATAGGCCAATATCCCTGATAAACATAGATGTAAACATCCTCCACAAAATACTAGCCAACCAAATTCAGCAGCACACCAAAGTGATCATTCCCACGACCAAGTGAGATTTAACCCAGGATGCAGGGATGGTTCCGGATCCACAAATCAATAAGTGGGACATACCACATCAACAGAGTGAGTACAAGAACCATATGATCATCTTGATAGGTGCAGAAAAAGCATGATAAAATTCAACAGCCCTTCATAGTAAAAGCTCTTAACAAACTGGGTATAGAAGGAATGTAGTCCAAAACAATAAATCAAGGTATGGCAAACCCACAGCCAATATCATAGTGAATAATGAAAAGTACAAAGCTCTTCCTCTAAGATCTGGAACAAGCCAAGGATGTCCATTTTCACCACTTTTGTTCAACGTAGTGCTGGAAGTCCTAGCCAGAGCAATTAGGCAAGAGAAAGAAATAAAGGGCATCCAGACTGGAAAGGAGGATGTCAAATTGTCTCTGCTTGCAGAGGACATCATCTTATATACAGAAAACCCCAAAAGCACCACCAAAATACTCTTAAAACTGACCAATGAATTTATTAAAGGGGCAGGATACAAAATCAACATACTAAAACCAGTACCATTCCTGAACATCAACAACAAATTAGAAAAGAAAGAAATTAAAGAGCAATCTCATATAAAATAGCTACCAAAAAAAGCTTCAGAATAACTGTAACAAAGGAGGTGGAAGACTTCTACCAAAAAAAAATTATAAAATACTGAGGAAACCAATTGAAGAGGACAGCAAAAAATGAAAAGATATTCCATGTTCAAAATTGGAAGGATCACTATTGTGAAAATGACCATGTTACCAAAAATGATCTGCAGATTCAATGCAATCCCTATCAAAATATCAATGATGTTGTCACAGAAATAGAAAAAATAATCCTGAAATTTATATGAAACCACAAATGACTCTGAGTATCCAAAGCAATCCTGAGCAAAAAGAACAAAGCTGGAGGCATAGCATGACTTTACTTAAAAATAGGCTACAAAGCTATAGTAAACAAAACAGCATAGTACTTGCATAAAAACAGACACACAGACCAGTGAAACTAAATAGACAACTCAGAAGTACATCCAAGCAATTACAACCAACTGATTTTCAACAAAGGCAGCAAGAACATTTACTGGTTCTTTAAATTTCCTGGAAGAGCTTTGTATTTTTCCCTGTTCACTATGATGTTGGCTGTGGGTTTGCCATACACTGATTTATTGTATTGGGCTGCATTCCTTCTATACCCAGTTTGTTAAGAGTTTTTATTATAAAGGGGTGTTGAATTTATCACACTTTCTCTGCACCTACTGAGATAATCATATGGTTCTTGTGCTCATTCTGTTGATGTGATGTGTCACATGTATTGATTTGAAACAAGACAAGAACGTCCATTATCACCACTTTTTTTTATTATTTATTTATTTATTTTTGAGATGTGTCTCACTCTGTCACCCAGGCCAGAGTGCAGTGGCATGATCTCAGCTCACTGCAACCTCCGCCTCCCAGGTTCAAGCGATTCTCCTGCCTCAGCCTCCAGAGTAGCTGGGATTACAGGCACGTGCCACCACACCCAGCTAATTTTTTGTATTTTTAGTAGAGATGGGGTTTCACCATGTTAGCCAGGATGATCTCGATCACCTGACATCGTGATCTGCCCACCTTGGCCTCCCAAAGTGCTGGGATTACAGGTGTGAGCCACCGTGCCTGGACTATCACCACTTTTATTTGACATAGTACTGGAAGTCCTAGCCGGAGCAATTAGGCAAGAGAAAAATAAAACTTCAATGAATGATGCCTGGAACATTAGATATCTGTATGCCAAAAAATGAAACTAGACCCCTATATCTCACCATATTAATAAAATCAACTCAAAATAGCTTACAGACTTAAATTAAGAGCTGAAACTATGGAACTACTCGAAGAAAGCAGGGGAAATGCTTCAAGACATTGATCTGGGCAAAGATTTTGTGGTGAAGAACTTGAAAGCACAGGCAATAAAAGCAAAAATAGGCTAATTGGATTACATTAAAGTAAAAAGCTCCTGCACAGCAAAGAAAACAATCAACAGAGACAAGAGACAACTTGCAGAATGGGAAGAAAACTGCAAACTATTCATTCAACAAGGGATTAATATCCACAATATATGAGAAACTCGAACAATTCAACATCAAAAAAATACAAATAATCTGATGTAAAAATGGACAAATTGGCCAGGTGCGGTGGCTCATGCTTGTAATCCCAGCACTTTGGGAGGCTGAGGTGGAAGGATCACCTGAGGTCAGGAGTTCAAGACCAGCCTGGCCAACATAGTGAAACCATGCCTCTACTAAAAATATAAAATTAGCTGGGCATGGTGGCCTGTGCCTGTAATCCCAGCTACTCTGGAGGCTGAGGCAGGAGAATCACTTGAACCCGGGAGGCAGAGGTTGCAGTGAGCCAAGATTGCACCACTGCACTCCAACCTGGGCAACAAGAGTGAAACTCCATCTCAAAAAAAAAAAAAAAAAGAAAAAGAAATGGACAAATTACCTGAATAAACATCTCTCAAAAGATGACATACATATGGCCAACTAGTATTTTTAAAATGCTCAACATCACTTATCATCCAGGATATGCACATCAAAATCACATTCAGATATCATCTCATCCCAGTTAAAATGGCTACTATGACAAAGACAAAAGATACCAAATGCTAGTGAGAAATCGAAGAAAAGAGAACTCTTGTATGCTGTTTGTGGGAACGTAAATTATTACAGCCATTAGGAAAAACACTATGGGGGTTCCTCAAAAAACTAAAAATAGATTGACCATATGGTCAAGGAATCCCATTACTGGGTACACATCCAGACAAAAGGAAGTCAGTATATCAAAGCAGTATCTGCACTCTCATGTTTATTGCAGCACTGTTCACAACGGACAAAACATGGAATCAACCTAAGTGTCCATGAACACACGAACAGATGAAGAACATATGGTATAAATACACAATGGAATATGATTTAGCTATGAAAAAGAATAAAATGCTGTCATTTGCAGCAACATAAATGAGCTTGGAGTCATTGTGTTAAGCAAAAGAAGCCAAGACACAGAAAGATAAATACTATATGTTCTAACTCACATGTGGAAGGTTAAAAAGTTGCTCTCATAGAAGGAGAGTGTAGACTAATGGTTACTGGAGGCAAGAAAGAGTTGGGGGAGGTGGGAGTACAGCCAAAGAGTGATGGATGGATACAAAAGTGCAGCTAGATAGGAGGAATAAGTTCTAGTGTTCTATAGGATTGTAGGGTGACTGTATTACACAATTTACTGTATATTTTCTTTTTTTTTTTTTTTTGAGAAGTCTCGCTCTGTGGCCCAGGCTGGAGTGCAGTGGCACAATCTCAGCTCACTGCAAGCTCCACCTCCCAGGTTCATGCCATTCTCCTGCCTCAGCCTCCTGAGTAGCTGGGATTACAGGTGCCCGCCACCACACCCTGCTAATTTTTTGTATTTTTAGTAGAGACAGGGTTTCACCGTGTTAGCCAGGACGGTCTCGATCTCCTGACCTCGTGATCCTCCCACCTCAGCCTCCCAAAGTGCTGGGATTACAGGCATGAGCCACTGCACCTGGCTTACTGTATATTTTCAAATACCTAGAAAAGCAGATACTGCATGTTCCCAACACAAAGTAATGATCAATGTTTGAGGTGTATATGCTAATCATCCTGCTTTGATCATTACACATTGTATACATATATTGAAATATCATACTGTACCCCATAAATATATACAATTATTATTGTGTCCATCTAAAATGATAAAAGCAAAAGAAGAAAAGAAAAAAAGCTACAATCTAATATCCACAATGAACATAGATTTTTTAAATCTTCAATAACATAGTAGAAAACCAAGTTCAAACACACATGAAGAGAATTACACAATATGACCAAGTAGAATTTATCCCTGAAATGAAAGATGTTTCAAAATATGCAAATCCATCAACATGGCACACCACATTAACAGAATGAAGAATAAAAACCACAGGATCATTTTAAAAGATGCAGAAAAACACCTGACATTACCCAACATCCATTCATATTAAAACCACCACCAAAATAGGTATTGAAGGAACTTACCTCAACACAAATATGGTCATATATAAAAATCCCATGCTACCATCATAATCAATAAAGAGAAACCAAAATTCTTTCTCTAAGAACAGGAACAAGATAAGGATGCCCACTCTTACCACTTGTATTTGACATGGAACTGTAAGTCCTACCCAGAGCAATGCAGCAAGAAAAGAAAAGACATCTAAATCAGAAAAAAATGAAGTAAAACTATATCTCTTACAAGATCACATGATGTTGACCAGGCGTGGTGACTCACGCCTGTAATGCCAGCACTTTGGGAGGCCAAGGCAGGTGAATCACTTGAGGTCAGGTGTTTGAGACCAGCCTGGCCAACATGGTTAGACCTGTCTCCACTAAAAATACAAAAATTATCCAGGTGAGATTGTGTGCACCTGTAATTCCAGCTACTTGGGAAGCTGACCAAGATCATGCCACTGCACTCTAGCCTGGGCAACAGAGCAAGATCCTGTCTCAAAAAAAAAAAAAAAGGCAGAGCCGGGAGCCAAGACGGCTGAATAGGAACAGCTCCAGTCTACAACTCCCAGCGTGAGTGATGCATAAGATGGGTGATTTCTGCATTTCCATCTGAGGTACCAGGTTCATCTCACTAGGGAGTGCCAGACAGTGGGTGCAGGACAGTGGGTGCAGTGCACCGTGCGTGAGCCGAAGCAGGGTGGGGCATTGCCTCACTCAGGAAGCACAATGGGTCAGGCAGTTCCCTTTCCTAGTCAAAGAAAAGGGTGACAGACGGCACCTGGAAAATCGGATCACTTCCACCCTAATATTGCACTTTTCTGACGGGCTTAAAAAATGGCATACCAGGACATTATATCCCGCACCTGGCTTGGAGGGTCCTACGCCCATGGAGTCTCACTGATTGCTAGCACAGCAGTCTGAGATCAAACTGCAAGGCGGCAGCGAGGCTGGGGGAGGGGTACCCGCCATTGCCCAGGCTTGCTTAGGTAAACAAAGCAGCCAGGAAGCTCGAACTGGGTGGAGCCCACCACAGCTCGAGGTGGCCTGCCTGCCTCTGTAGGCTCCACTTCTGGGGGCAGGGCACAGACAAACAAAAAGACAGCAGTAACCTCTGCAGACTTAAATGTCCCTGTCTGACAGCTTTGAAGAGAGCAGTGGTTCTCTCAGCACACAGCTGGAGATCTGAGAACAGGCAGACTGCCTCCTCAAGTGGGTCCCTGACCCCTGACCCCCGAGCAGCCTAACTGGGAGGCACCCCTGAGTAGGGGCAGACTGACACCTCACATGGCCAGGTACTCCTCTGAGACAAAATTACAGAGGAACGGTCAGACAGCAGCATTCGCGGTTCATGAAAATCCGCTGTTCTGCAGACACCGCTGCTGGTACCCAGGCAAACAGGGTCTGGAGTGGACCTCTTGCAAACTCCAACAGACCTGCAGCTGAGGGTCCTGTCTGTTAGAAGGAAAATTAACAAACAGAAAGGACATCCACACCAAAAACCCATCTGTACATCACCATCATCAAAGACCAAAAGTAGATAAAACCACAAAGATAGGGAAAAAACAGAGCAGAAAAACTGGAAACTCTAAAAAGCAGAGCATCTCTCCTCCTCCAAAGGAATGCAGCTTCTCACCAGCAAAGGAACAAAGCTGGATGGAGAATGACTTTCACGAGTTGAGAGAAGAAGGCTTCAGATGATCAAACTACTCTGAGCTACAGGAGAAAATTCAAACCAAAAGCAAAGAAGTTGAAAACTTTGAAAAAAATTTAGACGAATGTATAGCTAGAATAACCAATACAGAGAAGTGCTTAAAGGAGCTGATGGAGCTGAAAGCCAAGGCTTGAGAACAACGTGAAGAATGCAGAAGCCTCAGGAGCTGATGTGATCAACTGGAAGAAAGGGTATCAGTGATGGAAGATGAAATGAATGAAATGAAGCAAGAAGGGAAGTTTAGAGAAAAAAGAATAAAAAGAAATGAACAAAGCCTCCAAGAAACATGGGACTATGTGAAAAGAACAAATCTACGTCTGATTGGTGTACCTGAAAGTGATGGGGAGAATGGAACCAAGTTGGAAAACACTCTGCAGGATATTGTCCAGGAGAACTTCCCCAATCTAGCAAGACAGGCCAACATTCAGATTCAGGAAATACAGATAACACCACAAAGATACTCCTCGAGAAGAGCAACTCCAAGACACATAATTGTCAGATTCACCAAAGTTGAAATGAAGGAAAAAATGTTAAGGGCAGCCAGAGAGAAAGGTTGGGTTACCCACAAAGGGAAGCCCATCAGACTAACAGCGGATCTCTTGGCAGAAACTCTACAAGCCAGAAGAGAGTGGGGGCCAATATTCAACATGCTTAATGAAAAGAATTTTCAACCCAGAATTTCATATCCAGCCAAACTAAGCTTCATAAGTGAAGGAGAAATAAAATACTTTACAGACAAGCAAATGCTGAGAGATTTTGTCACCACCAGGCCTGCCCTAAAAGAGCTCCTGAAGGAAGCACTAAACATGGAAAGGAACAACTGGTACCAGCCACTGCAAAATCATGCCAAATTGTAAAGACCATCGAGGCTAGGAAGAAACTGCATCAACTAATGAGCAAAATAACCAGCTAACATCATAATGACAGGATCAAATTCACACAAAACAATATTAACTTTAAATGTAAATGGACTAAATGCTCCAATTAAAAGACACAGACTGGCAAATTGGATAAAGAGTCAAGACCCATCAGTGTGCTGTATTCAGGAAACCCATCTCATGTGCAGAGACACACATAGGCTCAAAATAAAAGGATGGAGGAAGATCTACCAAGCAAATGGAAAACAAAAAAAGGCAGGAGTTGCAATCTTAGTCTCTGATAAAACAGACTTTAAACCAACAAAGATCAAAAGAGACAAAGAAGGCCATTATATAATGGTAAAGGGATCAATTCAACAAGAAGAGCTAACTATCCTAAATATATATGCACCCAATACAGGAGAACCCAGATTCATAAAGCAAGTCCTGAGTGACCTACAAAGATACTTAGACTTCCACACAATAATAATGGGAGACTTTAACACCCCACTGTCAACATTAGACAGATCAATGAGACAGAAAGTTAACAAGGATACCCAGGAATTGAACTCAGCTCTGCATCAAGCAGACCTAATAGACATCTACAGAATTCTCCACCCCAAATCAACAGAATATACATTTTTTTCAGCACCACACCACACCTATTCCAAAATTGGCCACATAGTTGGAAGTAAAGCTCTCCTCAGCAAGTGTAAAAGATCAGAAATTATAACAAACTGTCTCTCAGACCACAGTGCAATCAAACTAGAACTCAGGATTAACAAACTCACTCAAAACTGCTCAACTACATGGAAACTGAACAACCTGCTCCTGAATGACTACTGGGTACATAACGAAATAAAGATGTTCTTTGAAACCAATGAGAACAAAGATACAACATACCAGAATCTCTGGGACATATTCAAAGCAGTGTGTAGAGGGAAATTTACAGCACTAAATGCCCACAAGAGAAAGCAGGAAAGATCCAAAATTGGCACCCTAACATCACAATTAAAAGAACTAGAAAAGCAAGAGCAAACACATTCAAAAGCTAGCAGAAGACAAGAAATAACGAAAATCAGAGCAGAACTGAAGGAAATAGAGACAAAAAAAAACCCTTCAAAAAGTTAATGAATCCAGGAGCTGGTTTTTTGAAAGGATCAACAAAATTGATAGACCACTAGCAAGACTAATAAAGAAAAAAAGAGAGAAGAATCCAATAGATGCAATAAAAAATGATAAAGGGGATATCACCACCGATCCCACAGAAATGCAAACTACCATCAGAGAATACTACAAACACCTTTACGCAAATAAACTAGAAAATCTAGAAGAAATGGATAAATTTCTCAACACATACACCCTCCCAAGACTAAACCAGGAAGAAGTTTTATCTCTGAATAGACCAATAGCAGGCTCTGAAATTGTGGCAATAATCAATAGCTTACCAACTAAAAAGAGTCCATGACCAGATGGATTCACAGCCGAATTCTACCAGAGGTACAAGGAGGAACTCGTACCATTTCTTCTGAAACTATTCCAATCAATAGAAAAAGAGGAAATCCTCCCTAACTCATTTTATGAGGCCAGCATCATCCTGACACCAAAGCCAGGTAGAGACACAACCAAAAAAGAGAATTTTAGACCAATATCCTTGATGAATATTGATGCAAAAATCCTCAATAAAATACTGGCAAACCAAATCCAGCAGCACATCAAAAAGCTTATCCACCATGATCAAGTAGGCTTCATCCCTGGGATGCAAGGCTGGTTCAATATGCACAAATCAATAAATGTAATCTAGCATATAAACAGAAACAAAGACAAAAACCACATGATTATCTCAATAGATGCAGAAAAGGCCTTTGACAAAATTCAACAACCATTCATGCTAAAAACTCTCAATAAATTAGGTATTGATGGGACATATCTCAAAATGATAAGAGCTATCTATGACAAACCCACAGCCAATATCATACTGAATGGGCAAAAACTGGAAGCATTCCCTTTGAAAACTGGCACAAGACAGGGATACCCTCTCTCACCACTCCTATTCAACATAGTGTTGGATGTTCTGGCCAGGGCAATTAGGCTGGAGAAGGAAACAAAGGGTATTCAATTAGGAAAAGAGGAAGTCAAATTGTCCCTGTTTGCAGATGACATGATTGTATATCTAGAAAACCCCATTGTCTCAGCCCCAAACCTCCTTAAGTTGATGAGCAACTTCAGCAAAGTCTCAGGATACAAAATCAATGTACAAAAATCACAAGCATTCTTGTACACCAATAACAGACAAACAGAGAGCCAAATCATGAGTGAACTCCCATTCACAATTGCTTCAAAGAGAATAAAATACTTAGGAATCCAACTTACAAGGGATGTGAAGGACCTCTTCAAGGAGAACTACAAACCACTGCTCAAGGAAATAAAAGAGGATACAAACAAATGGAAGAACATTCCATGCTCATGGGTAGGAAGAATCAATCTCATGAAAATGGCCATACTGCCCAAGGTAATTTATAGATTCAATGCCATCCCCATCAAGCTACCAATGACTTTCTTCACAGAATTGGAAAAAACTACTTTAAAGTTCATATGGAAGCAAAAAAGAGCCTGCATCGCCAAGTCAATCCTAAGCCTAAGCAAAGCTGGAGGCATCACGCTACCTGACTTCAAACTATACTACAAGGCTACAGTAACCAAAACAGCGTGGTACTGGTACCAAAACAGAGATATAGATGAATGGAACAGAACAGAACCCTCAGAAATAATGCTGCATATCTACAACTATCTGATCTTTGACAAACCTGAGAAAAACAAGCAATGGGGAAAGGATTCCCTTTTTAATAAATGGTGCTGGGAAAACTGGCTAGCCATATGTAGACAGCTGAAACTGGATCCCTTCCTTATACCTTATACAAAAATTAATTCAAGATGGATTAAAGACTTAAACGTTAGACCTAAAACCATAAAAACCCTGGAAGAAAACCTGGGCATTACCATTCAGGACATAGGCATGGGCAAGGACTTCATGTCTAAAACACCAAAAGCAATGGCAACAAAAGCCAAAATTGACAAATGCAATCTAATTAAACTAAAGAGCTTCTGCACGCAAAAGAAACTACCATCAGAGTGAACAGGCAACCTACAAAATGGGAGAAAATTTTTACAACCTACTCATCTGACAAAGGGCTAATATCCAGAATCTACAATGAACTCAAACAAATTTGCAAGAAAAAAACAAACAACCCCATCAAAAAGTGGGTGAAGGATATGAACAGACACTTCTCAAAAGAAGACATTTATGCAGCCAAAAGACACATGAAAAAATGCTCACCATCACTGGCCATCAGAGAAATGCAAATCAAAACCACAATGAGATACCATCTCACACCAGTTAGAATGGCAATCATTAAAAAGTCAGGAAACAACAGGTGCTGGAGAGGATGTGGAGAAATAGGAACACTTTTACACTGTTGGTGGGACTGTAAACTAGTTCAACCATTGTGGAAGTCAGTGTGGTGATTCCTCAGGGATCTAGAACTAGAAATACCATTTGACCTAGCCATCCCATTACTGGGTATATACCCAAAGGACTATAAATCATGCTGCTATAAAGACACATGCACACGTATGTTTATTGTGGCACTATTCACAATAGCAAAGACTTGGAACCAACCCAAATGTCCAACAATGATAGACCGGATTAAGAAAATGTGGCACATATACACCATGGAATACTATGCAGCCATAAAAAATGAGGCGTTCATGTCCTTTGTAGGGACATGGATGAAATTGGAAATCATCATTCTCAGTAAACTATTGCAAGAACAAAAAACCAAACACCACATATTCTCACTCATAGGTGGGAACTTAACAATGAGAACACATGGACACAGGAAGGGGAACATCACACTCTGGGTACTGTTGTGGGGTGGGGGGAGGAGGGAGGGATAGCTTTAGGAGATATACCTAATGCTAAATGATGAGTTAATGGGTGCAGCACACCAGCATGACACATGTATACATATGTAATTAACCTGCACATTGTGCATATGTACCCTAAAACTTAAAGTATAATAATAATAAAATTTAATTTAAAAAAAGACAATTACGTGATGTTATATGTAGAAAACCCTAAAGACTTAATATGCACACATAAAATTATAAACTAATAAACAAATCCAGTAATGTTGCAAAATACAAAATAAACCTACAAAAATCGGAGGTATTTCTGTATACTAACAAAGAACTACCCAATAAGGAAAATATGGCAACAATTACGTTTGCAATAATAACAAAAAGAATAAAATTATTAGGATAAACTCAGCCAAAGAAGTAAAAGACTTGTACACTGAAAACTATAAAACATTGATGAAGAAAATTAAAGAAGACACAGAAAAATGGAAAGACCTCTTACATTCACAGATTTGAATAATTAATAATGTTAAAATATCCACACTACCAAAGAATCTACAGATTCAAGTCAATCCCTAGGAAAATCCCAATGGCATTTTCTACAGAAATAGGAAAAAACAATGCTAAAGTGTTTATGGAATCACAAAAAAAGCCAAAATAGACAAACCAATCCTGAACAAGAAGACAAAGCTGGAGACATCAACCTACAGACCAGAGAAAGTATTTGAGAACCATGTATTTAATAAGAAGTTGATATCCAAAATATGTAATTAATTCATACAACTCAATAGCAAAAAAAAAATAAATAAACAATCCAATTGAAAATGAACAAAGGACCTGCATAGATATTTTTCCTAAAAGGACATACAAATGGCCAATAGATGCTTGAAAAGGTGTTCAACATCACTGATCATCAGAAAAAATGCAAACCAAAACCACGAGCTATCATCTCACACCCATTATCATAGCTACTATCAAAAAGGCAAAAAATAACAAGCATTCATGATGATGTGAAGAAATTGAAAACCTTGTGCACTGTTGATGGAAATGTAAAATTTTGCAGCCTCTATGAAAAGCAGTATAGAGTTGGAATTACCATATGACACAGCAATCCCACATTTGAATATACATTCAATGGAAATAAAATCAGTATCTCAAACAGGCATCTGCACTCCCCTGTTCATTGTAGCATTATTCACAATCACCAAGATATGGAAACAACCAAACTTTCTGTTAAAGGATGAATGGATCAAGAAAATGTGATACATACATTTTTCCATTCTATAAAAGATATGATGGACTACTGTTCAGTTTAAAAAAAAAAAAAGAAGGAAACCCTGCCATTTACAATAAAATGGATGAATCTGGAGGACACTATGCTAAGAAAAATAAGGTAGACACAGAAAGACAAATCAATGGGGCACTAATTAGAGAAAATGAGTCAGGCTGGTGGGAGCAGGGGAAAGCAAAAAGAGAAAGCAGATAAATTATCAGTCTGCCCTTCCTTACAGTCTGGAACATATAGCCCTCCTGCACAAATAATTCAAAATCCTCCTGCACCTGAATTATCATCAGACCCTCGGCTGATTGATAGGAAAATGCACGTTAGATCACTGCAACCTTGGCAATAGAGTACTGCACGTAGCCCTCTCCAGCACACAGTACAAGCACCACCCTATAAAATCCCCAGCAAGCCTTTATCTCCTGGCAGTCAGCACCTCTCTTGCTGACTTGCCCATTGCTTTCTTGCAACATAGTTTTATACATTTTCTAATAAGTCTGCCTTTCTTTACCTACAACTGTCTTGGTAAATTCTTTTTACCACCTGTGCACCAGCCCCACATACTCATGACTCATGACAAAAATCCTGTATGATCTGACTTCTATGTGGTATGTAAAATACTCAAACTCATAGAATCAGAGAGTAGAATGGTGGTTTCCAGGGGGCCCAGAAGAAGCAGGAGAGAGGATTGAGAAGTTACTGATCAAGGATACAAAGTTTCAGCTATGCAAGATGAATGAACTCTGGAGATTTAACAGACAGTATGACGACCATGATTCGTAATACTCTATAGTGTAGAGTAGCCCCCCATTATCTGCAAGGGATACATTCCAAGACCCCCAATGAGTACATTAAACCATTCATAGTACCAAACCTTATACACGATGTGTTATTTTTTCTATACATCCACACATATGATAAAGTTTAATTTCTAAATTAAACACAAGAAGAGATTAGCAACAAAGGCTAATAATAAAACAAAAATGTATACCAATATGCTGTAACAAAAGTTGTGTGAATGTGGTTTATCTCTCTTTCTCTCTCTCTCTCTCTCTCTCTCATATATCTTATATATCTTATTGTACTGCCTCATCTGTTTTCAGACCCCAGTTGACCATGAGTAAATGAAACTTTAAAAAACTTTTAACAGCTTTGCCTTTTCTGGAACTGCCTATAAATGAAATCATGCAATATGTAGCCTTCTGAGTCTGGCTTCCTTCAATACTTCCTTAATTTTAAGATACTAAATATGATGTTAAATCTATGATGCATATGTTCATAAGCTTGAGTATGATGATTATTTCACAATGTAAATGTATATCAAAGTATCTACTTGTGCACTTTATATATACAGAATTCCTATTTGTCAATTATACCAATAAAGCTGGAGGGGGAAAACAAATCTTATCTAGTAACTAAACAAAAATGTATATTAAATATATTGGCTCATAAGATTCAGATTTTTAAGAAATAAGATGAGTAATCTTATTTCCAGTAATTAAAACATCTGAAAAAATGAATATTCATAATGATATGTGATACCTTTAAAAATGTAAGATCCTAGTTAGAATGTGTAAATGATAAAATTATTGAAAGAAGACAGACTCAACAAGCTACTTATTGTATGACTGCATTGATAAGCAGTTCTAGAGAAGGCAAAGTTATTGGAATAAAGAACAAACCAGTGGCCACTCAGAATTAGATTAAGGGTGAAGAGAATATTTCACTACAAAAGCACAACACAAGAAATGTTTGAAAGTAAGAAAATAGCATCTCTATTGTGATGGTAGTATTTGAGATTCTAGACACCAATACAAAACCTACATAAGACATAGCTGTCAAAACTCATGGAAATGTACATCATAAATACTGAGTTTTGCCATCTGTAATTTTTTTAAATTTAACACTCAAAAAAGATATAAAGTATTCATACACATGACACAGATTAACCTAAAAGACCTCTCTTTGAGGAAACAATAACATTTCATGCTGTATGATTGAATTTACATAAAGCAAACTAATCTATACTGACATAAAACTGATCAGCAGTTGCCTAGAGAGGAGGAAGGGGTTGGCTGGGCACGGTGGCTCACGCCTGTAATTCCAGCACTTTGGGAGGCCAAGGCAGGTGGATCACCTGTGGTCAGGAGTTTGAGACCAGCCTGGCCAACATGGTGAAACCCCATCTCTACTAAAAATACAAAAATTCATCTGGCTTGGTGGCACATGCCTATAATCCCAGCTACTCGGGAGGCTGAGGCAGGAGAATTTCATAACCTGGGAGGCAGAAGTTGCAGTGAGCCAAGACTGTGCCACAGCACTCCAGCCTAGGTGACAGAGCAAGACTCTGTCTCAAAAAAAAAAAAAAGAGAAAGAGAGAGGAGGAAGGGGTTAAGGAGATACAAGAGAGAGTGTTACACACAGGCACAACAAAACTTTTGGAAGTGAGGGATGTGTTCATTATTTTGATCATTATGGCAGTTGTTCTGATTTTTACCACTGTCAAAAGTTACAAATTATATACTTTAGATTTACATACTTGTTATATGTCAATTATAATTCAGTGAAGGTATTATGACAAAAAAATTTAGTGAACATATACAAGATTTTTAAATACAATTAGAATTGACTTAATAGATTAGTGAAAAGAGGAACATTGAAAAGAAACATTTAGTTCATACTTTAAATCATAAGAGCCCTTCTCCAAAACTCAACTGTCTTTGTAAAGCTAATGAGAGACCATCAGGCTAGGAGGATAGAGGAGCCTTAACTTGGCCAAAGTACAGACACAAACAAAACTTACAAATTATATACTTTAGATATACATACTTGTTATATGTCAATTATACTTTAACAAAGCTATTAAAATAAAAAAATTAAATGTAATAAACATATTAAATAATTGCCAGCAATTATTCTGGAATTCACAGATATGCAACTTCCCCAATTACTCCTGCAGATACCATCGCTGTGGTAGAACCTGAGATTGGCCTTTTGAGATGCCTTCTTAGGTGTTTTTTTTTTTTAATGTCTAACACCAATGGCTTCACCTGGACCCACCAACTGTTCCTGTGGCCTCTAGAAGCAACTCCATGCAAAAAGACGGCTTCACTCCCTATGATTTAACCTCCAACCCAACCACTCAGCACTCATCATACCTGAGCTCCCTGTACATTAAGCATATTTGAAAAACACCTAGCCTCTGAGCTTTGGATGAGATTGCCTTGATGATAACTCTGTCACTGGTGTGGTTTGACCAGCCTCGCATCAATTAAACTCTTTCTTCACTGCAATGCCATGGTCTCCATGAATTGATTTGCTTGTGCAGCAGGCAGGAAGAACCTGTCAGGCACTTACACCACTCCAATCTTATACAAATTCTTCCAAAGCATAAACTATCAGGGTGCATTCCCTATACCAGTCAGTGTCCCTGTAGGAAGGAAATGACACACTCACATAGGATACGTGACAAGAGTTTAATAAATGGCCATAAACAAAAAATAAAATTCTAAGGCCCCTAACCATCTGAATGGACCTCTCCTCTTGGCCAAGGGCATTCCAAAGCTAACCTAAAAAACTAGTTCAGGTCATAATGGAAGGAGGGGTCAGATATGCCTCATTATACCCATCTCCCTTTTGGAATTCAGGAAAAGCCAACCAGGATTTAACATCAACACAGACCTTAAGTCTGATAAGAAACACTTACAATCTATTATTTCTGAAGCCTGCTACCTGGACGCTTCATCAGCATGATAAAACCTTGGTCTCCACAATCCCTTATCACAACCCAGACATTCTTTTCTATTGACAATCACTCTTTGAACCCACTGCCAATCAGAAAAATTTTAAACCCACCTAAGAACTGGAAGCCCCCCCAACCCCACTTCAAGTCATTCTGCTCTTCCAGATCAAAGCATTGTAAATCTTACATGCATGGATTGATGTATTATGTCTCCCTAAAATGTATAAAAGCAAGCTGTACTCTGACCACCTTGGGCACATGTCCTCAGGACCTACTGAATCTGTGTCATGGGCACATCCCTAGCCTTGGCAAAACAAACTTTCTAAATTGATCAAGACCTGTCTCAGATACTTTTGGGTTCACAGGCTTATGGTTCTGCTGTGAGAAAAGTTAAGGGAAACCAATAACAAAATGCCCAAGGCAAGTGAGAGCAAAATATCTAATGGGAGGCAAGGAAAGGAGCTGTTGCTATGATCCAGTGAGACTTGTACTTGTGGGAGGGTGAGCTCGCAGGACCTTTGGCCACCAGGAGAGGAACACAGCCATGGCCAATTTGTAGCCCTAAAGAAAGGCAGCTGGGAGTGAATCCCCCCATCTCACTCTTGTCTTCCCTCCCATGTCCTGCCCTATCTCCAATGTGTCAACCCACAGAAAACCAAAGGGCAACATAGCCCAATGATGTCATCCAGAAAATGCCAGGTCCTAGGTACAAAGCAGGCTATGAAAAGAAGAAGACTAGCTCTGTTGGAATAAATAGAAATCACCTCTACATCCCCCAATTCATAATGAGCTAGTATCCTGACACCAAAATCCAACCACTCAAAGACATAGACAAAATGTTCCATGCAAGATATTGGCAAAGTGAATGAAATTACAGGTAAAGAATACTATATGCTGATTAAGGAGAATTTACACCAGAAATGCAAGGTAGGTTTCAAATTACAAAATTATTTAATGTAATTTAACACATTCACAGAACTAAGGGAAAAAAAATTGCATGCACATTTCATTAAATGCAAGTGAGATGTGTTATAAAATTCATCTTTTCTGGATTTAAAAAATTATTTTACACAGGGGTCAGTGGCTCACATCTATAGTCCCAGTGCTTTGGGAGACTGGATGGGCAGATAGCTTGAGCCAGAAGTTTGACACTACATTGGGCAACATGGAGAAACCCTGTCTCTAAAAAATTACAAAAATTAGCTAGGTGTGGTGGTGCCCACCTGTAGTCCCAGCTACTCAGGAGGCTAAGGTGGGAGGATCACTTAAGCCCCAGAGGTTGAGGCTGCAGTGAGCCAAGACCACACCACTGCACTCCAGCCCAGGTGACAAAGCAAGACCCTGTCTCCAAAAAAAAAATTTAATTCTCTTAAAAATAGAAATAGAATAATATATCTTTTTTTTTTTTTTGAGACGGAGTCTTGCTCTGTCACCCAGGCTGGAGAGCAGCGGCACAGTCTCGGCTCACTGCAAGCTTCACCTCCTGGGTTCACACCATTCTCCTGCCTCAGCCTCCCAAGTAGCTGGGACTTCAGGCACCCACCACCATGCCGGGCTAATTTTTTGTATTTTTGGTAGAGACAGGGTTTCACCATGTTAGCCAAGATGGTCTCGATCTCCTGACCTTGTGATCTGCCTGCCTCAGCCTCCCAAAGTGCTGGGATTACAGGCATGAGCCACCATGCCTGGCCTAGAATAATATATCTTTAATCTAATAAAGAGCATCTACCAAAAAATCTTATATTAAACTTTCTATTTAATGGTGTTTAATGGTGAAATATCAAAAGCTATCCTTTTGAATCTGGATGAAGGGTATCCAGAAATACTTATAAAATGTTGCACAGCTTTCTTATAAGCCTAAAATTATGTGAAATTTAAAAATTTATATAAAACACAATGCTATCAAGAGCAAAAACAAAAAAAAAATCCTCTTGAGTTTAGAATAAAAATGCTTTCCTTCACCATTGCTATCCAACATTGTGCTAGAGATTCTACAAATGCAATAAAGCAAGACCAGTAAAATATATGAAGATTGAAGAGGAAGAAACAAATATGCATTAGATATATTTATATAAATAGTCTTAGAGAATCTACAGAGACTAAAGTGTTTTTGAATGTTAAATACAAAACAATATAAAATAATTAAAATGTTCTATACGGCAGCACAAACATTTATAAACTTACACTTTAAAGAATGTAACATTTACAATGGCATTAAAAATAAAAGATGCCTTGGAATAAATCAATTACTACATGTATAAGAGCCCCATAGAAATATATATGTAAAAAGTTATAGACAGAAAATAGGAAAGACCAAAATAAATGGCACCATGTACCAGCGTTATGGAGAGGAATACTCAATATTATCAAAACTTCAATTCTCTCCAGGTTGAATTCAAAAAGCTGTTTCTAAACTTATATGGGAATGCAGAGGACCAAAACCAGCAAAGACACTCTAGGAACAATGCCGAGACCAGCTCAGTCGGGGAGACCCTAACCCAGTGGCGCTAGAGGAATTAAAGACACACAGAAATATAGAGGTGTGAGGTGGGAAATCAGGGATCTCACAGCCTTCAGAGCTGAGAGCCTCGAACAGAGATTTACCTACGTATTGATTAACAGCAAATGAGTCATTAGCATTGTTTCTATAGATATTAAATTAACTAAAAGTATCCCTTATGGGAAATAAAGGGATGGGCCAAATTAAAGGAATAGATTGGGCTAGTTAACTGCAGCAGGAGCATGGTGGTGCAGGGTATGGAAGGCATATTGACAGTCAGTATAAATACTGATGCATAGTCCCTTTGCAAGAGTGAGGGCCTGAGTTAAGGCAATGAGTTTGGCTTGCTGAGAGGTGTTAGGGTCTGTCGGGTCAGCTAGGTTTGCTTTTGTGAGGATGGCAAAACTAGGTATCCAAAGGCGGAAGTACCTAACCATGCCTAGGAAGGAAAGGAGCTGCTGTTTTGGAGAAGGGATTGGGGTTTGGGAGATTAGCCAGACACGATCAGCAGGGAGAGCACGTGTGTTTTTATGAGAATTATGCTGAGATAGGTAACAGATGAGAATGAAATTTGGGCTTGACTGAAGTAATGGGGGCTGTCTGTGAAGGCTTGCAGCAGTACAGCTGAGGTAATTTGCTGAGGCTGATGGTTGTCAGGGTCAGTCCAAGTGAAAGCAAAGAGAGGCTGGGATGAAGTGTGCAAAGGAATAGTAAAGAAAGCGTGTTTGAGATCCAGAACAGAATAATGGGTTATGGAGGGGTTGGGGAGGGAGGTATTGAGAATAGAAGAGTATATGGCTTTGGCACCATGAGGTGGATAGGCAAGACAATTTGGTTGATAAGGTGCAGATCCTGAACTAACCTGTAAGGCTTTTCCAGTTTTTGGACAGGTGAAATGGGGGAATTGTAAGGAGAGTTTATGAGCTTTAAAAGGCCATGCTGTAATAGGCAAGTGATAAAGGTTTTAATCCTTTTAAAGCATGCTGTGGGATGGGACATTGGTGTTGAGCAGGGTAAGGGTGATTCGGTTTTAATGGTATGGTAAGGGGTGCATGATCAGTCACCAAGGAGGCAGTAGAGGTGTCCTATACTTGTGGATTAAGGTGCAGAGATACAAGGGGAAGATGTGAAGGAGGCTTTGAACTGGGGAAAAGGGTGGCAATGAGGTGCGGCCATAGCCTAGGAATAGTCAGGGAAGCAGATAATTCAGTTAAAATGCCTAGACCTAATAAGGGAACTAGGCAGGTGGGGATAACTAAAAAGGAGTGCATAAAAGAGTATTGTCCAAGTTGGCACCAGAGTGGGGGAGATTTAAGGGGTCTAGAAGCCTGGCCATCAATACCCACAACAGTTATGGAGGCAAAAGAAACAGGCCCTTGAAAAGAAGGTAATGTGGAGGGGGTAGCTTCTGTATTGATTAAGAAGGGGACGGACTTACCCTCCACCATGAGAGTTACCAGAAGCTCAGCATCCTGGATGGTCCAGGGGGCTTCCAAGGTGATCAGGCTGCATCAGTCTTCAGCTACTAAGCTGAGAAGATCTGAGAAGGAGTCAGTCAGAGAGCCTTGGTCCAGAGTTCCAGGGGCTCTGGGAGTGGCTGCCGGGTTGGGCAGTCTGATTTCCAGTGGGGTCCCACACAGATGGGACATGGCTTAGGAGGAATCCCAGGCTGCAGGCATTCCTTGGCCCAGCGGCCAGATTTCTGGCACTTGAAGCAAAATCCTGGGGCAGGCAGTCCTGAAGGAATATCTGGCCACTGCAGTTCAGGTGTTTGGAGTTCTTGTGTGCTGGAGATGTGGCTGGGGTTTCTCTCACAGTGGAGGCAAGGAATTGCAACTCAGAAATATGTTGCTACTTGGCTGCCTCTAGTCTATTACTGTACATCTTGAAGGTGAGGTTAATTAGTCCTGTTGTGGGGTTTGAGGGCTGGAGTTTAATTTTTGGAGTTTTATTTAATGTTGGGAGCAGATTAGGTAATAAAATGTATATTGAGAATAAGACAGCTTTTTGACCTTTTAGGGTCTAGGGCTGTAAAGTGTCTCAGGGTTGCTGCCAAATGAGCCATGAACTGGGCTGGGTTTTTATATTTGAGGAAAAAGAGCCTAAACTCTAACTGATTTGGGAGAGGTCAGATAAAGAAAAAGGAGCATTAACCTTAACTATGCCTTTAGCTCCAGCCACCTCTTTAAGAGGAAATTGTTGGGCAGGTGGGGGAGAGCTAGTCGTGGAATGAAACGGTAAGCTGGACCAGGTGTGAAGAGGGGACGTGATGAAAGGATTATAGGGTGGGGGAGCGGAGGCTGAGGAAGAATTGGGACCTGGCTTGGCCTGGCGAGGAGCAGCCTGGGGAGGAGGGGAGATGTCAGATAGGTCTGTAAAAAAGAAAGATTGGAAAGACGCAGCAACACTTGGGGTTGGGACTGAGGGGACAGGCAGGAGGGAAAGAAGGAAGATTTGGGATGAGTTGCATTGGGAACAGAGACTAGGGAGGGACCAGTGTGTAAAAGAATGCCTGGACATCAGGCACCTCAGACCATTTGCCCATATTATGACAAGAATTATCTAGATCTTGTAGGATGGAGAAATCAAAAGTGCCATTTTCTGGCTATTTGGAACCATTGTCAAGTTTGTATTGAGGTTAAGTGGCATTGCAGAAGAAAATGAGGCATTTAGGCTTTAGGTCAGGTGTGAGTTGAAGAGGTTTTAAGTTCTTGAGAACACAGGCTAAGGGATAAGAAGGAGGAATGGAGGGTGGAAATTTGCCTATAGTGAAGGAGGCAAGTCCAGAGAAGAGAGGGTAGAGACACGGAGAGAAGGGGAGGGGGTGCTTGTCCCCCTGGAAAGTGGAGAGAAAAGAGAGGGTAGAGACAGGGAGAGAAGGGGTGGGGGATGCTTGCCCCCCAGGAAAGTGGAGAAGGAGTGGGGAGTGCTTGCCCCCCAAAAAAGTGGAGAAAAGAGAGGGTAGAGACACAGAAGGGGTGGGGGGTTGCTTGCCCCCCAGAAAGTGGTGCTTGCCACTAAGGGTGAAGGATCAAGGCAGGCATCCCCACAGTGATCAGACACCTCTGAAACGTGGGTGAATAATCAAGCAGGCATCCTCACAGTGATTAAACACAAGGGAAGGCTGTCTTCCCGAGTCCTTGACTGGCACCGGAGTTTTGGGCTCACGGATAATACGCATCTTCTCTGTCTCTACCAGAAAAGGAAAGGAACTGAAATTAACGGAAGGGAGAGATTGAAGTGTGGCACCAAGACTGAAAGGAGAAAAAGGTTGAGGGATAGTGAGAGAGGTTGGAGAAGAGAGTAAAGAGAGGCCACCTACCCAATTTAAAATTGGCGAGATGTTCCTTGGGCTGGTTGGTCTGAGGACCAGAGGTCATAGGTGGATCTTTCTCATGGAGCAAAGAGCAGGAGGACAGGGGATTGATCTCCCAAGGGAGGTCCCCCCATCCAAGTCACGGCACCAAATTTCACGCGCGTATGTGTGAAGAGACCACCAAACAGGCTTTGTGTGAGCAACAAGGCTGTTTATTTCACTTGGGTACAGGCAGGCTGAGTCCGAAAAGAGAGTCAGCGAAGGGAGATAGGGGCTGTTTTATAGGACTTGGGTAGGTAGTGGAAAATTACAGTCAAAGGGGGTTGTTCTCTGGCTGGCAAGGGAGCTTTTGAGCCAGGATGAGCCAGGAGAAGGAATTTCACAAGGTAATGTCATCAGTTAGGCAGAAACAAGCCATTTTCACTTCTTTTGTGATTCTTCAGTTACTTCAGGCCATCTGGATGTATACGTGCAGGTCACAGGGGATATGATGGCTTAGCTTAGGCTCAGAGGCTTCACAGCTCTGACATACCCACCAACCCCAGTCCACCTCCTGCCAATGTGTTTGGCACAGGGGACACCCCCACACTGGCCCCATGGTGTGCCCTGGTGGCCCCGAGGCTGCAGCACAGACTTCCTGTCTGGCCCTGGACCTGCCCTGGGCCCTGCTCTCTGCCGCCACTCACAGGACAAACCTAAACAATTGCTGTCCTCCCTCTGAAATGGTGGCCATGGGGGTGCAGGGAAGGCCTCGCATCCCTCCTGTGCCCAGGCCCCTCACCCACACACTCTGGCTGGCTGCATCTGCTGTCCAGAGCCCTTGGTCACAAGGCATGCAGCCCGGACCACACTGATGACAAGGGAGGCCCTTCCTAAGCCTAGAGATGGTCTAAAGCTTCATGGAACTGCTGGTACCAGTGCCAGCCAGAGTCCCAGGTGAGGCTGAGGTGGCTCAAAGTGGTGCATGAGAGATGTGTGATATCAACCCTCTCCTGGAGGTAGATGATGTCTCCAGCCTGGTGACTTCCCTGGCCTCCAGCCACCACCACCCCCAGTGTCCCCAAGGCTGAAGGTGCAAGCTTGCCCTGGCACTGGCCCTGGCATAGGAAGTGCACGATCTGGTCATGTCATGCAGATGAGGATACCTGTGTGCCAGGTAACCTCAGGTGGGCATGGTGGTGTTTGTGGGACAGTCCTGTAACCTGCAGTATAGTGGGTGGGATGGAGGCATGTGACACAGGCAGGAACTTCCCCTCATGGTAGTTGAGGAACCATGTGTGTATCGGGTGGGGGGCAATGGGAAAGACAGGTGAGTGGCTGGGCACAGGCAGGTGAGTTAGTGACAGCTACACAAACCCCACCACTGAGCACATTCCTCCCAGGGCAAAACAGATCAGACCACAGGCCCAGCCCTGGGAGGCCCAGAGGGGCCTCAGGTCCTCAGGAAGCCTTCTGGCCCTCTCTGCCCTCAGAGGACCCCACTCCATCTAGAAAGCCCCCCGGTTGGCACCACCTGCAGCTGTGCAGGTGGCAGGGGGACACATTGCTATAGGGTCCAGAGAAAGAAGGATGATGGAGGAAGGGTGGCCCTCTGCTCCCAGGCCCTCTATTCCCTGACCCTGATGCTCAGCCCCCTGTGGCCCTCCTGGAGCCCACACCTTTCAGCTGCAGTCTCCCAGCCTCTCTCCCCAGGATGAAGCCCACTCTACCAGTGCTTTTCCACTGTAACTGGCTTTTCCCCTTGGGGAGGGTCCTCAGATGGTGTAAAGTGAGGAAGGGCCCCTGGCCCTGCCCTGCAGGGCCCCCACACCAGGCCTCCCCCATCTCTTCCTGTCTCTATCAGAGACAGAGGCAGCCACGTGCCCAGTCCCAGCAACAATCACACCCTCATATTCATATAATCACAGATCCCCACCCTACACAGTCACACACCCCAACAGCAGGTGCCACACACACACCCCACACGCTCCCACCAGTGCATTCCACTCACACACACACAATCCCATTCTCACATATGTGCTCCCAAGCCTCTTGCCCCACACACAACAGGACAGGCCACAGAGCAGGCTGAGAGTCTCAGAGGGCATGGACGCCTGCACCACACAGGGACCCACACAGGACCACGCCCAGCCAGGGGTCCTCGCCTGTACCGCAGCTGCCTGGATCCCGTGCCACAGGATGGGCTGGGGGTGGTCCTGAAATCACCTATGTGCCAGGGCTCTCTCTCACATGTGAAGTTTTTTCCACAGGAAGGTGCATGCTACACACAACACATAAGGCATTCTTGAGTTAAAGGAGAATTCCATTTATTCACTTTATCAAAGTACAATACCTGGGGTCCTCATGATGCCAACAGCCAATGCCAGACTCAAGGTGGAGTCTGGCCCTGACCCGCCTCTTGGCCTTCCCATTAGAGCCAGGAGAAAGGCAGCATGCCCAGCACCTCCACTACTGTCTCTTTAGCACAGTGGTGGAGTTTCTGGACAAGAAAACAGAGCCAGAAAAACAAGTAAGCCTTCTGAGGACCCTAATCCATAAAGCTCTACTGAGAGATGTAAAATAAAACTTCAGTGAATGGAGGAAACGCACCAGACCCTCAAAGCCAGGACTCAATATTAAAGGGTGTCAGCTCCAAATTAACATAGAATTTGAAAGCACTTCAAATCAGAATTCTAGCAAGTATTTTTTTCTTTCGTAATTTGAAATAAAAGTTCTTCACCAAATAAATGTGTAAGAATATTCAGTCCCAAACTAGTAAACTGGGAAAAGGACATTCACAGGCAACTCACAAAAGGGAAGCCCATGGCCAATGCATGCAAAAGATGCTGATTCTCACAGCTCATCAAATGCACACATTCAAATTATTTTCATCAAATTGATACAGACTTTGTTTTCTTATTGGCAATACCTAGGGTTGGTAAGGATGTGGGAAACGGTATTTTCCTATGATTGATGGGAACACTGCTTGGCACAGATGTTCTAGTGGGCAAGATGGCCATGTGCATCCAAAGGCAGGAACCCTTGGCCTGCCATTTTCACGTTCAGGTCTTGATCCTTGGTAAATAATGCAAGCCAGACCCAAACACTTAGCTACTTTTTTTTTTTTTTTTTTTTTTTTTTTTTGTAGAGACGGGGTCGGATATGGTTTGGCTCTGTGTCCCCACCGAAATCTCATCTTGAATTGTACTCCCATAATTCCCACGTGTTGTGGGAGGGACCCAATGGGAAATATTTTGACTCATGGGGGCAGTTTCCCCCATATTGTTCTCATGGTAGTGAATATGTCTCACGAGATCTCATGGTTTTATCGAGGGTTTCCGCTTTTGCACCTTTCATTTTCTCTTGCTGCTACCATGTACCTTTTGCCTCAAGCCATGATTCTGAGGCCTCCCAACCATGTGGAACTGCAAGTCCCATTAAACCTCTTTTTCTTCCCAGTCACAGGTATGTCTTTATCAGCAGCATGAAAACAAATATAGTAAATTGGTACTGGGAGTAGGGTGTTGCTGAAAACATACCCGAAAATGTGGAAGCGACTTTGGAACTGGGTAACAGGCAGAGGTTGAAACAGTTTGGAGGGCTCAGAAGAAGATAGGAAAATGTGGGAAAGTTTGGAACCTCCTAGAAATTTGTTTAATATTTGATAAAAATGCTGATAGTGATATGAATACTAAGGTCCAGGCTGATGTGGTCTCAGATGGAGATAAGGAACTTGTTGGGAACTGGAGCAAAGGTGACTCTTGTTATGTTTAAGCAAAGAGTGGTGGCATTTTGCCCCTGCCCTAGAGATTTGTGGAACTTTGAACTTGAGAGAGATAATTTAGGGTATCTGGTGGAAGAAATTTCTAAGCAGAAAAGCATTCAAGAGGTGACTTGGGTTTAAAAACATTCCATTTTAAAAGGGAAACAGAGCATAAAAAATTGGAAAATTTGCAGCCTGATGATGCAGTAGAAAAGAAACACCCATTTTTTGAGGAGAAATTCAAGCTGGCTACAGAAATTTGCATAACTAACAAGGAGGGGAATGTTTAACCCCAAGACAATGGGGAAAATGTCTCCAGGGCATGTCATTGGTCTCCCATCACAGACCCCGAAGCCTAGGAGGAAAAAATGGTTTTGTGGGCTGGACCCAAGGTCCCCATGCTGTGTACAGCCTAGGACTTGCTGCCTTGTGTCCCAGCCACTCCAGCCATTGCTAAAAGGGGCCAAAGTACAGCTCAGCCCATGGTTTCATAGTGCAAACCCCAAACCTTGTCAGCTACCATGTGGTGTTGAGCCTGCGGGTGCACAGAAGTCAAGAATTGAGGTTTGGGAACCTCCATGTAGATTTCAGAAGATGTATGAAAATGCCTGGATGCCCAGGCAAAAGTTTGCTGCAGGGGAGGGGCCCTCTTGGGGAACCTCTGCTAGGGTAGTGCAGAAGGCAAATGTGGGGTCGGAGCCCAAACACAGTATCCCTACTGGGGTACCGCCTAGTAGAGCTGTGAGAAGAAGGCCACCATCCTCCAAACACCAGAATGGTAGATCCACTGACAGCTTGCACAAGGTGCCTGGAAAAGCTGCAGACACTCAATGCCAGCCCGTGAAAGAAGCCAGGAGGGGAGCTATACCCTGCAAAGCCACAGGTGTGGAGCTGCCTAAGACAATGGGAACACACCTCTTGCATCACTGTGACATGGATATGAGACATGGAGTCAAAGGAAATCACTTTGGAGCTTCAAAATTTGACTGCCCCACTGGATTTTGGACTTGCATGGGTCCTGTAACCCCTTTGTTTTGGTCAATTTCTCCCATTTGGAATGGCCATATTTACCCAATACCTGTACCCCCATTGTATCTAGGAAGTAACTAACTTGCTTTTGATTTTACAGGCTCATAGGCGGAAGGGGCTTGCCTTGTCTCAGATTAGACTTTGGACTGTGGACTTTTGGGTTAATGCTGAAATGAGTTAAGAATTTGGGGGACTGTTGGGAAGGCATGATTGGTTTTGAAATGTGAGGACATGAGATTTGAAGGGGCCAGGGGCGGAATGATATGGTTTGGCTCTGTGACCCCACCCAAATCTCATCTTGAACTGTACTCCCTTAATTCCCACGTTTTGTGAGAGGGACCCAGTGGGAGAGAATCTGAATCATGGGGGCAGTTTCCCCTACACTGTTCTTATGGTAGTGAACAAGTCTCACAAGATCTGATGGTTTTATCATGGGTTTCTGCTTTTGCATCTCTGTCATTTTTCTCTTGCCGCCACCGTGAAAGTGCCTTTTGCCTCCCACCATGATTCTGAGGCCTCCCCAGCCATGTGGAACTGTAAATCCAATTAAACCTCTTTTTCTTCCCAGTCTTGGGGATGTCTTTATCAGCAGCGTGAAAACAGACTAACACAGGGTCTCACTGTGTTACCCCGGCTTGAGTGCACTGGCACAGTCATAGCTCACTGCAGCCTGGAATCCTGGCCTCAAGCAATCCTCCTGCCTCTGCCTCCCAGGTAGCTGAGACCACAGGCAGGAGCCAACCGCACCCAGATCTAACTGCCATATTGTTTATCACCACATGATTTATAAAAGCCAGGTCCAGTAGAAAAACAGATGATGTTTTGTAACAAATAAATCATTTAAATTTCCTAAATGTACCACAATGAGCGTATGTCATAGAAGAAAATTTTCACGTGGGAGTCATACTTACTTTTTTGAAAAGGAGAGCAAGGTCCTTGCACAGAAAATGTTTATACACCACCGTCACAGAGCAGATTTTACTAGAGGCGTCTCTCTAGATAACATCTCAATACAGATGGGTTGATGGGTGTTTCCTGGGGCCATGAGAAGCCTCCTGCAGCTCGGCGCTTCAGGACTCCTAGGAATTTCCAGTCCCAGAAGGCAGGGGGAGAGGCCTGGCGGGAGCGGAGGGACATAGCTGCTCCTGCATCCCAGGCTGAGCTGCTCCATACAGGGCAAGGAAGCAGCTACGGGGTTGGAGTCGGCCATCCTGGCCTCATCTCCAGGGTCCCGGCCACACAAAGTCAACACAAAGGTAACCTCAAATAAGAACATGTCCATGCAAAGGTACATGGGTCAACACACCTTTAAAAATAAAACCAAAGAGGCTTCTGCTTGCATAGGGTGGACTGGGACCTTCACTCATGTCCCCTCCTTCTGGTGACCAAACCAAGGCTAAGGGAGTATTGAAACTTCCCACCTCACAGGCCAGGTGCAGTGGCTCACACCTATAATCCTAGCACTTTAGGAGGCTGAGGCAGGCAGATCACTTAAGGTCAGGAGTTAGAGACCAGCCTGGCCAACATGATGAAACCCTGTATTCACTAAAAATATAAAAAATTAGCTGGGCGTGATGGCAGGTGCCTGTAGTCCCAGCTACTCGGGAGGCTGAGGCCGGAGAGTGACTTGAACCTGGGAGGCCGAGGCTGTAGTGAGCTGAGATCCTGCCACTGAACTCCAGCCTGGGCAACAGAGCAAGACTCCATCTCAAAAAAAAAAAAAAAAAAAAAAAAAAAAGTCCCACCTCACACTAACAAAGAGAATGAGGAGTGATCCTTAGAGGACCTGAGATTTCAACCACATGGAACAGGAGGAAGATGCTGTGACTGAAAGGGAGCTTGGTGGGTCTCAAGGGAAGGTGCTCCAAGGTGGAGTCAGGAAGAGGAAATCTATTTGCTCCTCAACCACCTACAGAGGCTGGGAATCAGGCTCTGCTCCAGGGGATGTGTGGGACCAGGACTGGAGGCTGAAGCCGTAGGATGGATTGAAATCTGTGCATCATTTATCATCTTCAGCAGGGAGCTCGGGCTTCCTCTGTGAAATAACCCAACAGCTTCTCCCATCACCACCACCATGAAAAATATCATCTGCCTAGTCCAAGTCTATAATGCAATGACTCACTCCTTACCCCATCCCCCTATGCAAAAGCCCATCCACTGACAAGCACTGTCCCAGACACCAGGGCTCCCCTCCAGGTCTCCAGCTCCCTGGTGACAAGACTGACAGACAAAACTAATGGAACCTGGTACCTAGAAGAGGATGAGAAGGATCCCCGTGAACCCTAGAGAAGACAAGGGGATGTGACCGGGCAGACCCTCAGGGGGCACAACACACAGATTCAACTGGCATCCAAAGGGGACAGTCAGGAATATTTTTTTTTTTTTTTTTGGTTTATGTTTGCTCTTTTGGACATCAAACACTGCATCCAAATATGAGCCATTCATCTTAAGACAACAGCTTTTGTCATAAGAATCCTGTTCTGATGTTTACAATTAACTCTGGACAACTTAAAACTTATTAGTGACACTGCTGTCTAATAATCAAATATTTCATTATAGGCTGAACATAATTTTTTTTTTTTTTTTTGAGACGGAGTTCACTCTTGTTGCCCAGGAGTGCAATGGCACGATCTCGGCTCGCCGCAACCTCCACCTCCCGGGTTCAAGTGCTTCTCCTGCTTCAGCCTCCGGAGTAGCTGGGATTACAGGCATGCGCCACCATGCCCAGCTAATTTTGTATTTTTAGTAGAGACAGGGTTTCTCCATATTGGTAAGGTTGGTCTCAAACTCCCAACCTCGGTGATCCACCCACCTCGGCCTCCCAAAGTGCTGGGATTACAGGCATGAGCCACCGCGCCTGGCCAGGCTGAACACAATTATTAAATGAAAAGAGCAAAGTTTCTCCCGCTCTTTCTTACCTTCAAACCAAACCAAAAAAGGAGTTTTCACGTGGAAAGAGCACCTACTTCAGGGAGACTCAATTTTTAACCAGTTTTATTTTTATTTATCTATTTATTTATTTATTTTTGAGATAGCATCTAGCTCTGTCACTCAAGCTGGAGTGCAATGGCACTCCAGCTCGGCTCACTGCAACCTCAGTCTCCCCAGTTCAAGCAATTCTCGTGTCTCAGCCTCCCCAGGACCACAGGTGCCCACCACCACACCTGGCTAGTTTTTGTATTTTTAGTAGAGACGGGGTTTCGCCATGTTGGCCAGGATGGTCTCGAACTCCTGACCTCAAGTGACCTATCTGCCGCGGCCTCCCAAAGTGCTGGAATTACAGGCATGAACCACCATGCCTGGCTGTTAACTAGTTTTATTAAACCCTACAAGCTCTAAAACACGAGACAAGGCTTTCCAGAGTAAATAGGATGATAAAAAGTTAAAATTCCCCGGAAGAGTCTGTTTTCACCAACTTCCAAAATGTGAGAGAGCCGATTTCTTTCTGTTTATTCTTTAAAAGGTTTGGCCTGCACCCTCAGTGCACACTGTGGAAGGACAGCCCCATAGTCACAAGGGCTGTTCAGGGACAGAGCTTCCCAGCCATCCAATCCACAGCCAGGAATCTTGACGGCAGCAAAAGAAAAGTCACTCATCACCTTCGAGAGAGGCTCCATGAGAGACACAGCCAACTTCTCATCAGAAACCATGAGCATCTAAACACGCGGAGTGCACATTCAGAGCACAGAAGAGAAAGGGAACTAGGCTGGGCAAGCTGATGGCAGGGCTGGTCCAGGGACAGGCTGGGACTCCCAGCCCCAATCTGTTCTCAGGGACAAGAAGTCCTGGCTGAGATCCACACAGCTCAGGAAGGTGGCGACCCCAGGCCATGGGTCCCGCTGAGGATGCCTGGAAATCCACATCAGCCCAGCTGGCTCAGGTGGAGATGGAGGCTCCGGGACAGTGTGGGATGGGAGGAGGGTGAGTAAACGCCAGGCCCGGTCCAGCGCCTCTCCCTGGCCTCCAGCCTGCAGCCCACCCTAACCCTTCCTCAGCAGGGCTGATAGTGGATGGGGGCACGGATGGCCCAGGTGCTGTCAGAGAAGAGGGTGAGCCAGATGTGTCCTGCATACCTGTGACAGGTCCCAGTGGCAGGAACTTCAGGCAGGAAGGCAGAGATCCCACACAGTCCCGTCACCATGGCAGGGCAGGTGCGTGACCCGGGCGGGTTCACGTGCGCAGCGTGGAGGGGAGTGTGTGCTGGGTGTAGGACAATGGGCGTGGCAGGTTGGGGGAGGCACAGGTGGGCGGGTGTGACAGGCACACAACCATCACTGCTGAGCACCTCCCTACAAAGCGCCAGGGGGCCCAGGGCGACCAGTCCTGAGGGCCCACAGGGGGCCTGGCATCCCTGGGGAATCCTTGGGCCCTGTGCCCTCCTGGCAGCCCTGTGACACATGCCCCAGGTCTGGGATGGTGGCCCAGCAATGCCCTCAGGGCCGGGGAAGTGGGTGGAAGGAGAGGAGCCGTGTCCACACTCCTCCTGAGTTTCCCGTGCACTCTCCAGGATCCCAGGCCATCCTGGGGTATCCGGCCAGGTACTAGGAACCTGGCGAGGGCCAGGGCTTGAGATAGGTGAGCTCCTTCCGCCACCTCAGGCCTCAGGGCCCCTCCCACCTCTGAGCCCCCATCCAGGCTGGCTCCCAGAATCCCCCACTATCCCCATGAAATGTGTGCACATGCCCCTCTCCCAGGTCCCCACCAGCCTCTAGGGAGCACGTCTGCCATGGGGGCGGGGTGGGGGCAAAGCCTCCAGAGCTGGGCTGGGTGGAGGCTGCAGGTGGCCCTGGTGCTCCCCCTTCTCTCAGACCTGTTCTTGTTCCCCACCCCAGGGCTCTCCTGGGCCCCACAGGCTGCACCTACTCCTAACCCTGCAGCCAGCAAAGCCCTCACCCCTCCCGTGTGTGACACCGGAAGTCCTTGCTGGCCGCCTGGCTAGATGAGGGCTGCCAGACACGGAGGAGACAGGACCCCATGATCAGGAAGGGCCTTCTCTCGGCCTCTGCTCACGAGCTGGAGACCAGCCTCAGGGTGGGGCTGGGTGGGAGGGGTGAGCACAGCCGCACCCCACCCCACTCACCCCAATCCCCAGTCACCCTCTGGCCCACACTGCTCCCCACACCTCTGCCTAGCCCTGCCCAGGTCCCATAAATCCTGCCCAGTGGCCCCTCCCCACCCAGCTCCCCAAGAGCAGTTCCACTTGGGATTGTCATGGTACCTGCAGCTCAGCAAGCTGACATCTGTGCTTCTCACCCCAACAGGGGCAGGGAGCCTAGATGAAGAAAGAATGAGGGCAGAGGGCACTACATGCCCAAGACCCACCCGCCCCAGGACCCTCCAAGAGGCCATCAGGGCGACGCCAACACACACACAGACACACACACACACACAAACACACACACAATTACACCCCACAGTCTGGTCACTTACAGGAGGTGAGCCTTTTCCACTTGTGGGTCAGGCCTCAGTGGGGTCACTGAGAACCCACCAAATCCTCCCAAATCATCCAGCATCAGGGCTCTGTTGGTCTCACTCCAGTTCAATCCCTCTCTCTCTCTCTCTCCCTGCAGCTTATCCTGTCTCCGTATCTTTCCCCCTCATTCTCGGAGTCACTCAGTCTCCCTCTTAAACAACAGGTCTCTCTCCCACTCCACCTCCCACCATCTCTCCCAATCTCTCTCATTCATTTTCTGAAATATTCAATCCCTTTCACACACAACTTTCTCCATCTCTCTCATTGATACACACACTCCCCCCATCCGTCTCTCTCTCTCTCGCTCTGTCTCACACACACACACACACGCACACACACACAGGCAGACTCAGCCCTCCAGGGTCTATGCCTCTGAGCTGAGCCCCACTGAGAGGCAGGCTTGTCTGGGGATTCCAGGGAGCACTCACGCCCACATGGGATGTGCCCATGTGGACAGCACTTGGCCCTTTATGTACCCACTGTGGATCCTTCACTAGGCAACCAGGCTGGACTTGGACCAGTGCGGGTGGAACGAAGCCAAGACCCTGAAGGCCAGGGCAGGGTCAGCTCCAGCCTCAGCACTCGCCCTAAACCAGGCACAGTGGAGAGGAGCGTGAGCTACCAGGCGGGCCCAGGCTGGAGAGCTCACTGCATAGCGGGGACAGGGATGGCAGGAGACTTGCCACTCAGACCAGGGAAGGATGACAGGGACCCCAGGCACAGGCGCAGGTGTCAGCAGAGACCACATCAGTGGGGGTCCCCTAGGGCAGGTGGGGGGTGGCACCCAGGGCTGGAGGGTCACAGGCCACTGGCATGGCTCAGCCCAGTTCTCACACAGCATCGTCCATCTCTATAACCATGGGGTCAGTGTCACCCCTGGGCATGAAATGGAGATACTGCTGTTGGCAAATGAGCTTAGAGAGCAGGGGCCAAGACTTGTGGGTGTCAAGTGAGGTGTCACAACTGGGGCCTGACTTCACAGTGACCAAGATGAGAAGGTTCTGAGGAGAAACAAACCCCGGGAGAGAGTGGCTCCCACGGAGGGAACTGCCATGCACAGCTCCCGGGGGAGAAGGTGGAGCAGCGGCCACCAGCCCTGATAGAAGGCAATGCAGGGCCCAGGGGCCCAGAAAGAAAGGGCAGAGTGTGGCCTGGTGAGGCCACTGCGCCAAGGGCCATGCAGTCCCTTGACTGTGACCTTTGACAAAGTGTGTTCCTTGGGTGGGGTTGGGGGGACTCCAAGCTGTGATGACTGAGGCCAGCTGGCAGGAGCATGCATGGTGACCGGGATGGAGCAGGGTTCAGTGAAGCAACCCCATGGATGTAAGCACAGGGCCCACCATGGCACACTCAAAGGAAGGGGAGGAGAAGGACCGGGTTGGCAACAAGGAGAAACCCGCTCAAAGCAGGTTTGAGGGAGGAGGCAGAGAGGACAGTTCAGAGGACAGCTTTGCAACTGACCAGTTTGAAGGCAAAGCAGCCCAGGCCAGGCGCGGTGGTTCATGCCTGTAATCCCAACACTCTGGGAGGCCAAGGTGGGCTTGCTTGAGGTCAGGAGTTTGAGACCAACCTGGCCAACATGCTGAAACCCTGTCTCGACTAAAAATACAAAAAGTAAGGCCAGGCGCAGGGGCTCACGCCTGTAATCCCAGAACTTTGGAAGGTTGAGGCGGATGGATCGCTTGAGGCCAGGAGTTCCAGACCAGTCTGGCCAACATGGTGAAGCCCCGATTCTACTAAAAATACAAAAATTAGCCAGGCCTGGTGGTGCACACTTGTAATCCCAGCACTTGGGAGGCTGAGGCAGGAGAACGCTTGAACGTGGGAGGAAAAGGTTGCAGTCAGCCCAGATCACGCCACTGCACTCCAGCCTGGGCGACAGAGCTAGATTCTGTCTTAAAAAAAAAAATAGCTGGGCGTCATGGGGCACACCTGTAGTCTCAGCTACTCGGGAGGCTGAGGCATCAGAATTACTTGAACCCTGGAGGCAGAGGTTGCAGTAGGCCCAGATCGTGCCAATGCACTCCAGCCTGGGCGACAGAACGAGACCCTGTCTCAAAAAAAAAAAAAAAAAAAAAAAAAAAAGCCGGGCGCGGTGGCACACACCTGTAATCCCAGCACTATGGGGAGGCTGAGGTGGGTGGATCGCCTGAGGTCAGCAGTTGGAGACCAGCCTGACCAACATGGTGAAACCCCGTCTCTACTAAAAATACAAAATTAGCCGGGCGTGGTGGCGTGCACCTGTAGTCCCGGCTACTCGGGAGACTGAGGCAGGAGAATTGCTTGAACCCGGGAGGCGGAGGTTGCAGTGAGCCAAGATTGCGCCACTGCACTCCAGCCTGGGTGACAGAATGACACTCCGTCTCAAAAAAAAAAAAACAGCTCAGCTCGCAGGAGAGAGCCAGCACCAGAGCCTCCACGCCTGGACTTTACTCTCTGGCCCCAGTGGGATCACCTCCTCCAAGAAGTGGCTCCTGGTCCTGCTGAAGGCCCCACTCTGAGATGCAGCGCTCTCCACGCTGTGGAAGTCCCTGGTTAAGGTTCCCTGACCGTCCCTGTACTTGCCGGCTCAGCCCACCAGGTGGCGCCCGCGCCATGCTTCGGCCCTGCTGGACTCCGGAGCCGCCACTTCCCTGCGGGCGCCTCCTGGTGTTCCCTTGGGCTCGGCCTGGACAAGCCAGCTGGTTCCCGGCGTGTGGCCCAGCCCCGCGAGTGATTCACAGACCTCACACCTGACGGTGGGGAAGGAAGGGGAGAGCAGCAGCCAAGAGGCGGGTCCAGGCTCTCCCAGGGGCGAGTGACTTCAGTCCAGATGTCCCCTGAACCCGTGGGGATTCCGCATCAGGACCAGGGCCCCCTACTTCCAGACCCCACATTCCCGTTAGTGTGTCCCGGGGAACACGGAGGGACCTCCACACTGCATTTCATGGGGCGGCCGCCCGTAACACCCGGACACACACGGAACCCCATACTACTCTAAAGTCTGAAAGGTGGACACACGTGGCGAGGTTTTAGAGGAATTTATACAAAAGTCCTGAAACCACAAGGTTCTTACCACCTGAAAACCAGCTCCATAACAGACAAATTAGACACTTGTGAGTTTGCTGGAATTTGCTTTAAAAATAACAAGGCTGGTCCAAGATATTGGAAGAAAATTATATTCTTTTAAAGAAAATGAAAATATCCTCAAGGGAAAAACTTAATTTAAGTCAAATCCTGTCCTTTTGTCGTGGAGCCCCGTGCCCCGCGCGTAGACACAGGCTTTCCTGAAGCGCGGCCAGGGCGCCCCTCTCATCGCTCCTGAGCGAGACCTGGGGCTGGACCCGCACGGGGATTTTCCCGAGCTGAGCAGGGGGTTGGGGGGGGCCCAAGCCAGGAGCCCTGTAAGAGGGAGCAGGGCAACAACTGGGGCCGCAAACACCCATCAAAGTCCCCAGGACCAATTCCCACAGAGACCACGTGGCCACAGGCAGTGCCGTTTGCAAGCCCCCTCCCCAAGGGTGTCATTCCTCATCCCCTCCTGGGACCCCGCCTAAGCCAGGCACCCTTCCACCCACCAGCAGGCACTGCGCTAGGAGATGCAGGAACACCCATGTCCCCACCAGCCCCGCCTTCCAGACCACACCCTGCCTGGGAGTGCGCTTTGCGAGGTGGGGGCGGGGGGCGGGTCCCAGGCCCCTGAACAACGGACAGCAGCTCCCACCCAGGAATGCAGCCAGGTCACCTCGCACCCCTGGCCAGGGAAGGGGCCATCTCCAGCCTGGTGACCCACAGCCTACCCTGAGGCTGCAGGGCGCAGGGGGCCTCCAAGTGGAAAGCTGGTGATGGGGTGGGTAGGAGGCAGGGCCCGCAGGGAAGTGACTTGAGCAGGCACAGACGGTGAATAAATAGAAGCTTCCACGCGGGGATCCGGCCCCTGCAGACAGCAGCTCGGTGGGAAAGTGGGATTGGAGGGAGCTCCCCCGACACTGACCGGGGCCACCCACGCGGGGCCGTCCCTCCACACCCACACCCACCCCGGCCCAAGGACGGGTTTTCCCCTGCTCAGAGCTCAGTGACGTGCACAGTGGGTGAGGGAAGAGGCCCAGGTTGGAGGCGCCGCAGGTGGCAACGACGACACAGCAGGTGGCCTGCCAGGGGGTAGCAACGGCGTCCCTCCTCCCCGCTCAGCTGCAGCCCGCAGTCCTAGGGAAGAACACAGCCCCCAGCCCCAGAGTCAGCAGACAAGCACACATCAGAGGTCACGAGGAGGGGGGAGGGACGGGGGAGGTGGGGGGCACAGATCTGCAGGGTGCCGCATGACAACATAAAGACTCTTCCGCCGGGCGCAGGGGTTCACACCTGTAATCCCAGCAATTTGGGAGGCTGAGGCGGCTGGATCATCGATTCGGTCAGGAGTTCGAGACCAGCCCAGCCAACGTGGTGAAACCCTGTCTCTACTAAAAATACAAAATTAGCCGGGCATAGTGGCACATGACTGTAATCCCAGCTACTTGGGAGGCTGAGGCTGGAGAATCGCTTGAACCCGGGAGACAAAGGTTGCAGAGAGTAGAGAGCCTGCCATTGCATTCCAGCCTGGGTGACAACAGCGAAACTCCGTCTCAAAAAAAAAAAAAAAAAAAAAGACTCTTCCTCTGCCAGAGAGGGGATGGGAAGCCCGGCGTGGAGCACTGGAGACTGCTGGAGCTGCCTCTCAGGCATCCAAGAGGAAGTCACTGGATATAAGTCAGACTGCGGGGAGAGGGCTGGGCAGTCAACGTGGGTGTCAGCATAAAAACCTGATGGTTTGGGTGTTTTTTGTTTATTCGTTTGTTGTTGTTTGTTTGAGACAGGGTCTCTCACTGTCGCCCAGGCTGGAATGCAGTGTCTGGATCCCGGCTCACTGCAGCCTCGACCTCCAGGGCTCAAGTGATCCTCCCACCTCAGCCTCCTGAGTAGCTGGGACCACTGGCGCACCCTGCCATGCCCTGTGAATTTTGTTTATTTTTTGTAGTGATGGGGTTTCATGTTGCTCAGGCTGGTCTAGAACTCCTGACCTCAAGTGATCCTTCACCTCGGCCTCCCAAAATGCTAGGATTACAGGCATGAGCCACCGTGCCTGGCCTGTTTTTTCTTTATTAGACAGGGTCTCACTCTGTCGCCCAGGCTGGAGTGCAGTGGTGCGATCTCAGCTCACTGCAGCCTCAAACTCCTGGGCTCAAGCAGTCCTCCCACCTCAGCCTACCAAGTAGCTGGGACTACAGACACGTGCCACCACGCCCGGCTAATTTTTTTTCCCTTGTATTTTGTAGACATGGCGTCTTGCTATGCTGATCAGGCTGATCTTGAACCCCTGGCTTCACAACCATCCTCCCACCTCGGCCTCCCAAAGTGCTGGGATTGTAGGCGTGAGCCACCGCACCCAGCCAAACGTGTTTTTTTTTTCTTTTTTTTTTGAGACGGAGTCTTGCTCTGCTGCCCAGGCTGCAGTGCAGTGGCACAATCTCAGCTCACTGCAAGCTCCACCTCCCGGGTTCACGCCATTCTCCTGCCTCAGCCTCCGGAGTAACTGGGACTACAGGCGCCCGCTACCACGCCCGGCTAATTTTTTGTATCTTTAGCAGAGACGGGGTTTCACCATGTTAGCCAGGATAGTCTCCATCTCCTGACCTCGTGATCCACCCGCCTTGGCCTCCCAAAGTGCTGGGATTACAGGCGGGAGCCACCGCGCCCGGTCACGTGATGGTTTTTAAAAACAAAACAGGAGACTACCTCTTCCAGGAGGTGCAGATCACTAGAAAAGAGAAGAGGGCAAACAGCAGAACCTTCCATGAGGAGGTGGGAAGAGAAGAGGCCTGGGCAGAAGAGATTCAAGGAGAAACGAAAGTGAAGAAAACCACAACCTGGCAGCCCCCAGGGCAAAGTGAAGCAAGTGCATGGAGGAGGGAGCGGCCCTGTGCTCGAAGCTGCTGGGGGGCCCAGAAGGAAGTGTCCACCAGTTCCCGCCACACAGGGGTCCCTGGAGCAGGGTGAAGGGATGAATGCCACCCCCAGGTGGTCTGAAGAGGCAATGGTGAGAGGACCTGGAGACACCAGGGGAAGCAGGGGGCTGGCTTCAAGTACCTTATCTCACAGTTTTTACCTTTGTGGGCTCGGGGCTGGAATGCTGGCAGCTTTGACCCGTTACCCAGAGCCCCTGACACCAACACCTGGCCCGCCCTGCACAGGGAAGGGAGCTGGGCTGCTGCAGTGGCACCACATCACTCCTTTCCCTGGTCTCGTGTCTGTCCCACCACAGGCCACTGGCTGGGCCCTGCTACCAACCGCTGCACACCAGGCCAGGGACGAGTGTGGGTCCCGGAGGTATCAGTCCCCATCCAACAGCCTCGCCGCAGCACAGCAACGCCACCAGCCGCCTGCCCTGCTCTGACTCTCAGCGTCAACCTTTTGCTGCGCTCGGTACTGGACAATCCCCAGGGAACCGCACAGTCTACAGAACGGCCCAGCAAGTGGAGGGACGCAGAGGTCCTGTTAGTGCTGGAGGGGAGCCCTAGCCCCTCTGCAAACCATCCCTGCTCCTTGTCCTCCTTCCTGGGTACCCTGACACAATCGGTGCTCCCATGGGGCCACTCGCCTGCACCCAGCAGACCTTGTCACCCAAGGGATCCCTGATTGCTACTGCAGATTCCCCACTGCCACTTGCTCTGCTCTTCCTGGGGCACGGTTGCTGGCAGCCTTCTGGTTCTCCTACCCAGGCCTCCTCAGCCTCCCTTTGTGGCCACTTCACCTGTGTGTGTCCTTAAGTGACGGCGCTCCCTGAGCTATCCTGACCCCCACTCCTTCTTTTCCCCTGGCTTCAGCTGCCATCCCTGCGTCCATCATGGGACCCTTGCTTCCCGCCAGAATGGAGGAACAGAAATTGGATTTCCCCTCCCACCTTCAACAACGAGAGCAACAGGCTAAACAGATGACAGTGACTCTCAGACCCCGGACAACAGACCAGGGAGGCCCATAATCTCTCAGAGAAGAGAAATCTGGCAAGTGTACCCCACAACACCCGACTGACCGCCTGGAGACTGCTCCGGCTGCCCAGGGGAGCCCCGTGGTCTCCTTGAGTTGAGAATCTGGGGAGACCAAGGCAACTGGAATTCCCAGGGCCAAGATTCAGAGAAGGCCTGGTGTGTGGCTCAAGCCTGTAATCCCAGCACTTTGGGAGGCCAAGGCGGGTGGATCACTTGAAGTCAGGAGTTTGAGACCAACCCAGCCAACATGGTGAAACCCTGTCTCTACTAAAAACACAAAAACTAGCCGGGTGTGGTGGTGGGTGCCTGTAGTCCCAGCTACTCAGGAGGCTGAGGCAGCAGAATTGCTTGAACCCAGGAGGCGGAGCTTGCAGTGAGCTGAGATAGTGCCACTGCACTGCAGCCTGGGCAACAGAGTGAGACTCGTCTCAAAAAAAAAAAAAAAAAAAAGATTCAGAGAAGACAGCGCCACACACCAGTGACCCCAAATTCCCACAGCTGTTGGCAGGGTCGCTGAACCCCTGCCCACTTACAGGTCTACTGGACATCTCCAGCTACCAAAAACGAGAGCATCTCATCCCCTCTTCCCCCCGCCCTCACTCTTTGCTGAGGTTCTCATGAACACCTCCCAACCCCCAACCCCCAACCCCCAACCCCCAACCCCCCACATCCAGACACTTGGCAAATCCCATCCTTTCTATGGCCTAACCATCACTCAACTCAGCCCACTTCCGTGAACCTAGGCCCCAACCCTGACTCCTCCAGCTGCTCAGGGAGCACCTGCCTTCACTCCCTCCCCCGGTTCACTCGCTACAGGGCAGGAAAAGGACAGGTAGAATGGGGTAGACGCCATAAAATAGGTGAGGCCGGCACGGTGGCTCACGTTGCAGTCCCAGCACTTTGGGAGGCCAAGGCAGGTGGATCGCTTGAGCCCAGGAGTTCAAGACCAGCCTGAGTAACATGATGAAACCCCATCTCTACTAAAATTAACTAAATTAGCTCAATGTGGTGGTGCGAGCCTGTGGTGATAGCTACTCAGGAGGCTGAGGTAAGAAGATAGCGTGAGCCAGGAGGTTGAGGCTCCAGTGAGCTATGATCATGACATTGCACTCCAGTCTGAGTAACAGAGTCAGATCTTGTCTCTAATAAATAAAAATTAAAAAAAAAATTTTTTTTTGAGACAGAGTCTCACTCTTGTTGCCCAGGCTAGAGTGCAATGGCACAATCTCGGCTCACTGCAACCTCTGCCTCCCAGGTTCAAGCGATTCTCCGACCTCAGCCTCCTGAGTAGCTGGGACTACAGATGCCCGCCACCATGCCTAGCTAATTTTTGTATTTTTAGTAGAGATGGGGTTTCACCATGTTGGCCAGGCTGGTCTCAAACTCCTGACCTCAGGTGATCCACCCGCCTCAGCCTCCCAAAGTGCTGGGATTACAGGTGTGAACCACCGAGCCCGGCAAAACTAAAATTTTGATAAGGTGAGCCCACAGAACACCCGGAGAGGAGAGCCCTGTGGGAGGAGGCCCGCCCCAGTTGCCAGCCTCCTGGGGGCCCAGGCTCACCTCACAGTGGTAACACGCCACGTGGTAGTCTCTGTCCATGGACACCACACGGATGGTTGTCTCGCAGCCCTGGAGGAAGAGAAGTTCACACACGATGAGCATGCGGGGACTGGAGGCAAACTGTGTGAGTGTGCGCTCCCACATACCACGCTCCTGTCCCAGCAGAGGCGCACGCCTGCCCCAGGGAGCACTGCCACGCTGCTTCCATGGGGCGGGACAGGCACCAGCAGGTGCACACACACAGACACATCCGGGCCTTAGGCGTCCTCCACGGCCACAGCCACAGCACACACAAAGGCCCACAAGAGTGTCACGTGGATGTCAATGGATGTGGACATTATTTTCACCTCATTGATTCTTTTCTTTTTTTTTTTTGAGACAGGGTCTCTCTCTGTTGCCCAGGCTGGAGTGCGGCAGTGCAATCACAGCTCACTGCGGCCTCAAACTCCTGGGCTCAAGCAATCCTCCTGCCTTAGCCTCCCAAGTAGCTGGGACTACAGGCGTACACAACCACACCCAGCTAATTTTTTATTTTCTTTGTAGAGATGTGGTCTCACTAGGCGGCCCAGGCTGGTCTCAAACTCCTGGCTTCAGGCAATCATCCCACCTCGGCCTCCCAAAGTGCTGGGCATTACAGGCGTGGGCCCCTGTGCCTGGCCTGTTTTCACTTCCTTGGAGTCTCGAAAGGGTACTGCCAGTTCTGCTTCACCAGGCACACCAGCCTGGGACAGAGCCAGCACTGTGGGAAGACCCCAGGCCAGGAGAGCTGCAGCACCCATGGGTGGCTCCGCACAGACCATGTCCATCTCTCATCTGCTCCCCCAGCACCCCCATCTCAGCCTGCAGAGCTGAGAAGACCCAGGGAACAGCCCTTCCATCAGTGAAGAATGGAGCGGAGGCTGGCAGTGGGGCAGCCGAGCAGCAGGGGCCACCACTTCCCTCGACCTCATGCCAGGGGACAGCTGTACCTCACGTGCACAAGCACGACACACATCCCTCAGCCCTGAAGGATCTGCAGAGAAGCACCTGCTCATCCCTCCCACTGTGGCCCAAGACCTGGGCTAGACTCAGGCTGGACATGGAAGCAGCCAGCTGGGCCAGGCACCTGATCATCTCTGGGTGAGTGGCTCCTACCTGTGCAGGGAGGATAGGACGGGCACAGGAGGCGCATTTTGGTGCAAAAACCCTAGAGAAATAAAGGAAACCAGAAGTGATCAGCTGAGTGACCAGAGGCCAAGGGCACAAGCACAGGTGCTCCTACAGGAACCCCCTGACGTGGCCCAAGCATCAGGCCCTCTCTCCCTATGTGCACACCTCGGGGCAGACAGGGAACAGCTTCTGCCATGCCTTCCTGTACTGACCTCTTCTTTTTTTTTTTAATAGAAATGGGGTCTTACTATGTTGCCCAGGTGAACTCAAACTCCTGAGTTCAAGCGATCCACCCACCTGGACCTCCCAAAGTGCTGGGATTACAGGCATGAGCCACCACGCCCGGCCCTGGCCTCTTATCCGACTGCCTATTTCATCTCCACCCAATCACCTCCTCCAGGATGGCTTCAGGTTCTGCTCTGCCATCCGCCCCCATATTTCCTGTGAGTTCCCCCTTCTCCCTAATGTCCACGTCTGGGACACCACTAGCTAGGACCACTGTGAGACCTGGCTTCACCCTGAGTACCAGGGATCTCTGCCCAGGACTCCAATCCCATGGAAGGCCCCGCTCAGAACCAGAGCTCCCAGGAATAAACCTGGAGTAGCTCCCAGGAATAAACCTGGAGTCACAGTAGGAGGAAACAGATCGGGGATCAGACAGGCAGGAAAAGGGGGCTGCAGAGATCCCAAGCCCCTGCCCCAGCCGGAAGAGGCCTGGCCTGGCAGGAGATGGAGGGAGGAGGGGGAGAGACGGTGGCTACTGCAGCCAGGAGGGTCCCCTGTGCCAGGAGTAGAGAAGCACGCAGGCCACGATAGGGAGAGAAGAGGCAAAAGACAGCTGGTGGCCGGACCACCGGGAGAGGGGATGCAGGCAGAGACACATGCCTGCCCCAAGCCCGGGTGCACAAGGGGAGGTGGAGGGCAAAAGGCCAAGAATGAAGGGCAGTCAGTCCAGCAGGAAAAAATGCTTCCAGAGGAGCCAGGGAGGACAGCCCGAGTCCCGCCTGCTCCACAGCGCCAGCAACTTACGTGTGATAGTCTCGCACGCAGTAGATATTGTTCTCCACGTCCACGGTGAAGGGAACCCCATCCAGGCACTCATTGCACACAGAGCACCGGAAGCAGCCTGGGTGGTAGGACTTGCCCAGGGCCTGCAGGATCTGCGGGTGGGGCGCACTGAGGGATCAGCACGGGCAGCAGGCTCAGCACCACCCCAGGAGAGGCTCTGGCTCTGAACCCCTGGCAGGTCTGGAGCAGGGGAGAGGGCAGGGTCCTCAGACTCCACCCACGTCAGAGGGGCTCCAGGAGGCTAGGGCAGGGACTCACCATTTCCATGATGAGATGTCCACACACGCTGCACTTGTCAGCCGTCTGCTGGAACCCGGAGTACTGGGAGGGGACACAGGATCCACGACATTGTGTGACAAAGGGGCACTTGCGGCACAGCTAGCACCTGCCTCCTGGCCTCAGGTCCCCACTTGAGTCAGAATGAGGGTCCCTGCCCCACCTCCCACCCCTGGCACTGCCAGGGCACAGCTTGGACTCACCAGGAAGTCCTCCTGGCAGTATACTTTCTCACCCACGTTGTAGAACGCCTTCCCACGGAGTCGTCTCCCTGCAAGGGTGAGGGTTGAGAGGGGTCCCTGGAACGCTAGAGACCAGGGATGGAGCCGCTCTTCCAGCTCTCAGCACCCTCCTCCAACAGATGAGACACTGGGTTATGGGTGGTTTTCTAAATTTCCCTTTAATATTATGTTGTTATTGTTATAATAATAAAATTTCAGAAAAAAATAAACAGAACACATTGTCGATAGATTATTGCAAAAGGTTGACAAATCAAATATATGAAGAAATATTTTGCTAATGTAAATACATGTGTTGGTTAATAAACACATTCACTTTAAGATCAGTTGAATTCAGAGCAAATTTTCGAGAATGAATTTTTTTTTTTTTTTTTTTTTTTTTTTTTGAGACAGAGTCTCACCGTGTCACCGTGCCACCGTGTCCAGGCTGGAGTGCAGTGGCGTGATTTCAGCTCACTGCAACCTCTGACTCCCGGGTTCAAGCGATTCTCCTGCCTCACCCTCCCAAGTAGCTGGGACTACAGGTGCCCAGCTAATTTTTGTATTTTTAGTAGAGACGGGGCTTCACTATGTTAGCCAGGCTGGTATTTTTTTTTTTTTAAGACAGAGTCTCGCTCTGTCACCTAGGCTGGAGTGCAATGGCACAATCATGGCTCACTGCAGCCTCAACCTCCCAAGCTCAAGTGATCCTCCCAGAGGAGGCTAAGGCAGGAGGATCGCTTGAGCCCAGGAGTTCAAGACCAGCCTGGGCAACATAGCAAGACCCTGTCTCTAGGACAAAAAAAAAAATTAGCCAGTCGTGGTGGTACATGTCTGTAGTCCCACTAGTCATTGTAGGGCTGAGGCAGGAGAATCACTTGGGCCCAGGAGGTCAAGGCTGCAGTGAGCCGTGATTGGGCCACTGCACTTCAGCCTGGATGAAGACGTAAGACCCTGCTTCTTAAAAAAAAAAAAAAAAAGACATTGAACAAAAGATCAGCCATTAAAGAGTATGCACTATAGGAATGCATTTATATGAAGTTCTAGAATGGACAAAACTCTTCTACAGTGGTAGAAATCAGAATACCAGTTGGGCAAATGTGATGGGGGACATACAGGGATCAACTGAAAAAGGGCAAGATAGGGCCAGGCGCGGTGGCTCATGCCTGTAATCCCAGCACTTTGGGAGGCCAAGGCGGATGGATCACGAGATCAGGAGACCATACTGGCTAACATGGTGAAACCACACCTCTACTAAAAATACAAAAAATTAGCCGGGCATGGTGTTGCGTGCCTGTAGTCCCAGCTACTCAGGAGGCTGAGGCAGGAGAATCGCTTGAAACTGGGACATGGAGGTGGCAGTGAGCTGAGCTCTCGCCACTGCACTCCAGCCTCAGTGACAGAGCGAGACACTGTCTCAAAAAAAAAGGGGGGGCACAAGATAGAAGTTTCTAGGGTATTTTACTGGGTGAGGTGACTCACACCTGTAATCCCAGCACTGTGGGAGGCCAAGGCAGGTGGATCACGAAGTCAGGAGATCGAGACCATCCTGGCCAACACGGTGAAATCTCGTCTCACTAAAAAAATACAAAAATTAGCTGGGAGTGGTGGCGCATGCCTGTAATCCCAGCTACTCAGGAGGCTGAGGCGAAGAATCGCTTGAACCAGGGAGACGGAGGTTGCAGTGAGCTGAGATCATACCACCACACTCCAGTCTGGCAACAGAGTGAGACTGTCTCAAAACAAAAAAAAATTAAAATTAAAATTTAAAAATGTGCAAATACATAAAAGATGTCTGATTAAGGCAAGGTCTGGAAGAACAGTGGGCAAACCAAGAGTGGATATTTATTAGGGTGGTTGGATTACAGTTCCTTTTTTTCTTGTTATAACTTTGTCTAGGTTAAACTATACTTATAGTTTACGTTGGGTGTAAAATTGTGATCAAAAATAAATTGTAGGCCAGGCGTGGTGGCTCACACCTGTACTCCCAGCACTTTGAGAGCCCGAGGCAGGCAGATCACCTGAGCTCAAGAGTTTGAGACCAGCCTGGCCAACATGGTAAAACCCCATCTCTACCTAAAAGTACAAAAAAAAAAAAAAAAATTAGCCAAGACTGGTGGCATGTGTGCCTGTAATCCCAGCTACTTGGGAGGCTGAGGCAGGAGAATCTCTTGAAACCGGGAGGCAGAGGCTGCAGTGAGCCGAGATCACTCCACTGCACTCCAGCCTGGGCAATAGATTAAGACTGTCTCAACAACAACAACAAAAATAGATTACAGGAAAAAGAAATATTAGTCGTATGTCCAGACAGGCAGAAGGTCCTTCATGGGCTTCTGACGCTGCTCCCAGGCAGCTGGGTGACATTAGTGCCCTGCGTGGCACAGAGGCTCCACAGCTGACGACCAGGAGGCAGCCTGCCCTACAGCCAGCAAAAGGCTCCTCAGGGGCCCCACGCCTCCTCCCCAGACAGAGTCCTCCACAGCCCAGCCTGGGCCAGAGTCGAGTGGTCCATCTGCCTGGACTCAGGTGCAAGGGGGTTTGAGGGGAATGGGGATGATGTGGCAGGTCCCCTTCACAGAGCTACCCAGGGCACGAGGTTACCTACCACACGAGTCACAGGTGAAGCAGTCAGTGTGATAAAGACTCCCCATTGCCTGGCACGCCTGCCGGGCTCCATAGATGCCAAGCCCACACTTGATGCAAATGCCTAGGAGAGGAGAGGCAGGAGAGAGCAGGGGTTAGCGCCACAGCCTATGCCACACCGACGGACTCCCCGTCTTGACATCGCCCACCTGCTTGACCTTGGGGATGCTAACTTTCCTAGGCCAACATCACTCGATTACTGATGACCGACATGGGCACCATCAGCGTGGCCACGACCCAGGGATTGCTGCTGCTGCTCTCTGAGGACTCAAGGGCTTGGCTGAACACCCAGTGCAGAGTCGGAGCTAATCAAAGCTGTCCATCACAAACTGTTCTGACAGATTCTTTTGGTTTTTGATTTATAAATAGGGACAGAGTCTTACTATGTTGCCCAGGCTGGTTTCAAACTCCTGGGTTAAAGCGATCCTCCCGCCTTGGCCTCCCAAATTGCTGGCATTACAGGCATGAGCCACTGCACCCGACCACTTTTAGGTTTTTTTTGGGAGGGAGACAGGATCTCGCTCTGTCCCACAGGCTGGAGTGCAGTGGTGCAATCACAGCTCACTGCAGCCTCGACCTCCTACGCTCAAGCGATCCTCCAGCCTCAGCCTCCCAAGTAGCTAGGACTTCTGGCACATGCCATTACGCACAGCTAATTTTTTCTTTTGTAGAGACAGGGTATTGCTATGTTGCCCAGTTGCCCAGGGTGCGCTCAAGCAATTCCTGGGCTCAAGCAATCCTCCTGCCTGGGCTTCCCAAAGTGCTGCAATTACAGGCGTGAGTCACCACACCCAGCCTATCATGGTATCTTTATACTGAGACAGTTGTTTTAAGCCCTTTCATCCATGGCCTGCTCTTGGACTGAGGGAAAATCCTTCATGCTGTTTGTGAACCAAATCCTGTTCTTCAACATGTTTTGTGACCCAGACACAAAGAATGAAGACCACACGGGCACTCTGGGGCAGTCACTACCCCTCTGCAGCCACTCTGTCCTCCTCTGTACCCACTCTGTTCTCCTCTGTACCCACTCTGTCCTCCTCTGTACACCAGGGTCCACTTATTCTCTTGGTCAGTCAGCACACAGATGAATCACATGCCCCTAAGGTCAGGCACCACTCAGTCTGCAATGCACCCAGGTCCCCACCCTCAAGAAGCTTGCATCCAGTGGAAGGGGGCAGAGAACAGCAGTCAAATAACGTCAGGCAGAGACAAGTGCTACGGCGTTGGATGCAGGATTTTTTTTTTTTTTTTTAGATAGAGTCTCACTCTGTCGCCCAGGCTGGAGTGCAGCGGTGCGATCTCGACTCACTGCAACCTCCACCTCCCAGGTTCATGCGATCCTCCTGCCTCAGCCTCCCGAGTAGCTGGGATTACAGGCATGTGCCACCACACCTGGCTAATTTTTTGTATTTTTAGTAGAGACAGGGTTTCACCATGTTGGCCAGGCTGGTCATGGACTCCTGACCTCAGGTGATTCACCCACCTTGGCCTCCCAAAGTGCTGCAATTACAGGTGTGAGCCACTGCTCCCAGCTTTTTTTTTTTTTTTTTTTTTAAGAGTCTTGCTCTGTTGCCTAGGCTGGAGTGCAGTGGTGTAATCATAGCTCACTGCAGCCTTGACATCCTGGGCTCAAGCAATCCTCCCACCTCGGCCTCCCAAGAAGCTGGGATCACAGGCAAGTACTGCTATGCCTGGCCAAGAATGTGTGATTTTTAAACCGGGTATTCACAGAAGCCTCACTCACAAGGTGATATTTGAGCAAAGGTCTGAAGGAAATAAGGAAGGGGGCTGGGTGCAGTGGCTCACGCCTGTAATCCCAACACTTTGGGAGGCCGAAGCGGGAGGATCACTTGAGCCCAAGAGTTCCAGACTAGCCTGGGCAACATAGCAAGATCCTCATCTCTACAAAAAATTTTTTAAATATCCAGGCATGGTGGCATGCACCTGTGGTCCCCGTTACTCAGGAGTCTGAGGCAGGAGGATCACTTAAGCCTGGGAGTTTGAGGCTGCAGTGAGCTATGATCATATCACTGCACTCCAGCCTGGGTAAGAGAGTGAGATGTCTCCAAAAAAAAGAAGAGGCCAGGCGCAATGGCTCACACCTGTAATCCCAGCACTTTGGGAGGCCGAGGTGGGTGGATCAGGAGGTCAGGAGTTCAAGACCAGCCTGGCCATGATAGTGAAACCCCGTCTCTACTAAAAATACAAAAATTAGCCGGGCGAGGTGGCAGGCACCTGTAATCCCAGCTACTTGGCAGCCTGAGGCAGCAGAATCACTTAAACCTGGGGGGCGGAGGTTGCGGTGAGCCGAGATTGCGCCACTGCACTCCAGCCTGGCTGACAGAGTAAGACTCTGTCTCAAAGGAAAAAAAAAAAAAAAAAGGAAGAAGAAAGACATGAGGGTCGCTGCTGTGCAGGTGCCTACGATCAGTGGATAGAATCAGGGACCATACCTGTGTACTCAGCATGCAGCGGGGAAAGTGGAAAGGAGAGGGGTGACCAGCAACGCCAGGGCCAAGCCTGGCTCTAGCCTCAGGGCACTCCCTGGCCAGCCCTCCTGGAAACCCAGACAGTAGGCAAGTAGCCCACACATCTCGTGTCCCCTTTACAGGGTCACCCAGGGCCTCCCTTGCCACACAGGACATGAAGATGGCCTCCACCTGCCCTCTGGACCGTAAATCTGCCAGCTCCAGGCCATGCTGCCCTGCCCCGACCCTGCTTTCTCCTTTCATCTCTCTCCTTAAATAACCTCCTCCACCAGCCGCCCCATTCCCCGCCTTCCCTCAGTCAACAAAGAGAGCATGGCCCACACTTGGTTATCTCCTAGCCGTCCCCATCTACGGACTTTCCACTCTGATCTTGCTAGTGGGTGGCCCACCCCCTCCTCTCTGGTGTCCAGGATGCAGCCTGCACCCAGCTTTCTGGGTCTTCATCTCCCTTCCTGCTTTCCTGGGTACCCCCTGCTCTGCCCAGGGCCTCCCATGCCTCACTCCCACTTGGTAGAGAGAAGGTCAGTTCAGATGCCTTCAGAACCAGGCAGGGGCCGGGCGCAATGGCTCACGCCTGTAATCCCAACACTTTGGGAGGCCGAGGAGGGTCGATCACTTGAGGCCAGGAGTTTCAGACCAGCCTGACCAACATAGTGAAACCTCATCTCTACTAAAAATATAAAAATTAGCCGGGCGTGGTGGTGCACACTGTAATCCCAGTTGCTTGGGAGGCAGAGGTGAGAGAATCGCTTGAATCTGGGAGGCGGAGGTTGCAGTGAGCCAAGATCACACCACTGCACTCCAGCCTGGGTGACAGAGCAAGACTCCATCTCAAAAAAAAAAAAAAAAAAAAAAAAAGCAGGCAGGGACCAGGCTTGGTGGCTCATGCCACTTTGGGAGTCTGAGACAGGAAGATCACTTGAGGCCAGGAGTTCAGGCTGCAGTGAGCTGTGATCGCACCACTGCACTCCAGCCTGGGCAACAGAGCTAGATCCTGTCTCTAAAAAAAAAAATTAAAAATAAAAAGAAACAAAGGGAAGGGGCCAATGAAAAGAGGAGAACTGAAGGTGCAGGAGGTGGAGGTTGGTGATAGAAGGACCCTTGTCCTCTCAGACGGCAGGAGAGTCAGACCCACATGTACTGGAGCACCTACAGGGGAGGGGCAGGACGGTGGTGGAGACAGACTGCAACTGCTGACCTCAAGATTCCAAGTGAAGTCAAAAGCAAAGGTAGGGGTCCCAGGTGGGAGGAAGGTTGTTGAGAAAATAAGCGAGGAAACTGACAAAGGCGGCCAGGCACGGTGACTCACGCCTGTAATCCCAGCACTTTGGGAGGCCAAGGTGGGTGGATCATGAGGTCAGGAGATCGAGACCATCCTGGTTAACATAGTGAAACCCTGTCTCTACTAAAAATACAAAATATTAGCCGGGTGTAGCGGCGTGCACCTGTAATCCCAGCTACTTGGAAGGCTGAGCCAGGAGAATCGCTTGAACCTGGGAGGCAGAGGTTGTGGTGAGCTGAGATCTCACCATTGAACTCTAGCCTGGGCAACAAGAGCGAAACTCTGTCTCAAAAAAAAAAAACAAACAAACAAACTGACAAAGCCTTAGGGTGTCAGTGGTGCCAGGCTGCGCGGTGAGGATGACAAACCTCCCACGGTCCTGAGGGCTTCCTCAGAGCCCTTCCCAGCCTGGTATAGTGGCCGCAGAGGGGGTCAAAGCATGGGCTCAGAATCGGGGTTCTGCTGGGCAGATGGCGATTACAGGAATGAGAGGAACTGCTGAGAAGCAGACCGGGGTTACCACTAAAGACTGCTGGAGTGAAGGGAAAACAGGGCGTGGCCCTGGGAGTGGGTGGCTGAAGAGAAGGCAAGGAGGTCACCAAAGTTGAAGAGGTTCCGGAAGCCCGAGGCTGTTGGCTGGCTAATGGCAGCGGAACTTGGGGAGGGGAGAGGGGAAAGTTCCAAAGACATCAGTGAATGGCAGAGAGTGACCAAGAGGTCAGCTGGTACCAGGGCCAAGGACAGGAAGGGATGAGGGGTTGGACAGAGGAAAAAAAAGCTCTGGCCAGACGTAGTGGCTCCCGCCTGTAATCCCAACACTGGGAAGCCAAAGAGGGAGGATCGCCTGAATCCAGAAGTTCAAGACCAGCCTGGACAACAAAGCAAGATCTCAGCTCTACAAAACATAAAAAAATTTAGCCGAGCATGGTGATGCACACCTGTGATCTCAGCTACTCAGGAGGCTGAAGCAGGAGGATTGCTTAAGCCCAAGAGTTCAAGGCTGCAACGAGCGCTGATCTCACCACTGCACTCCAGCCTAGGTGACAGGGTGAGACCCTGTCTCTAAAAAAAAAAAAAAAAAAAATTTAATTTAAAACAAAAAAGCCACCCTCTGAGGACGAGGTTTATCAGAGATCACTCGAGCTTATGCTACCTGCAGACTTCCTTTTGTAAAATGCTGTGTATTATTCTGGTTGAACTCTACGAAACTGCGAATTTTGTAGCTCAACAAAGTCAAATATCATCAGAACCATATAGTTCAAACAAATAGTTGCCCATATTTTTTAAAATCAGGAAAGTGGGCCGGGCATAGTGGCTCACGCCTGTAATCCCAGCACTTTGAGAGGCCGAGGCAGGTGGATCACCTGAGGTCAGAAACTCGAGACAAGCCTGGCCAACATGGTGAAACCTCATCTCTACTAAAAATACAAAAATTAGCCGGGCATGGAGGTACGCACCTGTAATCCCAGCTACTGAGGAGGCTGAGCCAGGAGAATCACTTGAACCCGGAGGTGGAGGCTGCAGTGAGCTGAGATTGCACCATTGCACTCTAGCCTGGGCGACAGAGCGAGACTCCGTCTCAAAAAAGTTTAAAAAAATAAAGTAAACAAAATCAGGAAAGTATTACTAAATCTCAATTTCTAGCTTTTCTTGAAAACAAAATAAAAAAGGTCTATCATCACTCCTCTAACACTCTCACAGCGCTACAACAGCCCGATCTGAGCAGTTTTTTTTTGTTGTTGTTGTTGTTTTTTCAAAAAGACAAGACAGGATCTCACTCTGTTATCCAGGCCAGAGGGCAGTGGCACGATCATAGCTCATTGCAGCCTGGAACTCCTGGGTTCAAGTGATCCTCCCACCTCAGCCTCCCAAGCAGCTGAGAACACAGGTGAGTGCCACCATGCCCAGCTGATTTTTAAAATTTTTTGTAGAGACAAGGTCTCACTATGTTGCCCACACTGGTCTCAAACTACTGGGCTCAAGTAATCCTCCCACCTCAGCCTCCCAAAGTGCTGGGATTACAGGTGTGAGCCACCGTGCCTGGCCTAGCAGCTCCTCCTTAGAAAAAAAATGTGCTACCACACCCTACCGTCTTGTACCATCTCCACATTACCTGCCTGGGACCTCAGCCACCCCTATATCATATAAAGATTCAGGGGTGTCTACAGAACACCCACCTCCCCCAGGCTCTGCAGTACACAGGGGCTGGGAAATGGGCCCTCTCCCCTGCAGAGGGCACCGGAAAGCGTGCCCTTCAAAAGTCAGCCCCAGCCTCTATTCCTGGCACCTGCCTGGCACGGGAGATGACAGCTTCTGGCACATCTCCCTGCTCCCAGGCCATCCAACAGGCGCCACGAGACCTGCCCAGCCACAGAGTCTCACTATGACCTCACAGATGGGAGGCGCTCTCCATCCCAAAGCAGGCGCACCTCCTCTTAGCCCACACACGCCCTCGACCACCTGAGCCCTCTGGGCTGCAACCCCTGGGGGGAAGAGCGGGGCAATCTCTCATCCCGCCTGGCCTCCTCTGCTCATTCTTCCCTCTCTCTGGAATGCCCCCACCTGGCCCCTCACTGACAGCCTCCTCACCCCTCAAGATCCAGTTCAGGGCCGGGCACGGTGGCTCACGCCTGTAATCCCAACATTTTGGGAGGCAGAGGCAGGCGGATCATGAGGTCAGGAGAGCGAGACCATCCTGGCCAACATGGTGAAACCCCGTCTCTACTGAAAATACAAAAACTAGCTGGGCGTGGTGGCGCATGCCTGTAATCCCAGCTACTGAGGAGGCTGAGGCAGGAGAATCGCTTGAACCAGAGAGTCGGAGGTTGCAGTGAGCCAAGATCACGCCACTGCACTCCAGCCTGGCGACAGAGCGAGATTCCGTCTCATAAAAAAAAAAAAAAAAAAAAAAAAAAAAAGATCCAGTTCAGGGCAGCTGTGAGCTGCTGACACCATTGAACGCTCAAAGACACAAACCCCAGGACGGCCACGGTCCCAGGCATGGTGACCATCCATCCACCAAAGCCAGGTGCTTAATACAGAAGGCGGGTTGGGAAGTTCTCTCCCCAGGCCCCACAGTATACCTCTGCCCCGCTCACAATCTCACCCGAAGAGCTGTCCTAAGAATTAGAGATCAGGGGGCCTGGGCCACACTGGGAAGTGGAGGCTGTCAGGCTGCTGGGCTTTGCAGATGCACCTGCAGCAGGATTCCTTTAGGAAACATCCTATGTCTGCAGCAGGATTCCTTTAGGAAACATCCTATGTCTACAGCACAGTCCGGGCGAGGGCAGCCCCGTGTGACTGGCACGGTTCCCCTCTCCCGCAAAGTGGGCTTTTCTTCCCTCACACAAGTCTCCCTCTCCAGCCGATACCATCACCAAAGCCTGGGTCAGGCGGTATCCGGTGGTACCTGGGCCACTCCACCTCCCGGTTGCTGTCCACACCCATACCGTGGCGGGGCAGAAGGGGAAGCACCCCTTTCTGCCCATCACGAAGCATGAAAGGATCAGATAGGATGAGAGCGCCAAATGTAAAGAACAAAAGATCAGGCCGGGCACACTGGCTCAAGCCTGTAATCCCAGCACCTTGGGAGGCCGAGGAGGGCGGATCGCTTGAGCCCAGGAGTTTAAGACCAGCCTGGGCAACATAGAGAGACTCTGTCTCTACAAAAAAAAAAAAAAAAAAAAAAAGAAGAAGAAGAAGAAGAAGAAAAGCTGGGCATGGTGGTGTGCACCTGTAGTCCCAGCTTCTAGGGAGGCTGAGGCGAGAGGATTGCTTAAGCCTGAGAGGCGAAGGCTACAGTGAGCCGAGAACGCGCCGCTGCACTCCAGTCTGGGCGACAGAGAAAGACCCTGTCTCAAAAAAAAAAAAAGAACAAAGAAAAAAGAAAAAAAAAGAAGAAAAAAAATTATCAGAAAATGGCTCAGTGTGCCCATGAACCTGACTTGCCCGTTAAGTTAGGAACCGCGCATCAACTCATTCGGCCAGAACCCCTCGTGTGTCAGGGAACCCAGAGGCAGGCGTGAAGCTGGTGCTGGGGATCCAGGCGCACTCACTCACCCTCTGCGCTCCCCAGTCCCCGGGGGATGCACCTTCCTCGTCCCAACCCCGTGTGCCGCTGCACCCCCAGCCAGCCCGGTGCTCTCCTCCGCTGATCCGGCCGCCTACCCGAGGCCGTCTCGGAACCCCGGACCCCAGCCGTGCGCGCAGGGAACTGCGGGGCCGAGCTCGCTCACCGAAGTAGTCCCGCGCCGTGCGCGCCTCGAGCGCCCGCTCCAGCTCCCGGGTGAGCGCCTCCAGCCGCCGCTCGGCCGCGCTTGGGCCGCCCTCCCGGCCGGGGGGCAGCGGGAGTGCAGGCAGCAGGAAGGGGGCCGGCCCCGCAGGCTCCGGGGAGCGAGCGGGCGCGGGGCAGGCGCCGGGCGGGAGGAGGTCAACGTAGGCGCCGGCCGAGCCCCGGGAACCGAGGCTGGACACGCTGGAGCGGGCGCTGCCCACCGACGGCGGCCCGAGGCCGGGACGCGGGTCCGAGCGGCCGGAGCGCGGGCTGCCGTGGCGTTGGTCGTAGCCCAGGCTGATGCCGCTGGAGCGGGCGCTGCCGCCGCCGCCGCCGTCGGACCCCGCCAGGCTGGCCCGTGGGCTGCCCGCAGGCTGCGCGCTGAGCTCCGGGACCGCCGCGCGCCGGGGACCCCGCTCCCCGCGGCTCAGTCCGTCCGCCCCGGCCTCGGGGCCGCCGCCGCCCTTCCCTCTGCGGCCCAGCGCGGGCGCCGCCTCGTCTCCAGGCCCAGGCCGCGGCCCCCGCCGCCCCCGGCCCGGAGAGCCGCACCCGGGCTCCAGCTCCCGCAGGGCCAGCCCGGCCAGGAGCAGGGCCGCCTCGTCCGCGCCCGCCCGGGAGCGCTGCATGGCCCGGCCCGCCGGCCCTGGCGCGTCACCTCCGCCTCCGCTTCCCGCCGCCGCTCCGGCCGGGCCGCCGCATCGTCCGCCCGAAGCCCGGAGCCCGCCCCGGGACCCCTGGGCGCGGGGCGGGGCGGGGCCGGCGCCGGGCCGGGGTCGTTCCGGCGGCCACGCGCGAGCCGGGGGACGCGGCGCCCTGCTCGGCGGCGCGCGCGGCGGAGGAATGTAAGCTCCTAGGCGCCGGGCCGCGCCCCCTCCTCGCCGCGGCCTTGCGCGGGGCGGAGGGACTCCTTTGCGGGGGCAGGAATGCGAGGAAGGAGACGGCGCTGCGGCCTCTGGAATGTGGGGGGAGTGGCGGCGGCCGCGCTGCGCCGGGACCTCGGAGGGGCGGGGAGGCCAGGCCAGGACGCAGGGGCGGGCGGCGGAGGCACCGCGGGGAGAGCCCGGGGTCTGCGGGGCGCCCGGGCCGTCGGGCCGCTGAGAAGAGCTCGGATTTCCGCAGGCTGAGCTGGAGGCAGCTGCCGCCATCCGAGCCGGAGAGATCCAAGTAGTCGACAGCGTTCCCCACATCCTGCCCCATCTCCCTTCCCTGCGCCGCCTCGCTCTCCGGCCCTGCAGGGCCGACCCAGCTCAGCTTGGAGCCCACGGCGCTGCGCCCGTCCCACGCCCGGGAACACTGTGCGCCTGGCGCAGATGCGTCCCCACGACTCCCTGCCTGGCCCGGGGCCATGTGGCCGCACACGGGCCTCTGGAGCCCCCATCTGACTGCTGGGGAAGGCGCCCAGAGCTAGGAGCGGGTTGGTTAGGGACTGGTCCTCGCGCTGGGTCGCTTCGCCCAGGCCCCCAAGGCCAGGCCAGAAGCAGGCCTCAGGCTGAGAGCCGGTGGGCGGCGAGGCTCCCCTGTGGCCATCACAGGCAGTCCCCGTGAAATATGGGGACTCCTCCCTTTTCCAGCAGCTGCACCCAGGATGGTGGGTGAGGCTTCGAGGGGAGGTCCTGAAACCGGCGGGGCCATAGGGGCCACATAGGTGGGGAATCGAGAGGTGACTAGGGCTTCGTGCCCAAGGACACAACTAAAATCCCTTGTACAAGTCACACGGTTCTAGGGAAGAAAACCAAACCGTTATCTGTCAGGGCCTGATGGATCCAGGAAAAGTGTTGCCTGAAAGAGTACTGTTTTCCAGGCCCTCTCTGCTCAGAGATTTTCGGGAAGGCGCCTACAGTGGCTCAGCGCGCAGGGAGCCCGCACGGGGAACTGTCCCGGCCAGACCGCCCAGGGCAGTGTGCCCTCAACACCACTGAGCACCCGCTGGGGCCGCTAACCCCAGCACCTTCCCATAGCCTGCGGAGTTCCAGCCCCTGCCCCACCAAGGTATGGGAAGTGGAAGCAAGCATTTCGTGTGCGCGGAGGGTGGGGGAGTTGCGCTGTTTTGTTTTTTTGAGACAAGGTGTCGCTCTGTCCCCCAGGCTGGAGTACAGTGGTGTGATCACAGCTCACAGTGATCACACACACCCCACAGTCTTGACCTCCTGGGTTCAAGCAATCCTCCCACCTCGGACTCCTGAGTACCTAGGAGTACAGGCGCACACCACCACACAAAATGCTGAGATTACAGGCATGAGCCTCCGTGCGGGGTCTAGAAGCCAGCATTTGGGAGAGCAAATACCCAGGGAAGCCACGACATGAAAAATGGTCTACCTTTCTAATGAGAAAGGAAAAGCCAGTTCAGTCATATCACATTTCATGGACTGCATTATCTACTATTTAAAAATTACAATATTGGCAGGACTGTGGTGAAACAGTTGCACATATGCTACTGGTATGAGTGCAAATTGGGATATCCTTTTGGGAAGAGCAGTTTGGTGGTGTCAGCATCCGCACAAACGAACACGAACACTTAGAAGCAGTAATACTGCTGCTAAAAATCTATTCAAGGGAAGTTATCAAAAATGCAGACAATAATCCAATCACAACCGTGTCATATAATCCCAACATCATTTAGGTAATCTACAGCGGTCCCCAACCTTTTTGGCACCAGGGACTGGTTTTGTGGAAGACAGTTTTTCCACAGACAGGGATAGGGAGGGTGGGAATGGCTTCAGGATGATTCAAGGGCATTATATTTATTGTGCACTTTATTTCTATTATTATTACATTGTAATATGTAATGAAATAATTATACAACTCACCATACCATAGAAACAGTGGGAGCCCTGTGCTTGTTTTTCCTGCAACTAGACGGTCCCATCTGGGGGTGATGGGAGACAGTGACAGATCATCAGGCATTAGATTCTCATAAAGAGCACACAGCCTAGGTCCTTTGCATGCACAGTTCACAATAGGCTTCGTGCTCCTGTGAGAATCGAGGTGGGACTCAGGTGGTAATGCTCCCTTGCCTCAGCTCACCTCCTGCTGTGTGGCCCAGTTCCTAACAGGCCGTGGTATACTGGTCTGTGGCCCAGGGGTTGGGGACCCCTGATCTATTCTGTCCTAGGATCTCCAGCCTTCTGAAAAGACACTCAAAGGGAGCTCTCTGCATTTAAAGGCAGCTGTTGGGCTGAGTGTGATGTAATCCCAGTGCTTTGAGAGGCCAGTATGGGAGGATCGCTTAAGGCCAAGAGTTCAAGACCAGTCTGGGAAACATAGTGAGATTCCATCCCTACAAAACACTAAAACTTAGCTGCTAACGGTGGCACATGCCTGTAGTCCCAGGTATTTTGGGAATCTAAGGTGATGCTTGAGCCCAGGAGGTCAAGGCTACAGTGAGCAGTGATGGCACCACTGCACTTCAGCCTAGATGACAGAACGAGATTCATCTCTACAATAAAAAATAAAAAATTAAACTGGTGCGGTGATGGGCACTTGTAGTTCAGCTATTCGGGAGACAGAGGCGGGAGGATTACTTGAGCCCAGGGGTCTGAGGTTACAGTGAGCTATAACTGTGCCACCATACTCTGGCCTGGGTGACAGAGCAGGACCCTGTCTCTACAAAAACAATAAAGTCAAATATTTAATAACTGTTCTGGGTGGGCACAGTGGCTCACTGCTGTAATCCCAGAACATTGGGAGGCTGAGACAGGCGGATCACTTGAGCTCAGGAGTTCGAGACCAGCCTGGCCAACATAGCGAAAACCTGTCTCTATTAAAATAAAAATTAAAAAATTAGCCGGGTGTAGTGGTGCACGCCTGTAATCCCAGCTACTTGGGAGGCTGAGGCACAAGAATCGCTTGAACCCAGGAGGCAGAGGTTGCAGTGAGCCAAGATGACACCACTGCATTCCAGCCTGGGTGACAGAGCAATACCCTGCCTCCAGAATAATAATAATAATAATAATAATGGAGGAGGAGGAGGAGGGGGAGGGGGAGGGGGAGGGGGAGGGGGAGGGGGAGGAGGAGGAGGAGGAGGAAAGAAGAAGAAGAAGAAGAAGAAACTGTTCTTTCCCCACCTGCCCATTTAGAGCTTTCAAGATTTAAACTATATTCACATCCAGGGTCAGCTAAAACCTATTACTTGCTCTACTAGTAATAAATGACAACCACAAAACCTAGAAACAACCTAAAATGTTTGATATTTACCATTAGAATAGTTTAAGTACATCCTTGAAGTGGGAAATACATTAAGCAGTTATATTCAAAAGATTTAATGAATGGCTTGGGAATCAGACTATTGCGATGTTAGGTGGATTCGAAGCAGTCTGCAGAATTGTGGGGTCTCATCTCTACATTACCCAAATGTCCCCCTGACCCCATCTTCTGTCTCCTCACTCCAGGGGTATTGAGTGATCTCAACAGACTGGCTCCTTCTGTCTGAGATGCACAGTCCAGGAGAAGGAAGGGGATGGGGCTCTCTCAAGAGATTTAAAGCACTGTCCATGGACTCAATGTCCAGCCCCCATTGATGCCCCCTCTGTCCTCCCCTGTTGCAGGAATGTTCTTTGTGTTCACCTCTCTCTGGGCATTTTCCTCCTGAGTCCAGTGGTATGCTGGTAAATGTCTAACAACCAGCTCTCTGGAGAGGAATTTGTATAAATCAGGAGCCCTGATGTGTAGCATTTGCCAATTACCATAGTGTAAATACTCCCAGCATGGCCAATTTCAAGCTATAAATATGGGGCCACTGAACTGAGCTGGAAAGAAATGGGTATAACCAGTTCTTACAAGCTGGGATAAGCTGGCTCCACACACCACTGCCTGAGTCCCACTGTTCCAAAGGAGGGGTTTCACTACACTGTGGCTTCCAGTTTATCATCCTCTCAGGTTAACTGGTCTTCCCTTTGTTTAAGCAAAGACACACTTGGAGGCTGGAACAGGACATGTTCAATCTAGTCTTGCACCATGTCCTGAACCACCATCATCATCATCTTCCCAGAACCCAGGAGCTAACCCTACCCAGACTCTGTCCACGCCATGGTGATTTTTTGTTTGTTTGTTTTTTGTTTTGAGACGGAGTTTCACTCTTGTTGCCTAGGCTGGAGTGCAATGGCGTGATATCGGCTCACCGCAACCACTGCAACCTCCACCTCCCAGCCAGGTTCAAGCCATTCTCCTACCTCAGCCTCCCAAGTAGCTGGAATTACAGACATCCACCGCCATGCCTGGCTAACTTTTGTGTGTGTGTGTGTGTGTGTGTATGTGTGTGTGTATATGTATATACGTGTATATATATGTATGTGTATATATGTATGTATGTGTATATATATATTATGTATGTGTGTGTGTGTGTGTGTGTGTGTGTGTGTGTGTGTATATATATATATTTTTTTTTTTTTTTTAGTAGAGACAGGGTTTCACCATGTTGGCCAGGCTGGTCTCGAACTCCTGACCTCAGGTGATCCACCCGCCTCGGCCTCCCAGAGTGCTGGGATTACAGGTGTGAGCCACCATGCCCGGCCTACAATGGTGATTTTTTAAGGAGCGCCCCCCCCCCGCCATGCCCCTCCTTGTAATCTAGCTTCCATCAGACCTCCTTAATTGTCTGTACTGTATGGACCCCAGGTATTGACAGAATTCAAGGGTTTTCTCATGGAGTCCTAGGCCACTTGTCAATCAGCTGTGACTGGATAATGGGTTTTGAGGGAAGGGGAATGGCAGCCAAATTCCACATGAAGTTTCTGGGACCCATACTTCTTTCTCCTTAGCCTATGACAGTTTTTACCCTTGTCGAATTTCCGGCACCAGTCTCTCTCCTGAAGCACACACACCTTTCCAGCTCAGCTCCTGGGGGCCACTCCTCCCACACACAGCACCAGGCTCAAGATGCACGTTCTGTCCTATCCACTGGGAGGGCTTTTTCCATCCCCTCTTCTCTGAGCACCCACCCTGTGTGCTGCCAGGCTGAGAGGCAGCTTCCAGGAGCTCTAAGAGTCATAGAAACCAACCTCATACTCAAAAATGTAATACCAGGCTGGGCACCCAAGGGAATTTTTCCATCCCCTCTTCTCTGAGGCCCCACTCTTTCTGCCAGATTGAGTCTAACTTCAATCTCTCCTGGTCCTGTTATCCCCTTTAGGCCTCTCTGAGGATGCAAGAAGATTCAAAGCATTGATCATTGAAGCCCTGGATAGATTGGGGAACCAATCTAAGAATTAAGGCTAAGACATGATACTTGCAGCTTGCTTCCTTCCTGTTTCCGTGGGGGTTTTTGTTTTTTGTTGTTGCTGTTTGGTGTGTGTGTGTGTCTGTAACATGATCCCACTCTGTCATCCGGGCTGGAGTGCAGTAATGCGATCATGGCTCAGCTCACTGCAGCTTCGAACTCCTGGTCTCCAGTGATCCTCCCACCTCAGCCTCCAGGTTAGCTAGGACTACGGCGCATGCCACCATGCCAAACTAATTTTTTTTGTATTTTTTTTTTTTTTCGTAGAGTGAGGTTTCACCATGTTGCCCAAATTCCTGGACTCAAGCAATCCTCCTGCCTTGACCTCCCCAAGTGCTGGGATTACAGGTGCAAAGCACTGCATCTGGCAAAGGCCCTCTTTTCTTGTCTTGAAGCCTTACCATGCATGCAGGAATGGGAATTTCTGCCCAAACTTTGTACCGTGGTAAAAACCCCCAGCCAATCTACAGCTCAATGGTGAGGACCTATTTGGGGATGCCCAGATTAATGGAGCTTTTGGTATTATTATTTTTTGAGACAGGGTCTCACTCTCTTGGCCAGGCTGCAGTGCTGTGATCACACCTCAGCCTCAACTTCCTGGCTTAAGTGATCCTCCCACCTGAGCCTCTCAAGTAGCTGGGACCACACACACATGCCACCATGCCTGGCTAATTTTTTACTTTTTGTAGTGATAGGGTCTCACTATGTTGCCCAGGCTGGTCTTGAACTCCTGGGCTCAGATGACCCTCCTGCCTCAGCCTCCCAAGGTGCTAGGATTACAGGCATGAGCCACCATGCCCAACCTGGCATTATGCTTTTCAGTATGAGGTTGGTGTTTATGACTTCCAAACCTCCTGGAAGCTGCTGCTGTAACCAACTGGGACATCTGCCTCTCAGTGTGGCAGCACAAAAGGTGTGGGTACTCAGATCTCCAACTTACCACCTACTGCTGTCAAAATGACATGAGGAGTTGGGTTTTCACGCACACCAGTCTTTAGTTCATTGTGCTTTCAAAGGTTTCTACCCAGGCTGGCAACAGCGGTAACATTTTCCACCGAGTGCAACACTGCACAGGGCAGGGATGTAATTTGTGTTGACAGAATGGCTGAATGACATCGTCTGCACAGTGCCTAAATTTCCTAAGATTGGTTGATCTGAGAACCAAAGTAAACCATTGAAAGACTCTGAAGTGCAAAGCCTGAGGACCTTCTCAGACGCTATACGTTCTGGTAAAGCTTTTGCTCAGAATCTTCCCCGATCTGTGAGTCATCACTTGTTGCTAGACTTAAAATTTTTAAAACTGGCATGAGTCAGAGACATTTAGCAAAACTTCCTAAAATGTTACTTTACCAGGAGATAATTGTCTTCAAAACATAGCCAAACTACACAGTGGCGTTGTAGCCCTGTAGCTCAACTGTTGATTTTTAATTTTTTTAGTTTGAGTTCTGAAATTTCTCAAATAAGCTTTTGGATGCAATGTGTTTTGAATTGGATGCAGGAAAAAGAAAATGTTCCTTCTGTGAGCAGAATGCAAATAATGTGCTCCCAGTGTGAAATAAAAATACTTCTCTAAATATATCCTCCCTCAAAATGGTCAAACAGACCTCAGGAATACTGCTTTAAAATGCAAAGAAACAGGAGGTCCTCCCTACCTCTACATGTCACAATGACTAGAAACAACTGCTGACATTTTTTCTTATCTGATCTTTTTGGGTTTTCTTTACTTTTCACATTTTGTTTATTCATGTATTTATTTTTTTGAGACAGTCTCACTCTGTCACCCAGGCTGGAGCGCAATGACACCATCTCAGCTGACTGCAACCTCTGCCTCCTGGGTTCAAGCAACTCACATGTCTCAGCCTCCCAAGTAGCTGGGATTACAGGTGTGCACCACCACACCCAGCTAATTTTTCTATTTTTTTAGTAGAGATGAGGTTTCACCATGTTGGCCAGACGGGTCTCGAACTCCTGGCCTCAAGCGATCTATCTGCCTTGGCCTCCCAAAGTGCTGGGATTACAGGCATGGGCCACCTCACCTGGCCCACATTTTTGTTTTTTGTGTATTACAAAAGGCTGGTAAGTGGCTTACATTTGCCCATGTTCCTTGGGTGTAGGCCAAGTCCACGTCAGACATGTATGCCACTGATGGACAATTTTCAGGAACATCTATCATCAACTAAATGCTGTCTGGCAGCCTCTGAGTGGGCCATTTATCTGGTGGGAACCACCTGGCTTAGTTCTCTGGAGGCTCAAATGAAAGAGAATCCTTCCTAAGTCACAGCCTAGCAACAAGAAGGATGGGTAAAGCTGACTTCAACAGTGTTGAGCCTGGAATCCCACTAGCACTTTCTCTTTCCACCTTATATGTTTAATAACCTTTATTGTCTTTCTGACTTTAATCATAGGACATACTCAATATAAAACTTGGAAAAGTCAAATAGGCACAAAAGGAAAATAGACTGCCTGTGTATGTACATATGCATTTGTGTGTGTGTGCATATATATATATATTCACTTCTATTATGAAAGTTTTCAAAGCTGAATGGTACAATGAAACACACACAATACCTAGGTTCAATAAATGTTAATTTTGCTGTTTTCCTCCCCATATAGTCTGAGACAGGTGCAGCGGCTCACAACTGTAATCCCAGCACTTTGGGGGAGGCCAAGGAGGGAAGATCGCTTGAGCCCAGGACTTTGAGACCAGCCTGGGCAACAGAGCAAAACCCCCTCTACAAAAAATTGAAAAAATTAGCCAGGCGTGGTGGCGTAACACCTGCAGTCCCAGCTACGTGGGAGGCTGAGGGAGGAGGATCGCTTGAGCCCAGGAGTTTGAGGCTGCACTGAGCTATGATTATACCACTCTACTCCAGCCTCGACACCAGAGCGATTCCGTCTCAAATAAAAAAGGTGCTGGTATTGAAGCTTTGCCCATGATACACTAAAAAGAAGAACATAATTACAATCACATTATCGTACTGAAGAAAACAATTCTATATTACCTATATTCGTTCCATTTTCAAATTTCCAATTGTTACAAGAATTGTTATAGTCATTTATTTTGTTGAACTAGGATGCAAAAAAATTATTCATACATTGTGTATTGGGTTGTCTCTTAAACGTCTTTTAACCCAGAATGCCTACTCCTTCCTTTTTTGAAATGACACTTACTGAAGAGCCCTGGCAGTTACGGAGTATCACACATATTCTGCTCACCTGATTTGTTTCTGAATGTTAACTTGTTCCTCTACCCTCTCCATTTCCTGTCAGCTGGAGGTCTAGATGCTTGGTTAGATTCCAGTCAATAATTTCTTGGTGAGATACTGCTGTGTTCTTGGTATCATCTTAGGAAGCACAGAAACATCAGGCCGTCCCATAAGTGACACTAGGTTTGATCACTTGATTATGGTGGCAGCAGTCAGATCTGTCCATTGTGAAGATTTGTGTTTTCCAAATTAGTTAGGCGTGGTGGCTCACACCTGTAGTCCCAGCTACTCGGGGGGGCTGAGGTGGGAAGATCACTTGAGTCTGAGAAGTCGAGGCTGCAGTGAGCTGTGATCACGTCACTGCACTCCAGCCTGGGGGACAGAGCGAGACCCCGTCTCTAAAATAAATAAAGATTGATGTTTTCCTTTTGCAAGTGACCTGTGCAGCAACATTTGAGTGTTGTGCTAAAATTCTGTTCCTCAGCAGCCTTTTACCTGAAAGGTTTTGGCATCCAGTGATCTTTGCCTCGTCAGTTATCTCATTAATGGGTTAAAATGTTGGAACCTCTCATGGCACATGCTGAGTAGCCACTAGTCTTTAGGACAATGGATTCTCTAGGTAAACTTGTCACCACACTGTTCCCAGTGAGGCTGGAAGACAGTTTGTCAACACCATATTTCAGGCTGGAGGTGAAAAGAAGCTGTTGAAGAAACTCCCTTTGCAAGCCCTACTCCCAGCCCTACTCCCAGCTCCCAGCTGGTGAGACAATTTACATGGAAAAACCATGAATACAACACAAGATCTGAAGTGTCTCCACCCTCTAGGGACTTGGGGAAAGCTTGGATATGCTTTGGTTCACTGTCTAGTTGTACAGGATCCCTGCAACTAGTAGTCAGACCTGCCTTCCTAACAAACCTGCTGAAAAAGGTAGTAATAGTTAATGCAAAGATGAAAAACACTGGTCTGCCAAATTAGAAACAACTCCGCAGACCTAACTGGCACTTATCATCATGCGCTATACATTCAAATAGGAAAGAACAAAAGAACATACACAAAATATCAGAAACACATTGTTAACTGTGTCTACAAAGCAGGGTGAGGACAGGGCACGCGGCTCAGGGCCTGTAATCCCAGTACTTGGCAAGGCTGAGGTGGGAGGATCGCTTGAGGCCAGGAGTTGGAGACAAGCCTGGGCAACATGAGACACTGTCTCCACAAAAGAAGTTTTAAAAATTAGCTGGGCATGGTGGTGAGCTCCTGTAGTTCCAGGGACTTAGAAGGCTGGGGAGGGAGAATTGCTTGAAGCCAGGAGGTCAAGGCTGCAGTGACGTATGACGGCACCACTGCAAAAATAAAGGCAGGCAGGATGATGTGTAAAGAATGGACAGAATTTCAAAATCAAATTTCTGGAGAGCTTTTCAGAATAAAAAGTTTGAAGAGTGAGATGGCATCCTAAGATATTTCATTTTATATTACATATTTCTGTTAAGTTTCCAATTATTTTCTGGAGGAAAATTAAACACCTTCTAAAAACCTAAAGGCAGATGAAGCTCACAGGTGAAAGTCACTCCACTCTGGGGCTCCAGAAGGCTGAGTCTTAGTCAACCTGACTTTTTTTTCTTTTCAGAGACAGGGTCTCATTCTGTCACCCAATCTGAAGTACAAGGGTACAATCTTGGCTCACTGAAAACCCCGCTTCCCAGGCTCAAGCGATCCTCCTCCATCAGCCTTCCAAATAGCTGGGGCTATAGGCAAGTGCCACCACGCTCAGCTACTTTTTGTATTTTTTGTAGAAATGGGGTTTTGCCATGTTGCCCAGGCTGGTCTCGAACTCCTGGGCTCAAACGATCCTCCTGCCTCAGCCTCTCAAAGTGCTAGGCTTATGGGTGTGAGCCACCACACCCAGTCTTCAACATGGTTTTTCTGAAAGCTCTGATTACATGCTGAATTTACAAATGGTGGAAAACAAGGAGTAATGGTTAATAAGCTGAATGGTACAGTACAAATTACACAAAGTAGAACAATACATGAATTAGAAATTTAAAATTTAGTTGAAATATAAAAGAAATTATTGCCAGAAACACAAAGGGCACATGAATACAATAGGGGAAACAGCTTAATAGGTTTCTGTTCTCTGAAAACTCAAGGCCCATCTCTGAGTGATAAGAGTACCCTAAGAGGCAAAGCCCTCTGAGGTCCGGCACCAGGAAGACAGTGCTACTCCACCTACTGGCGGTCTGGCACTACCTGTAGGCTGGAGTTGGGCTGGGGTGGTACATTCAAAATGGACTTTGGTAAACTAGGGGACAACCCAGACAAACACTGCAGAAAGGAGGAAGGACTCCCTCTCCAGCATCTCAAATCCAAGGCTCCAAGTTACTAGGCTTGGGCAAAGTCACACACTTTCTCAACAACGGCCAACTGCTGACAATCCAAATTTTAAAAACACTGCCATTAGGCCAGGCGCGGTGGCTCACGCCTGTAATCCCAGCACTTTGGGAGGCTGAGGCGGGCGGATCACAAGGTCAGGAGTTCGAGACCAGCCTGGCCAACGTAGTGAAACCCCATCTCTACTAAAAATACAAAAAATAGCTGAGCGTGGTGGTGGGCGCCTGTAATCCCAGCTACGGGGGAGGCTGAGACAGGAGAATCGCTTGAACCCGGGAGGCGGAGGTTGCAGTGAGCCAGGATCGTGCCACTGCACTCCAGGCCAGATGACAGTGTGAGGCTTCATCTCAAAAACGAACAAAAAACCCACTGCCATTAAAAGCTTTCTTTTATTTATTTTTTAGAGACAGGGTCTTGCTATGTTACCCATGCTGGACTTGAACTTCTGGGCTCCAGCCATCCTCCTGCCTCAGCCTCCTGAGTAGCTGAAACACAGATGTGCACCACCACCACACGCAGGAAGAGCTTTATTTTACAAAGTACTCTTCCTACATGTGAAGTCTCCAAGAAAAAAGAAAAGAAAGTACTCGTCTTTGGCAAACAGTGGAGATCTTCTGAACCTTTTTTGAGATGGAGCTTCACTCATCGCCCTGGCTGGAGTGCAATAGCACAATCTTGGCTCACTGCAACCTCTGCCTCCCGCGTTCAAGCAATTCTCCTGCCTTAGCCTCCTGAGTAGCTGGAATTACAGGTGCCTGCCACGAGGCCCGGCTAATATATATATATATATATTTTTTTTTTTTTAGTAAAGATGGGGTTTCACCATGTTGGCCAGGTTGGTCTTGAACTACTGACCTCAGGTGATCCACCTGCCTCAGCCTTCCGAAGTGCTGGGATTACAGGCATGAGCCACCGTGCCCGGCCGAGTTCTTTTTTTAATGGAAAGAATTTGGCATTCCTGCAGTAGATATAAGGCAGCAGAAACAGAAACTGTGCAGGCATGTGTAACAAGAATGCAGATGCCATTTATTTGGTCCATAAGTATAGTCGTTATTTGAGTTTTACAAAACATCGAATATAAATAACCTGAAACTGTAACAATACACAAAAATTGGCTTCTTACACAGACATACCAGGCAGTATAAACTGAAAACTTGAGTAAATTAACATTGTTTTACATTAATATACATAGTGCCATTTAACATTTAAAAACAAGTTTCAATGCATAGCACTTGATACTTTGAATCTGTTTCAATCAGTTAAGAGTATGAAAATGGTTAGATCTAGGCTAAAAATAATTCTTCTTCTAGCCAAAAATAAAGGCATAATATTTATAACCAGGTATCAACTTTACTAAACCACAATATTTTGAAACTATTAATGATACCTAAGGGTATTTACATTAAAAAGGCAGCATGCATTGTATTGTTTTATCTCATGACTGGTTATGCACACACTTTGTTCAAAGGGTTTTTAAAACTATATTCCTACTTTCAATACAGCATACTGCAATGTGTCTAACAGTTCTAGCAAAATGAATGCTTTCAAAGGGAGCAGAATCATTTTCAAGTCACTGGTGTCAATTTTTTCCCTTTGGAACAAAGGACATAACAATCTGGTTCCGCCCAGATAAACTAAATAGTAAGAAGGTTCTGTTTAGAGGCATTTCTGTTCAATCTAATGCTATGACATCATCAAGCTCTTCCTTCTGTTCTATACGTGACCTCTTTGCACTGAGATTCTCTTTCTCATCTAATTTTCTCTTGCGGCTTCTCTCTTCTTCACTGACGTCGGCATTATTTGAAGAATCTTCTTCATCTGAATCAACTATGAGAACGTCATCTTGCTCTTGAGCTTATTTCAGAAAAAAGGAAAAAAGAAAATGGGTAAAAGCGTGGGAGTTACCTGTGCTCACCAGTATTTTCTATAATTGAAAGCTGACTCTTCTAATATACACCAAACTTAAGAATGGCTGCATTTTCACTTTACACATTACGTATTTCCATACTGTTTTAAATGTTTTATATGATAAGAACCTATTTATTTTCTAATCAAAACAAAAAATTGTGACAAGCATTATGTAACTCAAAGGACTCATTACACATCCTTGATTCTACCTCTACATTCTCCAACAGAAAAGCAGAGGGTACATATTCTAATAATGGTGGTAGTGGTAACAATAACAACAACAATACAGCACTTACAATGTGCCAGGAACTGTTCTGAGCACTGTGCATATGACAACTCATTTAATCATCACAACCCTATAAAGAAGATCACATGATTATCTGCTTTCCAGGAAAGGAAACTCAGTGAATGACTTCCCAAGCTTACATGGTAGCAGGGGATGAAGCCAGGAACCATCCCCAATGCAGAACTGATACTAAAGGTGGTTTTATCTCCTCGTCCAACAAAATCAAAGGCAGAATACCTATCTTACTCATGGCTGTAAACTTGGAAACCTACCCACAGTAGAGAATCAATAAATGTACATTTCAAATTGTGATTTTGGAAAATCTACCAAATAGTGTCTTCCTCAAAGGAGGATGATGGACCTTTCTAATTTCAGTAAGGGGAAAAAAACAGGTTATAAACCAATGACCCAGGCCATAATATGAATGTTCGTCTCCAAAATTCTCAAGAGAACATTAGAGCCAAGAGTAAGCATATTCCAAAGAATGCTACAGACATAGGGTCAAAGAAATGAAAACAAAGAAGTAAAATTTTGGTAACCTTTAGTTTCCTAATTAAAGGAAGAAAGGGAGAGGAGTAAATATTCAAATCAGAATACAGTAAAGAATCAGTTATTTGGAAAAATACCAAGCACTAGCACTGAAAATCCAGGGGAAAGGACTATACCCAAGTCATATTGGTGACAAGGAAACTCTAACATGCCTAAATTCCATACTTACCAAGCACCTGTTCACTCAAAATAGTTAGATGCATGGATTTATTGCTCCTTAAGCAGACAAAACCCCAACCTGCTACTACATAGGCTGACTTTGTGCACTAGTAAACTATTATTTCAAACTGTAAAAAACAATTAACAAAAAATAACAAAGTGTTCCTATTTTCTGTAAGAAATTTCCATAAGAATTTCCCCCAGTCTTAAATGACTTTTTGTTTGTTTTGAGCTGGAAGTTTCGCTCTGTCACCCAGGCTGGATGGAGTGCAGTGGCGCGATCCCAGCTCACTGCAACCTCCGCCTCCTGCCTCAGCCTCCCGAGTAGCTGGGACTACAGACGTATGCTGCCACGCCCGGCTAATTTTTTGTATTGTTAGTACAGATGGGGTTTCACTGTGTTGCCCAGGTTAGTGTCGAACTCCTGAGCTCAGGCGATCTGCCCGCCTCGGCCTCCCAAAGCGTTGGGATTACAGGTGTGAGCCACGATGCCTGGTCTTAAATGACTTTTTTTTTTTTTTTTGAGACATGGTCTTGCTGTTTGCTGTTGCCCAGGCTGCAGTGCAGTGGTGCGATCATGACTCACTGCAGTGTTGAACTCCTGGGTTCAAGTGAACCACTTCAGCCTCCTGAGTAGCTGAGACTACAGGTACACGCTACCATGCCTGGTTAATTTTTTTTTTTGTAGAGATGGGGGTCTCTCATTGTGTTGCCCAGGCTGTTCTCCAACTCCTGGCCTCAAGTAATACTCCCATCTTGGCCTCTCAAAGTGCTGGGATTACACGTGTAAGCCACCACACCCAGCCTTAAATGTCTTCATGGTTCATAAATTCAAAGCTCCATTACAACAATCAATACCAAACCAATACACACCTCTAGTCGTTTTATGGATTTATGGTCAATGTTCCTAATAATCAGTTTGTTTTTACTCCTGCTTGGTGAGCATTTAACAACCTGCTGGCTGGGGCCATACTCACCTGTGGAGGTGGAGGGCTGAGCTCCATCATCACTGCCATTGGTTATGCTTTTGGCAGCATCTTCAGCTTGTTTGGGCCCCACTTTTTCCGGGGCATCACCAACAACTTCAAATTCAACATCCTTTCCTAGGTCTTCACTGTAGGAGAATCACACAGGTCACTGCTATGACTATTTACAAAGCAAAGGAGCACCAGAGAAATCCTGTTGTTCCTCAAAGCATACACCATGTACACACCAAATATGTGGATTCTAATTTTTTGTTTTAATTTTTATTTAAAAAAAAAAATTAGAGATAGGGTCTCGTAATGTTGCCCAGGCTGGTCTTGAAATCCTGGGCTCAAGCCATCCTCCCACCTTGGTCTCCTAAAGTGCTGGGATAACAGGAGCGAGCCAACCATACCCACCTTGGATTCTAATTTTCAAAACGCTAAACTTAACAATAAAAAAGACGGTACACAACAAATTTCTGTGATAATCAAAAACTCTACATGCACTTTCAAATCAGGGCAAGGTTTTGGTTTTTTGTTTCTTTAAAACAGTAAATAACTTTTATTGCTAAAGCATAAAACTGGGTCCAAAACTTGGTGGCCTAAAGCAACTCTTAGACATTATTTCTTCAGCTACTATGCCAAAAAAAGGTTACTACATCCTCCACTTACAATGTGATCTTTTTCTTTTTTTCTATTTTTTTTGTTTGTTTGTTTTTTTGAGATGGAGTCTCACTCTGTTACCCAGGCTAAAGTGCAGTAGCGTGATCTCGGTTCACTGCAACCTCTGCCTCCCAGGTTCAAGCTATTCTTCTGCCTCAGCCTCCCAAGCAGCTGGGACTACAGGCGTGCCACCACGCCCAGCTAACTTTTTTTGTATTTTTAGTAGAGACAGGGTTTCACCATATTGGCTAGGCTGGTCTTGAAATCCTGAGCCTGTGATCCGCCCGCCTCAGCCTCCCAAAGTGCTGGGATTACAGGTGTGAGCTGCCGCGCCCAGCCTACAATGTGATCTTAACTATAGTAATGTGGTGTCTTATGTGCAGAACTACATGATTTCTGGGTCCCCCCATCTTTACAAGCTACACCATGCTTCTGTATATGAACTCCCAAAAACATGTAAGTCAAACAAAAGACACACATGTTTTAAGGGGTGGGGTTCTGTTCCCAGAGAGCTAAAAAATATGATTAAAAACCCTAATTATGCCTCCTCTTTTAGATACCATGTGTTATTTCCACTTTATTGTACATGTCCTTCCACTGTCTTTTCTTTCACAAGTGAAAAGAAGCATGCCACTTACATCTGACTAGTGTCCAACTGAAGCAGGACCACTTTGACTCCATTATGTAACTGTGAAATACACTACTTACTAATAACTCACATTCAGTCCTTCCTGTCATTTCTTTTTTTTTTTTTTTTTTTTTTTCTGACACGGAGTCTCCCTCTGTCGCCCAGGCTGGAGTGCAATGGCGCAATCTCGGCTCACTGCAAACTCGGCTCCCCGGTTCAAACAATTCTCCCGCCTCAGCCTCCTGAGTAGCTGGGATTGCAGGCACGTGCCACCACACCCAGCTAATTTTTGTATTTTTAGTAGAGACGGGGTTTCACCATGTTGGTCAGGCTGGTCTTGAACTCCTGACCTCATGATCCACCCGCCTCAGCCTCCCAAAGTGCTGGGATCACAGACATGAGCCATCGCACCTGGCCTCCTTCCTGTCATTTTATGCTTTTTATAAACAAAGTCTGAAATGTAGTTCTCTCCAAATAACCACACCAACACTATGCATGTTTGTATACTCATGAAAATATTGACAAAATAACTGGACGCAGGTGGCAGCACCACTAAACCCTTTATGTTTGTTAGATGCTACCCAAAAATCTCAAGTCAGGCACAGTTCCACCATGTCAATGAGCATGAGCAAAAATGCACCCTGGTCAACACATGAATATATCAGAGTAGGGGGCCATGTCTATCTTAACTGTGCTATAGACTCAGGAATCTGTACAGACAATTCTTTTTTTTTTTTGAGATGGAGTTTTGCTCTTGTCACCCAGCCTGGAGTGCAATGGCGCAATCTTGGCTCACTGCAACCTCTGCCTCCTAAGTTTCTGGGATTACAGGCGTGCGCCACCACCAGCCTTTGGCCAGGCTGGTCTCAAACTCCTGACCTCAGGTGATCCACCCGCCTCGACCTCCCAAAATGCTGGGATTACAGGTGTGAGCCACCACGCCCAGCCAGTACAGACAATTCCCAATATTCTTTTGTTATTGCCACAAAATCACAAACGAAATGATTTGTTTTATGGGAGAAATATTTTTTTCTAGAGAACCTTGAAAAATAATTAATAGTTTCATTCCAGTTCAATTACTACAATGAATTTGCCTGTTTAAACTATTCAAACACCTGGACTCTAGGTCCTTCTGATCAGCCACCACTGATGACAGTTACTCTCAAATATTTCTTGCTTATTTCTTTTATTTCTGGGTTTCTTTTTTTTTTTTAAGTTGGAGTCTCACTCTGTCGCCCAGGTTGGAATGCAATGGCGCGATCCCGGCTCACTGCAACCTCCACCTCCCGGGTTTTCAAGGGATTCTCCTACCTTAGCCTCCCAAGTAGCTGGGACTACAGGCACCTGCCACTATGCCCGGCTAATTTTTGCATTTTTAGCAGAGACGGGGTTTCACCATGTTGGCCAGGTTGGTCTCGAACTCCTGACCTCAGGTGATCCACCTGCCTCGGCCTCCCAAAGTGCTGGGATTACAGGTATGAGCCACCACACCCCGCCAATTTCTGAATCCTCAAATTTTTCTGTAGGTCAAACATCACGGAACTCAGTGACCAACTCGACCAAATATACTATACAGTTTCAAATGAACAGCAGGGTTTAAGGATAAGAAAACACTTTTCCTCCATTTTGTCTAAAGTTTATATATTCAAATAATTTCTTATAATTAAAATATTAATAGCTCTTACCTATGAAGGATGTTGATCAATAAAGTATAGTCTTGGAGGAAGTCATCTGCTTGAAGCCGGCTGCCATTTCTAATTCCAAATTCTGACAACTTCTTGTGATTATTAGCTAGGAAACGTGAGTAATTTAGATACTTCAGTTACATCTTCATAGAGCAGTCAGATTCATTTTTTAAAAAGCTAAATCTCTGTTATGAGCTGAATTGTGTCCCGTTCACCAAAATCCAAAGGTTGAAACCCTAATCCCCAGTATCTCAGAGATCTGATTGTATTTGGAGATAGGACTTTTTAAAGGAATGATTAAATTTAAATGGGGCAAGTAAGGTGGGCTCTAATCTGATCTGACTGATGTCCTTATAGGAGGAGGAAGGCAGGCACAGTGGCTCACATCTATAATCTCAGCACTTTGGGAGGCCAGGGCAGGATTGATTCCTGAAGCCCAGGAGTCACACAGCGAGGCGTGTGATTGCACCACTGCACTCCAGCCTGCTAGGCAACAGAGCAGCAAAAAAAATTTTTAGGACTCTGTCTCCAGTCAATCAATCGATCAATCCCAAAATCTTGACAGAGACATCAGGGATGTGCACCCCTAGAGGAAAGGCTATGTAACACAACAGAAAGGCAGCTATCTGCAAGCACATGAGAGAGGTTTTAAAATAAAACAAACCTGCCAGCACGTTCATCTTGGTCTTCCAGCCTCCAGAACTGTGAGAATGTAAATTTCTGTTGTTTAAGCCACCTGGGTTGTGGTATTTGTTATGGAGGCCCTAGCACCCTAAAACATTAAAACACTGGGAATTCAGTCTTAAAACACTTAACTACCGAAACTACTTCAAGGGGACCAAACTGAGAAATTCTGAAAACTTTTCCCCCATTCAAATCAATTTTTTTTTTTAAGACAGGGTCTCACTGTGTCACGCAGGCCAGAGTGCATCCCAGACTTGAGCAGTCTTCCTACCTCAGCCTCCAGAATAGCTGGGACTACAGGTGTGCACCACCATGCCTAATTTTCTTTCTTTCTTTCTTTCTTTTTTTTTTTTGAGACAGAGTCTCACTCTGCTGTCCAGGCTGGAGTGCAGTGGCACCATCTTGGCTCACTGCAACCTCCACCTCCCAGGTTCAGGCGATTCTCCTGCCTTAGCCTCCCAAATAGCTGGGATTAAATGCACCCCCCCACCATGCCTGGCTAATTTTTGTATTTTTAGTAGAGACGGGGTTTCGCCATATTGGCCAAGCCGGTCTCCAACTCCTGACCTCAGGTGATCCACCCACCTCGGCCTCCCAAAGTGCTGGCATTACAGCTACAACACCCGGCCTAATTTTTGTATTTTTACAAGAGATGAGGTTTTGCCATGTTGGCCAGGCTGGTCTCAAACTCCTGGCCTCAAGTGATCTGCCCGCCTCGGCCCCTCAAAGTGCTAGGATTAGAGTTGTGACCCAGTGCACCAAGCCCAATTTTCTATATAATCTCAATTTTCAATCCCCCCCCCTTTTTTTTGGCTTTTTAACATTTATTTCATTGTTTATAAGGAAAACGCTTACAAAGGCCTTCCCTACGTTGACACCCAGAAAATACTAACAGTTTCTCCTAGTTTTTTTCCAGATCTGTTGCTTAGTTTACCATTTTAATCTACCAGGAATGCCCTTGGCATTCTTACCCAGATTTCCACCTCCAAGCGCTTTCACACATCTCCACTGACTGCAAACCTCTTGGAACCATCACATTCAAAAGGAAAACCAGTTAATGTGGGTTCACATTTTGGTGAATTAGCATCACCTGTGAAGTCTTGTGCTCGCCTAACAACGCTGCTAACACTGTAATGCTATTCCTCAACTGGGCTCCAAGTTCTGACTTTGAAAATCTCAAATCTATCACCTGCCTCTGCCTTAGTAAAAATCCCTCAATCCCCTCCTCCCTAACTAGCTCCCTGCTACTCCCCTGTTGAAACCCTGGTGGCAGGTGGCAGTGAAATACTGCCCCTTCCTCTGGAGGGCAGGGGTCAAGGGAGAGGAGGAAGACACACACTGCACATATGACAAGACTTCAACCTCACCACTGCTGCCAATCCCTCAACACCCCAACTTCCAGTGAAACCAAATAATGGGCCACTCCAAGGCAGTTTAGGTTGTTTCACAAGTTCACACCTTTGTAGACAGATGTTCATTCTGTCTAAATGCTCTCTTCTTTGTCCAGGGAGTCCTTACTACTTCAAACACTGACCCAAGAGTACTCCCTCTCCTATTACTTCCCCTCCCTTTCACAGAGCTGAATATACTTTCCTTAGATTCGTACTGTGTACACACTCTTTCTACAGTTTTCCTTGGACTATGCTGAATCCAGCTGTTGACAATCTCCCTTCTCCTTCCAGGTTGCAAGGCACTTCAAGCCAAGGTCTGTTGTCTTATTCATCCTTGACTTATGAACACCCAAAACTATGCCTGTCATACAGGACTCCACACATATTCTGGTAAGTGCTGTCTCACCCTCCATACCACATGTATTCCGTACAGAAGGGTCACGCTGAAGCCACTGAGATTCCTGGCCAGTTTCCATTTTTAAGCTAGCATTTGAAAGAGCTGGCTACAACTAACGGACAGCAAATAATCACAAACAAACATTTTTTTAAAAGTCAGCTGGCTAGAATGAGGCTTGAATACTCAAGTAGACTCCTAAAATAGAGCACCACACAGCCAAAACATGGCCTCCAATTACACATGACCTAATAGCCCAAACAATTTCTCAACAAGCAACTACAACCAAGAAGAACCCTGACACTAAACCTGAATTTAAAGAAGGCTTAACATCTGAATCGCCATCAGGACCTCACAAAGTATGAATAAATGACCAATGGACAAATAGGTATGAATTAAGTCAATATACAGGGAAAACACAGGGCCTAGAACCTTTGAAAATAACAGTACACTGGCAAAAACTGGGACATGGAAAAACGAGAACAGCAACTCAAGAAATGAGCTGCAAAAGTGACCAAGGAGGTATGGGATCAACGAGTACAGTCTGAAGGAGGAATAACTATGATGCAATCCTTACTGTGAAAGCTTCAACAGAATCAAATGTATTGTACCTTGTATAGCAAATGTGTTAGCAAAAGGGATGAACTGCTTGAACTTTTGAAAGGAAAGATCAGAAAGCCAAAACCAGGCACTGAATTTCAATAATCTTTCTGCTACATAGTAGGAACAGGCTACCAAGGCTTCCCCACTCTTGGAGAAAAATCTCCAAATGCCTTAGAACCCTCCCCACTGTGATATGACAGACAGAACAGTCTTCTCATCACAAGGTTAGCTCCCAGGATCCATGATACCGGCAAGGAGGTTCCTTGGAAGTGTGATGACCCCCAGCAATGTCACCTTGAAAGAGCACTTCCATGACCAAACACTGCCACTCTCTGTAATACTGAGTATCACATACAGTAAATGAATCAACTAATGTGCACTCTTCAAGCAGTCTCCTCAATGAGAGGAGTGAATAAATACAATGTATGATACCTTCCGTCTCTCCCTCTTCGGAAGATATTAGGATTGTTCCTTTCCCATCTTCAATTTGGACATCTGGTGCTACCATAGCAAATTTTTC